>NC_053444.1:39794780-40159865 GCF_007990345.1 Gossypium hirsutum
CAGGCCGGGCCCGGGCCAAAAAATGGTGCCTGAGGCCCGGCCCGTTTTTTAATTGGGCCTCGTTTTTTGCCCAAGCCCATATTTCGGGCCTATATTTTTACCCAAACCCTCTCATATTTCGGACGGGCCGTCGGGCCGGGCCGGGCCGCCCGGCCCATGAACACCTCTAGATAAAACTAAATAGTTGGTACTTAACAATTTAGAATTTTGTCCTCATAGGAACGATATCTTCTTATCATTTATTACTTGATTCAAAAAATAGACTTGCTTAATGAATTCTTGCACATCACAAATTCAAAGTGATATATTCGTTATTAATTAAAAATAAAATAAAATAAAATAATTCAAATAGGTTCGCAAACAACTCAAATTAGATATTAAAATACTTAATATGGATTATTTTGTAACAAAAATTACTCAAATTTAACTTAACAATATATGAGTCAATTAGATTATTACTATTTATTTATATGGTGTGAGCTTTTAATTCATTGTATTTATTTTGTTTAGTTTATTATATAAATAATAATTGTGTCTTTTTTTACTATTATCATGTATATAAATTTAAAAAAATGATAATTTGATTAAAAGAGGTTTTAATATTGAGGATATCTCGTAAATATGATATATGCATTTTAAATAAAAAATATTTTATGTATTATGTTAAAATATTTGAAGTTGTTGCAATGTGTTAAAGGAAATGTCCATTTTTTTATCATTGTGACAAAACAATGATTTGCAATATTTGGAAGATTGACAATTTGTTGAACCGAATATTTGGGCTATACTGATATCATGGAATGAATCAAGCTCGTCAATGAAGATCAAGTCAATTGGAGAAACATATCCTGAGGATTGGATCAAGATATCAAATCCCTTGGATCAAGGAAGTTGGATCAGATTAAAACTTGAATACTTATCTACCAAGCAATCTATTTTACTTTGGTTATTAATATTATATTGTATTTAGCTATTTTTGTTTTTTGTTTAGAAGGAAGTATGATTGATCTTCTTTATGTTAGAAAGTCTCAAAAACCTTATATAATTGAGAGACTTATATAAGTTATTATAAGGATTATTGAGAGCACTTATTTATTCAAGTAAAGAACGTTACTTGTGAGAGTGCATTTGAATTGTAAAACATGTTTATGATTGGTTTTATGGGATAGGTTCTTAGAAGAAGAATTTAGTGTAAGAGGTCTAGTCTTTGAGATACAAAAGTAAGAATACTTCATCAGGGTGTGCTAGAACTAGGATCACTGGTTGGATTTGTTTCAAGGATAGTGGATTCATCACATTGAGCTAGGCTCCATAGACACAAGAAAATTAAACTGTGTAAACAACTTTTTTGTCCCCTGTATTGCTTGTGCGTGTCAGAGTTCTTTCAGAAGTGTTCATTTTTGCAATTACTTCTGTTTATACTTTTCTACTGGTAAACTTAACAACTATTTTAGGCCAATATATTGAATTTAAAAATAACAGTAGTATTGATAATTTAGTTGGTAACTCATGCAATGTATGTGTTAAATTTATTTTTTTAGTTATGCAACATGCGATTTAATTTAGTTTGATATGTAAGTTAATAAATTTTTTTAATATTAACATGTACAAATTAATGAATTGTGGTTTTAATAAAAGATGTATTTTAAATATTGTTTTCATGTATTGAACATAGAAATAATATAATAATCGATACTAATATATATTGAATTTAAAAAATAAGAAATCATATAATATATATAATAAATAATAGTTTTTACTTCTGGAAGTTTTTTTTCACCAACAATTTCTTAACACCTCAAAAGTATGTTACCAATTGACTTTACACTACAATTCAAGCAGAAGATGTGGGCAAATACTAAATAACAAGGAAGGATTAAGAACTAATTAAAACTCACCAATTCATAGAATCAAATATTAGTAATCCTTTGACTAAAAAAAAGAGAGTTTAGAAATGCATAAAATAAAAAAAATACAAAAACAAAATATTATTGAGAGCAGCTATGTTTAGGTATATCTTGATCTTAACCTAATAATCTCTATTTATAGTGCAAAAATAATTAATGGAGAAAATACAAAAAATGACCTTAATTATATAAAGTAGAATTCTTTAAGTTTATTGGTAATTTTCTTTTAAACTTCTAGACCATTTTTGGACACTCTCCTGCTGTTTTTGGGTTTGAGTTGTAAAATAATGTCGGTTAGATCTTTCAAATTCTCTTTGAATAAATTTATTATGGACCCAAAACAAAATTTTATAGCTCAAGTTATGACCAAAAAATTGAATTTGTGTTGTGTTAAAAATCTAACTCACAAAAATTTACCAAAAAAACTTTAAGCTACTTTTTCTCTATTTATTCTTTAAATAAATAATAAATAAAATATAAGTATAAATAATATAATTAAGAACATAAATTGCATAATTCAATAAAATAAATATCACAAATAAATTTAAAATTTATGTACTTATCAAATAACATCAAGCCAATGTTCATCGTGCCAAAGCCTTGAGGAATAATCCAAAAGTTGTGCTTGTGTGGTTTTTTGTTTAGATGGGTGCATGTCTGGGTGTGTGAGTTTGATTCTATCATATAAAAAAATGTGAGCACTCAATTTTGTGGAGTGTGCTTCGTATTTATGAGCCGACAACTCGACGAGGAAGAGCCGACACTGGGACAAGGAGTGTTGACTTATCGGGACAACACAATGGGCAACGTCATGATGAGGCGAATGGGACATTGTGACGTCATGACATGTTCTTCTATTTGGCAGCCGCATTTTAGACTTCAAGCAGAACTTATTCTGTCGATTAGACTCTAATTATTCCAGGTATATTTTAGTATGATTAGAACCCTAATCTAAGCCTATTTAAAGGGGCTATTGTATCTTTGTTTTGTTAAGCCAATCAAAATGTACTCGTAGATTTTTTCTTTCAGGGCAACGAGATGTAGTTGCATATGAGTTTAAGTGAGAGTTTTGTGATAATTATGGAGAGTATTTTATACCCCTTTTGTAAGTGCCTTATGAGATTTAGGATTTTGTTTACCAGTTTGCTCTTTGAGATTTTGAGCTTTGTATTCGGGGGCTTGGTTAATGTATGTTTAGTACATTTAGGTTTATTTTCTCCTTATTGTACTCTCATTTTTTTACTCAGTTAGTGAAAAGCCAAAGTCTCATTTACCTATGGTTTTTCCCTCTTTGAGGGTTTTCCATGTAAAATATTTGTGTTCATTTTTCACCACTTTTACCATCTCATTGTTTATATAGGTCGATCCCTAACAAACTAGTACCAGAGCTATGGTTCATTTTTCACATATCGACTAGTTCGATGACACAACAAAATTTTTTGGATATTGAAAGTTTAACAAATCACAAATTTTAGTTTCTGGCAATTTCGGATAATTACGAAGGTAGCTGATGTGGCCGAGAACGAGGGTGATGATTCATTGCTCTCCACATATAATCCATTTGAAGGTGGAGTCATGTCAAATGTCAAACATGTGCCTGATTTAGAGAAGAATCACATCTCCTTTTGGTCTTTAGGACTCGAATGGTTCGTAAAGTTTTTAAGGCAAGGTTGGTCACAGAGGGTTACAGTCAGGTGGAGAGAGTTGATGTTTTGTCTCCTGTTCGAGTATTACTGGCCCTTGTTGCATTATACAATTTTGATTTGAATACTAAGAGTCTTTCAGTTTCCAAGTTCAAGCATAGTTTAGACTTGGTTAACATTTAGCAAAATTCGAATTATGCCCATGAAGGGACATGGAAAAGGAGGTGTGAGAAATATGAGTCAAGGTGGAGATTTGTAAAATGTACCTCGTATTTATGAGCCAACGTGTAACGCCCTTAACCCGAATCCATTGCTAGAACAGGGTTACAGAGCATTACCGGAGTTTACAAATTAATTATCAGACATTTCATTTCATCTAGCATTCATATTTGAAACCAATCAAAATCAAAACATTAATGAGCCAACGTTGGCCAAATTAACTTATACATGTCATTATAACCAGAACCAAATTATCCAAAATTACCGATAGAACCAATGGATAGTGTGATAAAACTCCGACAAGTTTCCAACCCAATCGAGCTTCCGATAATCTGAAAAGTAAAGGAAAACAACTACGTAAGCAATGAATGCTTAGTAAGCTCATATAAACTTTAATCATGTCTATTCATTTCAAATATGAAATTTATAAATATCAAGAATAATTTAATATTGATATCTATATTCATCAACTCACAAGGTAAATAAATTCACATCATCACTTGTACATATTATCCCTAGCATAATAGGATTTTAAACAACTTTATACTCTTCCGAATTTCTTTATTTTCATTTGCATTTCTTTACTTTCTACACTTATTCCATATGCATAACACACCAGTCATAACCATATCATTCAACCATAGATACAAGTTAGAACATTTAAACATAGTCCTTTTTCGAATTAATCACACGATATAAGAAATTGCATAATTTAAAACTTACCACTCTTTCATGAGCACAAGTATATTTTCATTTGAGCACTTACCCTTCAAACGCATCATATAATAAACATATTACTATTTAACCAGTAACTTGGCACTTGTCTAAGCGTCAACAACAACACTTGTTAGCATACTTGAGCATTTTTCATATAAATTCAACATTGATAAACTTATTTTATCAACATATCACACTTGAGTTTATTAGTTATCACAACTTACATAATTTCCATGTATCAACATATCAAGATATTGATATATATATACATATCATCACACATTTTATTCTCTTACTGTTTTTTCATATACATATATCATCCAAAAAAAAAAACTCCTGTTATTTTACCATTTGAAGAACGACTTATGGATATGAGTACATCATTTTCAAAAGCCCGAAGGCTGAACAGAAGCTCATGAGAGCTAATACAGAAAGTAAACATGAAAGTTCACAACAAATGCTGAACCTCGGTTTACTTGGGTAATTTACCGTCAATTCGTCCTTTACATTCATAGTGCCATAACCCAGTTATGGTCTTATCATCAGAATGCCATAGCCCAGCTATGGTCTTACATATAAATACTGTCATGGTCCAACCATGGTCTTACGTTCATAGTGCTAGAACTCAGTTATGGTCTTATCATCAGAATGCCATAACCCAACTATGGTCTTATATATAAACACTGCCATGGTCCAACCATGGTCTGACGTTCATAGTGCCATAACCCAGTTATGGTCTTATCCGTCAATTCATCCTTTGCCACAGAACGATTATACTCAATCCCGCGTTCAATCCAAACTGAGTATTAAATTCGATAATATATTTCCAATAATAATTCAATTCCAACAATAGAACACATATATAATATCCATCACCAAATAACATTCACTTTAATCAAAATTATACAGAATACAGCTCATACGAACTTACCAGGCTAAACTGCAGAAATACTAAGATTCAAGGGCATTTTGGGAATTTTCCATTTTCCTCGATTTTTCACCCGACCTTGATCTAAATTAATATTTCATTCAATTTATTAACTTAGAAAATAAAACAATTCATTTCATGCAATTTTCTCATTTTTGAAATTTTTACAAAATTACCTCTAAAATTTTACTTTTATTCAATTTAGTCTCTGAGCCCAAATCATGCAAATTAACCATTTCTAATGCAAAATCATGCTAGCAGAATATTCATGGCATTCAATACAGCCCAGTTTGGCAATAATTTCACAACAAACCATTGTATTTTTACTATTTCAATAATTTAGTCCTTAATTGGAAAATTCATCAAAAATCACTTCATAAAATGCTTTTAATTAACAACTAATATCTCAAATTCATAATTTAACACCAAGAATCATATATATTCATCTCTGGCAACATCCCAAATCTTTAAAAAACTCAAAAACAAAGGTAAGGTTTAATTGGACTTAATTGTAACAATCTAAAAAACATACAAATTATTGAAAACAGAGGTAAATTTAACTTACCTGTAGCAAAAATATGAAAACCAGCTTGAGCTCTCCCCCTTCTCTGTTTGAACCAAAAATATGAAGAAGAAATGTCTAGAAATTCTTTTAAATTCAATTTGTCTTATTTAATTTCAATTTATTTACCATTTTGCCATTTAATGGCTTTATTTTATTATTTTCTTCTCTTATGCCGCCTTATCCTTTTTATTTAGGAAAAATTGCTATTTAGATCCTTCTTTATTTATTAATCATGCCATTTAATCACTTAATTATTATAATTATCAAATTTTACACATTTTTCAATTTAGTCCTTTTTAATTAATTGACTACCAAAACAATAAATTTTTTCAACGAAACTTTAATTTTACCTTATTGACACTCCGTAAATATTTATAAAAATATTTAAGGCTCGTTTTGTAGGAACGAAGTCCCAATACCTCATTTTTTAAAACCACTTAACCAAATAAATCATTATAAAACACAAATTACTAATTCAAAAACCTTTCTAAAATCATATTTGACTCGTAAATATTAAATAATAAAATTTACGAGCTTACTCACTAAATTTGGTGGCCTCGAACCACTGTTTCTGACATCACTGAAAATCGGGTTGTTACACAACGTCTTGACAAGGAAGAGCCAACATCGGGACAAGGAGTATTAGCTCATTGGGACGACGCGATAGACGATGTCGTGACAAGGTGAATAGGATATTGTGACGTCACTACGTGTTCTCCTATTTGGCAATCGCGTTTTAAACTTCGAACATGACTTTTTCTCTTAGTTAGACTTTGATTATTTCAGTGATATTTTAGTAAGATTAGAACTCTAATCTAAGCCCATTTAAAGGGGTCATTATATCCCTATTTTGTTAAGTCAATCAAGATGTAGTCTTAGGTTTTGTTTTCTTTGAGGGTGACAAGATGTAGTCACATATAAGTTTTTGTAAGAATTTTGTAGTAATTATGAAAAGTATTTTATACCCTTTTTTGTGAGTGTCTTATGAGATTTAGGGTTTTGTTTATTGATTTACTCTTTTTTATTTTAAGCTTTGTATTCGAGGGTTTGGGTAATATATGTTAGTACATTTAGGTTTTTTTCTCCTTATTGCACTCTCGTTTGTTTACTTAGGGTGGGTTTGGATGGGCGGTGTGTTTACCTATGGTTAGTGTAAAAACAACTGTGGCAGTGAGATTAGATACTATAGCGATACTGTAGGGTGAGACAAAAAGTAAACTAAACATACCATACTGCACCCCACCGCCCATCCAAACCCACCCTTAGTTAGTGAAAAGTTGAAGCCTCTTTTACCATGATTTTTCCCTCTTTGAGGGTTTTTCACGTAAAATTTATGTTCAGACTTCACTTTTAATATCTTATTTTTTATAAGGGTCGATCCCCAACAAACTAGTATCAGATTAATGGTTCATTATTCGTAAATCTACTCGTTCAGTGACACAACAATATTTTTTAGATATCGAGAAGTTTGACGGGTCACAAATTTTAATTTCTGGCAATTTCAGATATTTAAAAAGGTAGCTGATGTGGCCGAGAATGAGTGTGATGATTCATTGCTCTCCACATATAATTCAGTTGAAGGTGGAGTCATGTAAGATGTCGTACATGTGTCTGATTTAAAGAAGAATCTCATCCCCTTTTGGTTTTTAAGACTTGAATGGTTTGCAGAGTGTTTGAGGCAATGTTGGTCGTAAAGGGTTACAGTCAGGTAGAGAGAGTTGATGTTTTGACTCTTGTTTGGGTATTACTGGCCCTTGTTGCATTATACAACTTAGATTTGAAAACTAAGAGTCTCTCAATTTCCAAGTTCGAGCACAGTTTAGGCTTTGTTAACATTTGAAAAAATTCAAGTTAGACTCATGACGTAAGATGAAAAAAGAGGCTAGATAAATACGAGTCAAGGTGGAGATTTGTAGAGTGTGCCTCCTATTTACGGGCTGACGTCTCGACGAGGAAGAGTCGACGTTGGGACAATGAGCATCATATTTTTTGGACAATGCGATGGACGACGTCATGACGAGGTGAACGAGACATTGCGACGTCACGACGTGTTCTCCTATTTGGTAGCTGCATTGTAGACTTCAATCAGGACTTCTTCTCCCAATTAGACTGTATTATTCCAGGGATATTTTGGTATGATTAGAAATCTAATCTAAGCCTATTTAAAGGGGCCATTATATCCCTATTTTGTTAAGCCAATCAAGACGTAGTTGTAGGTTTTTTCTTTGAGGGTGACACGATGTAGTTGCATATGAGTTTTGGTGAGAGTTCCGTGGTAATTATGGAGAGTATATTATACCCTTTTTGTAAGTGACTTATGAGATTTAGGATTTTGTTTACTGATTTTCTCTTTAAGATTTTGAGCTTTGTATTCGGGGGTTTGGGTAATGTATGTTTAATATATTTAGGTTTATTTTCTCCTTATTGTACTCTCGTTTTTTTACTTAGTTAGTGAAATGTAGAAGCCTTATTTACCAATGGTTTTTCCCTCTTTGAGGGTTTTCCACGTAAAATATTTGTGTTTATTCTTCTCTATTTTTACTATCTCATTGTTTATACGGGTCAATCCCCAACAAATTGGTATCAGAGTTACGGTTCAGCTTTCGCAGATCGACTTGTTCGGTGAAACAAAAACATTTTTTGGATATTAAGAAGTTCAACGGATCACAAATTTTAGTTTTTAGAAGTTTCGGATAATTACGAAGGTAGCTGATATGGTCGAGAAAGAGGGTGATGATTCATTGCTTTCTACATATAATCCGGTTGGAGGTGGAGTCGTGCCAGATGTCAGGCATGTGTCTGGTTTAGAGAAGAATCTCATCCCCTTTTGGTCTTTAGGACTCGAATGGTTCGCAGAGTGTTTGAGGCAAGGTTGGTCGGAGAGGGTTATAATGAAGTGGAGAAAGTTGATGTTTTCTCTCTTGTTTGGGTATTACTGGCTCTTGCTGCATTATTCAACTTTGATTTGAAGACTAAGAGTCTTTTGATTTCGAAGTTCGAGCACTGTTTAGGCTTGGTTAACATTTAGCAACATTCAAGTTAGGCCCGTGATGGGGTATAAAAAAGAGGCTAGATAAATAAATACGAGTCAAGATGGAGATTTGTGGAGTGTGCCTCGTATTTATGAGCTAACGTCTTGATGAGGAAGAGTCGATGTCAGGATGAGGAGCGTTAGCTCACTGGGACAACGCGATGGACGGTGCCGTGATGAGGTGAGCGGGACATTGCAACGTCACGACATGTTCTTCTATTTGACAGTCGCGTTTTAGACTTCAAGTAGGACCTCTTCTCTAGATTAGACTCTGATTATTCTAGGGATATTTTAGTATGATTAGAACTCTTATCTAAGCATATTTAAAGAGGCCATTGCATCCATGTTTTGTTAAGCCAATTAAGATGTAGTCTTAGGCTTTTTCTTTGAGGGTGATAATATGTAGTCACATATGAGTTTTGGTGAGAATTCCATGGTAATTATGGAGAGTATTTTATACCCTTTTGTGAGTGACTTATGAGATTTAGGGTTTTTTTACTGGTTTGCTCTTTAGGATTTTGAGCTTTGTATTCAGGGGTTTGAGTAATGTATGCTTAGTACATTTAGATTTATTTTCTCCTTTTTAAACTTGAATTAGTATTGAAATATTGATGAATTTTGACAATTCAATACTCATATTTCAGGCCAAATCCATTTAACAAATAGTGTGATAATAGTAAACTTACCATGGTGGCAAAAAAAATCCTAAACTTACCAAAAACATCTACTATTATAATTTTTTTGAAGTAGTCAAATTTTGTGTCTATAGGAATCTAGTCAATTTCGCTATAATTTTGGTACTTACACTCGTCAGGAAGGACCATTTTAGTAGAAAGTTAGAACAATCAACTTTCTATTCTACACTAATGAAAATTTTGACATATATCTATCGTATCGACCAAAACATTGTGCACCAGCCAAGAATAATGTTAACAAAGTAAAGTTGTTTTTTTTTATCATTTTATAGTAATGAATAATAAAAAATTTAACTACTAAAATTTTACAACTTTAAACTTAATTTTTTAAAATTTTAAAATAAATAAATAATAAATAATAAAAGAAGTACATAATATATATAACAAACAAAATAAAAGGAACAGGAAAAAAAAGGTTGAATCCCTAAAAGCTTCATAAACGCAACTTCTATCTTATATGTTTAGTATAAGATGATTTGTTATGGGTAATTTTTTTGTTTAATATATGAGATGACTTTTGCCTTATTTATCTTGAATTTATTTAATAATATTTTTTAGTTGTGAAGTTTATAGATGAGCATTCTATATAATTGATGATTATTTTATGAAATATATTTACTATGATTCATTTGATTCTTTAAGAAAATTTATATACATATTAAATATCAATTCTAATAAAAAATATATATTGATGGGTACTTGATTATCTTACTCCATAGTCCAAACAATGGTAAAAGTATTATGAAAGCCTCTATACTAGGAGTCAGATTACATTTTACCCCTATATTAAAAAATAAGCAAATTAGTCTTTGTACATTAGATCAAAGAGCAAATTGGTCTTTTTGTTAAAAATTTCATCCATTTTTACTATTAAAAATCGATCTATGTACATCAATATGAGGTACACGTGGCACACTACATGTCACTGTCTAGTTATTCTGTCAACCACACTAGTTTTTAACAATACAAATGAATGAAATATTTAACAAAAAAGACCAATTTACTTTTTAATCTAATTTCTAGGAACAAATTTATCCGTTTTTAAGTAGAGAATACAATGCAATCTAACTAGAGTTGTCCATGGGTAGGGTTGAGTTGGGTTCGAGTAGGGCCCCAACAAAACTTTAGGCCCGATTGATAGGCCCAAGCCCTGGTCGACCCAAAAATAGGCTTAAATTTTTGCCCAAGCCCGACCCATATTATAAATGTTAAACTCCAGCCCATACTGACCTGGCCCATATTTTTTAGTTGGTGGCCATTTCTTCTTCTTGATCAACAAATTTTTTTTTCAAATATCTTAATTTCATTTCATTAAAATAATCATAAAAAAATATATGAGTAAACCTATCATTCTACTACATAAAGAATAACTTTAGTCAAACCTTCTCATTGATAAATGGAAGCAAAGAAGAGACTTGAACATGAAGTTTAATTCTTATTTGCAAAACAAATATATGTACCGCATGAGTATGAAAGAAATATAATTGTAGTTTTGCATTCTTTTATCTCAAATTGTATATGTTATACATATACATTACTACAAAAGAATGGGGGACAAAAAAAGTGTTTTGCATTATAAAAATTTTAACTCTAATGCAATCTAATCCAAAATAAACAATTATCGAGCAAACCAGTGGTGTTGTTAATAGGAGATCAGGGAATCGAGCAAATCAGAGGTGAAATTTGATTCTGAACTCTAAATTGAAATTTTTATGCCTTTTTTAGTTTTTCTATCAAAGGGTGGGTTGCAAAAATATAGTGCCTAACTACCTATGGAACAATGAGGGTGGTAAAATTGAAGATGTAATGGAATGTGCAAGTATACACATCGAATCAAGTAATAAAGTGATAAGTGAGATCGTCTCCATACGGATCAGAATAGGTAAAAATATGGTTGAGTTATTACTATAAACAATACTAATTAGGCTTATGGCAAAGTAAACAGAATAATGATTTGAAGTGAAATATTAATGTATGAAATATAAAAATCAACTAATGAATAAAATGTTGTGGCAATTCTACGAGATAAAGTTGAAAGGATTGAAGCTATTGAATGGGAAGGTCGGAATTACTTGAATTATATCTTAATAACATAATAATGTCATGGTAAAATCCTGAACAAATTACTATTCAGAGTATAACTAATGCATTCTGCTTTTTTCGAGAGTTAGAATTAAAGTTATCATTCTAAGTTTTTTATCTCTAAAGTCTTAAGAACAATACCTAACAAATTTTCTTCTTTACTATGTACATATCACAACTCTATGTCTAGAGTGCTACGAGTGTTCGCTTGAGTACTCGCTCCTATCATTCGATTACGATCCAACTTATTTAACCTTTTCAGAATTAAATCAAGTCTAAGGATTTATCATGCATTCATCTATGTCTAGAGGTTGAATGCATATATTTAAAATAATCCAAACTGAATAAATCAATAACTCTACTCAAAATATCACCATGATCATCAATATATCAAGATAGATCCAGTAATTCCAACCTAAATGAAATTAGCTCATGGGCTGGGATTTAAAATCCAATATTAGAATAACATTTAACATAATCATTAACAGTTTAGAAATCACATAAATTCATCAACAGAATGAAGGTAGAACTGTAGGAAGCTTTTGCCACTCCATCTTTCACTTCGACGTTGCTGAATCGTGTAGGACCCAAGGCTAATTGCTTGTCCCTTTTCTTATATCTCTGCTCTCCTTTTAAGCTACTATCCTCTCCCTTTTCTCTGGAATTTTTCACGAGTTTTTTTGGAGAGAAAACTACTCTCCAAATCCCCATTCAAAATCCTCCACCTTTTCTTTCTTTTCTCTTCCCTATTTTATAAGGTAGGTCCCCCTCTCTCAGTACACACTTTTCTCCCTCTTTTTTAGGTGGATTTATCTGGTACACGTCCAGCTGGCTGAGAGTGACGAGGACCGAGTGTCGCGTCAGCATTTTCCTAGAATTGTCATCACATTTGTGTTGCCAATCCATACAAAATTTTTCCATGGCAATATTTTACTTCCTTCATTCTCTCCTCATTTTTCTCCATTCTTTCTGCATCTGCTGCATACAACAACCAATTCCCTTCTTCCCAACAGTAAAAGTAACATGAATGACATTTAAGGCACAATCCAAGCGTTATTATGCAATGTTCTAAAAATAACCTAAAAATGCAAATATATCTACTTAAGTACAAACATTTAATCAAGCTTAGAGGTTCGAAATATGACTTTTTTAAGAGTTATCACCTAACTACCTATGGAACGATGACGATGGTGGCTGGTGGAAAAATTGGAGAGACAGCCACGACAATGGTGAACACTGGCGACTGAGGAAGTAGTGGGGCGGTGATAGTGTCTTGAATCTTGATGGAAGAACGAGCAGTCAGTGACTAATGAGGGGTGAGCGGCGTTGGACAGCGGTGGCGGTGACTAGTGAGTGGTGAGAGGCTATAACACCCCCTACCTATATTCGTCGCCGGAATAGGGTATGAGGCATTACCGAAGTTTTCTGAATGAATTTTTCTGTCATTACGAGTTAAATACTATTCTTTTATTGAAACATATTATGGCGTCCCTTAGATGGGTCTCTGAAGCCCAAAAAATACACCGATATCAAACCAAATCAACCAATTCAATTCAACATATTTTCAAGATAAATTTACGCATATCTATAAGATAACCTCATCACATACCAAAACTAGGATTTGATACCAATGGCTAACTTTACATTCATTTCACATTAACATTTACTTTATCAACTTATACACGCCATTGATTTCCAAAATAAAGCTTCTTAATATACCAAAATATTGAAGTTGATAGTGTGATGTGTCTCCGACTGAATTCGACCTCCGAGCTCTTAATACTACGAATCAGGGAAAAAGGAAATAGGGTAAGCACGTTGTGCTTAGCAAGCTCATGTAACAAGAATTATACTTACCTAATATTTTCAATACAAGACAATAAATATTCATACATCCATTCAATCTGCCATTTACCTATCACACACAAACTCAACCAAAACATTAATCAAATAGCATCATATGAGTTCAATACAAAGATTAATGATTGATGAGCTCATCAATTCCATGTTTTCTATCACCCTTATTATTTCTCATATTTATCCCGTTGAATTTCTCAAAATTTCGATGGATTTTTAGAGGTACACTTTTAGCGTACTCTTCCGGGTCTATCAATTCATATTCATGTGCGCACATTTCCATTTCAGAGAGCACATTCTCGCGAACCTCATCCTTACAGCGGGATTACCAGTCAAGGCTAAATCCCCTGCAACAATAATTTACTCTAATGAGCTTGGATCTGAATCACCAGTCCAGGCTAAATTCAGACCCTAATTTGGATTACCCGTCCAGACTAAATCCATTTTACACATATTCTTCGGGAGGGCTATATTAGGATAGGATCACCCGTCCGGGCTAGATTTTTTACCATCTATTCCTTTTTAAAAATCCATCAAATTTTCCTTTCATTCAACTGGGATTTCTTCCCCTTTTTCTCAAATATATCGATGTTTCATCAATTTTCATACAATGAAAATTTAAATCATATTCACATCAATAACATATGTAAAGTCCAATTTTTGCCCGAGCTCAGGCAAATAGAAACTAACACAATACCCAATTTAAACTCAATAAACCAAATGAAAAACCAAAAATAAAGAAATAATAATACAGTCCAAAATCAACCCAATACAGTGGCCCAAGCGCTTAAATGCTAACCCACTAAGGCCCATTAAAATTTAAACCCAATTACAGTATGGCCCAAATTACCAGCCCGATAGCCCAAAACAAAAAAATCAGCAGCAAGGAACCCTAGAGGATCCGAGCGCTACAGCCAAGCTCCACGCACATAGCAGCACTCACGCACACCTCCACGCACTGCGCCGTGCCATGTCTTCGTACGACACCTGCAACAACTCGCAACAAACACCTGCAAAGCTACAAAGGACAAAGGAACGAGCAACAAAGCAGAATAACAGCAAAGAATAGGGGATTTTTTTCTGTAATTTTCTTTATTTTATTTTATTTTTATTTTTATTCTGTCGTTTCTCGGCTATAAGGCCATCTTCAAGAATTTGTAAAAGGGGGCATTCAGAAAAAAAAAAGAAAATTGAAAACTGAAAAGGTGATTTTCCAGTTTTTTTTTTGGTTCTTTTCCATTTTGCTGGTTACCCGATTCCCTTCTTTTATTTCTTTTCTGGTTTTGTATGTTCATTAGTTTTAGAAAAAAGGAGAAACAATAGAAAGAAAGAAATGAGTTACCTGGTAGCACGATCCTGGTTCTCTCCGTCGTCATCGGAGTAGAGGCTGGGATCAGAGACCGTTCGGATGCTCTCAGAACGCAGAACGGCGCATAGGGAGGATAGTTTTTTTTTAGGTTTTGATTTTGAACTGAAACGATTAGGTTTTTTAGTTTATAGGCGGAAAACAAACGGCACCGTGTAATGGCCAGTGACCCGCGTGGTGACCCGATCCAGAGAAGGATCCGCGCACTTTGGGCGTTTGGTCTATTTGGGCATTTGGTCCTCCTTCCTTCGTGGCGTTTTCATATCAGTTTTTTTCTTTATTTATGAATTTCACGTTTGATTTTGCTTTTGCTTCATTTTGGCCCAGGTTGTACGCCGCGTTTTGGAGGGACGGGATTATTTCCCATTTAGTCCCCCAAGTCATCCGTGTGCTACATTTGGCCCCTTTTGCTTTATTTTATTTTCATTTATTCCTTTCAATTCCATCTTTATTTTAATTTAATCCATACTTGTTTAATTTAGTGCACTTGATTTTTATTTTCTTTAAAATTTATTATTCTGTTTTAAATATATATATACACATGTTTAATTTTAAATCTAGCATTTTTGGTTTAAACTTAATCTTTTTGTGAATTTATCATCAATAGCATTCTAATTTGTAATATATTATTACTTCAAATTTATCATTAACGTTGTTCAAAGTTATCATGTATTATTATTTAAATTTGACATAGTTATATATATTTTTATGTAAGTCGGATATGTTTATATATATTTTTTATCCTTTTATCTTTTACTCTTTAATTTTTTTATATAACATTAGTGTCATTAAATTATATTTAATCTATACATATATATATTATGGATTTATTAATTATTAATGTTAAGTTTTCTTTTAAAAGTGTTCATATATTATTTTTATTAAGTTTTCCCCTCCATATCTGTTACTCTTTTAAATTAATATGTATATTACGTTATACATTTTGATTTCCTTCTTATAATATTTACTTAAAAATGCATTTAAGTATTATTATTTTATGTACTGTTTGTTCTTTTTCTCCATTTTTAATAATATTTCATGCTTATATACCTATATTGTTCATTTTTACAAATTCTTGTGCATATGACTTATTTATTATAATTTTCTTTTTAGTGTATCTTAAGAAAAATTTGATTAGTAATTCATTTACGTTTTGAATGTTGTATGATCGAGATTATGGTTGCTATTCTTGTTTGAATTTATCCATCGCTTGTTTATATTATTTGACGATCTATCGTCCACTAGTGTATCGTAATTTACGAATTATTATTTTGAATTATGCACTACCATTCAATCGGATCACAATTTATTTAAATATCAAAAACACTTTTATTCAAAAAGCTTTCAAAATAACGCGACACTCGGGATTTGTGATCCTCGAAAAGATTGTGTCCTAACTCACTGGATTCCAATCTTCCTCGGGATCTAAGAGACTGAATATTCCTTTTAATTAACACACAAATAAAAAGCCCATTCTCGGGAATTCGACACGTTGTGTCCTAACACATTGGATGTGACTTGTCGTTTTCTCAAAATGAGAATTTTTCTAACAAATGAGAATAAAGGCAATATTCGATATTTAGGAATTTTGTGAAATTGAACCTTAACTTATTGGGTTTTGACTTTCTCATTTGACCCGAATAATCAAATATCCTTCTCAAATGCATGGGTTTTTAAAGTTAAAAGATAAACTTAATTTTGAAGATTAAAAATGTTGCGCCCTAACTCCCTGGGTGTGACATTTTATTTCTTTGAAATAAGAGTGTTTTATTATTCAATTTATTCAAGTTATAAGGATCGTGTTTTTAAAATCTTTTCAAAATTTTGACATTAAGACATTAAACAATCAATTCGGTACCAATTTTGGGCGTTACGAGGGTGCTAACCCTTCCTCGGGCGTAACTGACTCCCGAACCTACTTTTTCAAAATTCGTAGACCAAAACTGTTTTTAAGGTTAGCCGATCACACCCCAATAAAGTATCGGTGGCGACTCCTATTTTATTTTCAAAAGTCAATCCCTATTTTTTTTTAAAAATGATTTCGATAGCTTGGAGATTCCACTGGGGACGTTAAGAGAGTCAAGCTGTAAAATTGATTGCTTTCTGTCTTATTGTCGAAAACTGAAAATTTGATTTGAAAAATTACGATCTTTTCTTTGTGCTTGTTTGAATGATTATTGTAAATTGAGTTGTATATTTTGGCATCATATTGCATAAGACTGTTTAGTCTTGTCCTTTTAAGTGGAGTGAGAAGCTACTCCTTCGTGAGGTTTTCACCTCCGTGCAGGATAGTGGATCATTTTCGGGATACATACGTACCTATGTCTTCGTGAGATCTTCATCTCCGTGCAGCCATAGGGAAATGTATCCCCTTGAACCGAACTCAGTCGGTATGAGCCTATAATGGGTGAGCATCGTGGAATTTGCTGGTTCGGGTACCTTGACTTTAGAACCAAACCTCATATAGTGGACTTAGGAACTTAACCTAGGTAGAGCCACTCCAAATCCCTAGTGGTTACCTGATTAGGTACTTTCTGTTTTCCTTGTTTACTTCTATTTTGTATTAACCCTTTTTACTGTGTTTTGATTGTGATTGCATTGCATTTGCATCTTAGGAAAGAGATATTGATTCAAGTCCAATTGCTAAATTAGAAAGCTTGTCATGGAATACGGATTCCTTGATAAAGTGGAAAACAATACGGCTACCTTAATATATTCTGAAAAACACATGTAAGAGTTCGTGACCTTGCTTCGTAGCATGAGAATTCAAGGTGATTGTCTAAGAGCCTTCGACGTTCCAACTCCCTTAAGGAAGCTGATGAGCCTTATGAAGATGGGCAAATGATAGATCGCGACCAAGATCAAGAAAAGGATCTAGCAATGGCATCTATTGGAAATTGGCGAGATTGTCTCAAACATGCGGATGAAGAAAAAGATCGATGTTGTCTCTTGGAATATAAGGGCGAAGCCGTACATGCCTCTTCTTTATGTAAAGGAATTTGCTTTCTAGAAAAGTTTCCTAAATGTAGTTGAATTAGAATCAACGTCTCTTTAGGCATGCATTTCATACATCTGCATCGTATGCATTAAAATCCATTGAAAGAGTCTAAACGAGTAAATTTATTTAAGCTAATCTGGAAAACCAACCAACCAAACATTTGTTTCAGCTAATCTGAAAAACCAACCAACCAAACATCCTTACGGTACTTGTCGCAAAACTAAGGAAATGGATCAAGATTAGAGAAATTGGAGCAAATGCAAAAAGAAATGCAAGATCAGCTACAGAAACAAATGAAGGAGCAATTGGAAAAAATTCAGCAGGACATGACAGAAAGGATGCGGGAGTCTCAAAAGAACATGATGACTGAGCTGACGCAATTACTAAAAGGAATTAATAAGGGGAAAGGCCCTATGATAAATGATGATGAAGAAGATAAGGATAGACCTATCTATCCTCTAGGCTTTACGCCTCTACATGCGCAGACTCAGACCGAGGTACTTCCGCGCAGATCCTCTATTTCCATTGGGCCTCAGAGATTTCAAACCGATGTTTCATTCCCGATGAACTTTCTGGCCGGATCAAGTCCTAACCCTGGTGATAATCTAGTTAATCTTGCTGTCCCGAATTTTGATGAAGCAGCTGAGGAAGGAAAGGCGAACGCAGAATTGCCAAAATAGTGGGAAGATAGGTGTAAATGGTTGGAGGAAAAATTCAAAGCCTTCGAAAGCGTTGAAAGTCACCGTGGAATCGATGCAAAAGATCTGAGCTTGGTTCCAGACTTAGTACTCCCTCACAAGTTCAAGATGCCTGAATTTGAGAAATATAGTGGGACCAATTGCCCAGAAGCCCATATCACTATGCTTTGTAGGAGAATGACTGGGTATATTAACAATGATCAGCTATTAATACATCGTTTTCAGGATAGCCTCATTGGGGCAGCGTCAAAATGGTACAATCAGTTGAGTCATACCGAGATTGGTTCATGGAGGGACCTAGCACAGGCATTCATGAAACAATACGGTCATGTAACGGATATGGTTCCCGATAGAATCACCTTGCAAAATTTGGAAAAGAAATCGAGCGAAAGTTTCAGGTAGTATGCACAGAGGTGGAGGGAGGTTGCAGTCTAGGTTTAGCCACCCCTCTTGGAGAAAGAGACGACAATGCTCTTCATCAATACACTAAAGGCCCCGTTCATTACGCATATGTTAGGAGGCGCAACAAAAAACTTTTCTGACATAGTTATGAATGGTGAAATGATTGAGAATGCTATAAGAGCCAGAAAAATTATGGCGAAGAGAGTGATAAGAGGTCAACCCCAAGGAAAAGAGAAAATGAGGTGAACAACACAGGTTACTCAAGGTCAGTAAGTCATCTAGGTAAAGGGGTCGCTAGTCAACAAGGTTCATCAAGACAAGAATCTTATGTGAAACAAGGCACTGAGAACCTCCAGTTCACGCCAATTCCGATGTTGTATAAGGAGCTGTATCAAAGCTTATTCAATGCACACATTGTTGCCCCTCTTTACACAAAACCTCCACAGCATCCGTACCCCAGATGGCACAACGCAAATGCACAATGCAATTATCATGTGGGAATGACGGGACATTCCATAGAAAATTGTATTGTTTTTAAAAAAATTGATTGAAAAGCTTATTAGTATGGGCATCGTCAAATTTGATGATTCCTCCAGTGCGAAAAATCCATTACCCGATCATAATGGATAAATGGAGTGAATGCAACACATAAAGAAAAGTGGGAAATGTTCACATCGACGAAAAAGCAACTGAAGAAGTGACATTGTTAGATATCCGCCCTTATAACCCTAAGAGTGTTCTAAGCAATTAGACTGTGGAAGAAATCCCTGTAGTTTTTAGAGCTTATCTAGAGTAATGTTTAGAACTTTTTTGTCGTTTTTAGCCTAGAAATGATAGAAATTCCATTGTGAAATAGGCTCATGTCTGAACGTTGTTATTTTAATGAAATACATCTTTGCAATTATTACTGAGCCAATATTTTCATTCTTTACAAACAATTTTAGATTCTTTCATTCTTTTAAATTTTCTTCTAAATTGTTATTCATTCATTCATAATTATATGGTACAAATAATTATTCATGAATTTATACATTCTTTTGTATATTCTTTGGTACTTATTATGGGTCCCTAGATATCAATTACATGAATGACGCTACTACAGACCCAGATTTTCCTTTTGAGCGAGATATGTTTTTAGAGGGATCACATGACTTTGAAAATGACGTGGATTGTAGCCTATCTCCAGACTTGTTGGGGATGGTAGCATGAGAGGATAGACAGATCCTACCTCACAAGGAATCATTAGAAATGGTGGGCTTGGTGAAGATTAGAATTGACATGACGACAAAGATGAAGTGAGACCTCATTAAGTCATTCTAAAGTTCAAATACGTCTTTGTATGGTCATACCAGGCTATGCCCGGGCTAACCGCTGATAATGAAATCTGCACAGCAGCGTGATGGCAGAAATTTGCAGTATGAACGATGCAATTCTTTGCCAGGGCAATGCCTTTCTCGTTGATTCAGCATAGCTTTGCCAATTTGAAGTCGAGTTTCTATCCCTTCAAGATGTTGTTGGATTTTATCCTAATGGAAAAGGAATATCAAAAGTTTTTAGTCGTAGTTTCGCCCAAAAAGGCTCTATAAAGGAAATCTGATATCAGAGAAGATTCTTCGAAAGGGATAACAAGGACTTGCCTAATCCCAAGAGTTCAGAACCAATTAAAAAAAAAGAAGAAAAAAAATCAAAAAATCAAAATCAAAAACAAAAAGAAGAAGAAAAAAAGAAAAATCAACATCAAGGTCAAAATGAAAATGAAAATGAGAGAAAAAGAAAGAAGAATGAAAAAAGAGAAAAATCTAGATGAAAAATATCAAAATAAAAAAATGAAAAAAGAAAGTAAAAGAGAGGCCAAAGTGAAAACCCTCAAGGGGCGCTTTGTGACCAAAGGAGGTTTTGAGTTGAAAACCCGAAAAGGGCGACTCAAATTTTGAGCAAAATGGGGCATGGCCGTCATCATCATCGAAGGTTTCCAATGGGCATTGCTTCATTTTTAAGATCATTAATTACTTCATCAAAGGGATAGAGGTTGCTTCATGCGTCAAAGTCATCACATGCAGATATAGAATTCCAGAGAAAATTATATTGGATAATGCGTTGAGCTTGAACAATAGCACGATAACTAAGGTTCGTAATCAAGTCAAAATCAGACTTCACGATTTATCAACGAATTGCCTAGAGATGAATATCAAGAAAATTAAAGGAAAAATGACTGAGACTTACAAGGACGGGCATGAGAAATTACATTTGCCCTCCTTGTTGGTTGAATATCTATCAGGATTCCTACTAGAGTAGCATCATTCTCTTTGGTTTGAGGGATGGAGGTAGTTCTACCCATTACAGTAAAAATATTTTCTCTCTAGGTGTTAGTTGAGCTAAGAGTTGGATGAGGCAGAATGAATCCAACCTGATCAGAACGAAAAGGCTAAAAGCTATGCAGCATAGTCAAATGTATCAAAGGCAAATGACGCGAGCTTACAACCAAAAGGTTTTCTTCAGAGAATTCTATAAGGGAAACCTAATGTTGAGAAAGATCCTTCTCACACAAAAGAATTTTAGAGGAAAATGGACACCAAAGGCCTTTTCCAGAGGAGTTCTGATCTTGAGTAGGATAGATGGTAAAAACTCGCCAAATCCTGCAAACTCAGATTCAATCGAGCATCCTTAAGAAGGAGAAGGGACCAAGATGAAAGCCTGCAAAGGGTGCCTTGATTTTTCAGAAAAAAGGGGGGATGAAAATTGAAAAATGAAAAATGAAAAATGAAAAGTAATGACGGAGAGGCTAAAAGGAAAACCAACAAAGGGCACCTTAGGCCAAAGGGGATTTGAGTTGAAAACCCGAAAATGGTGGCTCAAATATTGTTTGGAATTGGGGCATGAAGTGATCAGAGCGATTCAAATTTTGATCATATTGGGGCACGTGGTGATCTTGCTATGCCTGAATCCACAGGAAAGGATAGGCGACATCTTGGGGCATCGACAGAGCACTGTAGATCTCCTAAACACATGTCCAACTCAAAATGGTCTTCAGAAAGTTTGTACAGAGAAGTTCAAGCTGCGATATCTGGGGCACCCAATTCTCATATTATTCATATTGAATTTGTTGTTCTTGGAATATTTCATTCTTTTCCAAGATACACATTCCTAATCAATTTCTTTGTCATCCTTTACTATTTTTGATAATTTGTTCTTTCGAGTTATGCTCAGAACCAACTTTATTCTTATCTGTTGTTATGACTCTTTTTGCAAGCATATTGCATTGGAATAGCGATTAATGGACTAATAAAACTTTCACAAAGTAAGTTTTGCATATTACTCTGAAAAGTCTAAATAATATAGGAGCCTGAAACAGGACTATTGTTTAGAACGCACCTGATTTAAAGGTTAGAGATTTGAAAAGGAATAGTCTAAATTTAGACTTTCTCTTTGGATTTTTGTTGTCAAATGCGTTGATTGACAAGACGCCATGTTGGTGACAAAGCTTAAATAAACAAGCAAGCTATGATCATCAGGCAATAGGAAGAGGTTACCTCGGAGAAGAGAGCCTTCATCTGCGCATAAGTCTTTGGTACGACACCTTGGGAATGGTGTAAGGAACTAGAAAGATTAAGATCCTATATCCTTGAATTGTGATAGAAGAGGATTGAGAAAAGTCATATTTCTACCCTTGGATTACAGTGGGAGAATGATGGTACAAAATTTGTGCCCCAATGGATTAAACTTTGAGGTTTACAATGGAGGCAATCTGACTAAATGTTTCTTCAGAAAACGGCAGTCGAGAAGGAAGGTGTTATAGCACTTTAGTGATAAAGCCTTAATAAACTTTGAGTAATGACAACCTAAGCAGGATCATTCTCAAAAAAATAAAATTCTGCATTCATGTAAACACCATTCACACATGTCTAGTTAGGAGCATCTGATTCATTTTGATCATGCCATCCTAATCATTAGGCATAATTAGGTCATGTTCCCCAGGGAACAGATCAGTGAAGATAGCAGATCTTGCCTTCCTGCATTGATAGCGAAGCAGATCGAAAACAAAGCCTTGCCTCCATCGGTTGCAGTGGAGCTGGTTAAAGATAGCAGATCTTGCCTTCCTGCATTGACAGTGAAGCAGATCGAAAACACAGCCTTGCCTTCCCCGGTTGCAGTGAAGCAGGTTAAAGATAGCAGATCTTGCCTTCCTGCGATAACATCGAAGCAGATCGAAGATACCAGCCTTGCCTCCCTCGGTTGCGGTGGAGCAGGTTAAAGATAGTAGATCTTGTCCCTAAGCAGTAGCGGGGCAGATCGAAGATGGCGAATCTTATCTTCAAGTGTAAGGAAGCAGATTTAAGCCACAAGTCCTATGTCCCTGGTCAGCAGTGGAATAGGTTGGAAATTACAGATCATGTCTCTCTAAGCAGTAGCGGAGCAGATCAAGGACGACGAATCTTATCTTCAAGTGTAAGGAAACATATTTAAGCCACAAATCCTATCTCCCTGAAGTTGTAGTGGAGCGGATTAAAGTAATAGATCTTATCTCTCTAAAGTTGCAGTAGAGTGGATCGCATCAGGTCTTACATCCCTGAGGTTGCAGTGGAGCATACTGAGTAAGTAGGTCTTATCCCCCTGAAGTTGCAGTGGGGCAGATCGAAGAAGCAAATATTATCTCCCTAAGGTTACAATGGAGCAGATTGAAGCCAATAATCCTATCTCCCTAAAGTTGTAGTGGAGCAGATTAAAGTAATAGATCTTATCTCTCTGAAGTTGCAGTAGAACAGATCGCATCAAGTCTTGGCGACTAGAGATAGCAAATTTTGTTCTTTTTAGAAGCTACAAGCTACGAATCCTATCTCCCCGACGTTGTGGTGGAATGGGTCAAGACACCAATTCCTATACCTCTGAAGAAGCAGTAGGATGGAATGAGGCTACCCGAAGAAAAAGAACTACCAAGGTCTAGCACAACCGGGCAAAATTGGCCCTTTTTAGTCTTTGCTTCATTCCCGTTACACGACAATGAGCAAAGAGGGGTAGCTGTAAAGCCCAATTTTTGCCCAGGCCCAGGCAAATAGAAACTAACCCAATACCCAATTTAAATCCAATAAACCAAATGAAAAACCAAAAAAATAAATAATAATACAGTCCAAAATCAACCCAATACAGTGGCCCAAGCGCTTAAATGCTAACCCACTAAGGCCCATTAAAATTTAAACCTAATTACAATATGGCCCAAATTACCAGTCCGATAGCCCAAAAAAAAATCAGCAGCAAGGAACCCTAGAGGATCCGAGCGCCGCAGCCTAGCTCTACGCACATAGCAGCACTCATGAGTGCCTCCACATGTTGCGCCGCGCCACATCTTCGTACGACACTTGCAAAAACTCGCAACAAACGCCTGCAAAGCAACAAAGGACAAAGGAACGAGCAACAAAGCAGAATAACAGCAAAGAATAGGGGATTTTTTTCTGTAATTTTCTTTTTTTATTTTTATTTTTATTCTATCATTTCTCGGCTATAAGGCCATCTTCAAGAATTTGTAAAAGGGGGCATTCAGAAAAAAAAGAAAATTGAAAAACGAAAAGGTGATTTTCCAGTTTTTTTTTGGTTCTTTTCCATTTTGCTGGTTACCCGATTCCCTTCTTTTATTTCTTTTCTGGTTTTGTATGTTCATTAGTTTTAGAAAAAAAAAGGAGAAACAATAGAAAGAAAGAAATGAGTTACCTGGTAGCACGATCCTGGTTCTCTCCGTCGTCATCGGAGTAGGGGCTGGGATCGGAGACCGTTCGGATGCTCTCAGAACGCAGAACGGCGCATAGGGAGGATAGTTTTTTTTTTTTAGGTTTTGATTTTGAACTGAAACTTATTAGGTTTTTTAGTTTATAGACAGACAACAAACGGCGCAGTGTAATGGCCAGTGACCCACGTGGTGACCTGATCCAAAGAAGGATCCGCGCACTTTGGGCGTTTGGTCTATTTGGGAATTTGAACCTCCTTCCTTCGTGGCGTTTTCATATCAGTTTTTTTCTTTATTTATGGATTTCATGTTTGATTTTGCTTTTGCTTCATTTTGGCCCAGGTTGTACGCCGCGTTTTGGAGGGACGAGATTATTTCCCATTTAGTCTCCCAAGTCATCCGTGTGCTACATTTGGCCCCCTTTGCTTTATTTTATTTTCATTTATTCCTTTCAATTCCATCTTTATTTTAATTTAATCCATACTTGTTTAATTTAATGCACTTGATTTTCATTTTGTTTAAAATTTATTATTCTGTTTTAAATATATATATACACATGTTTAATTTTAAATCTAGCATTTTTGGTTTAAACTTAATCTTTTTGCGAATTTATCATCAATATCATTCTGATTTGTAATATATTATTACTTCAAATTTATCATTAACATTGTTCAAAGTTATCATGTATTATTATTTAAATTTGACATAGTTATATATATTTTTATGCAAATCGGATATGTTTATATATATATTTTATCCTTTTATCTTTTCTCTTTAATTTTTTTATATAACATTAGTGTCATTAAATTATATTTAATCTATATATATCTATATATATTATGGATTTATTAATTATTAATGTTAAGTTTTCTTTTAAAAGTGTTCATATATTATTTTTATTAAGTTTTCCACTCCATATCTATTACTCTTTTAAATTAATATGTATATTACCTTATACATTTTGATTTCCTTCTTATAATATTTACTTAAAAATGCATTTAAGTATTATTATTTTATGTACTGTTTGTTCTTTTTCTCCATTTTTAATAATATTTCATGCTTATATACCTATATTGTTCATTTTTACAAATTCTTGTACATATGACTTATTTATTATAATTTTCTTTTTAGTGTATCTTAAGAAAAGTTTGATTAGTAATTCATTTACTTTTTGAATGTTGTATGATCGAGATTATGGTTGCTATTCTTGTTTGAATTTATCCATCGCTTGTTTATATTATTTGACGATCTATCGTCCACTAGTGTATCGTAATTTACGAATTATTATTTTGAATTATGCACTACCATTCAATCGGATCACAATTTATTTAAATATCAAAAACACTTTTATTCAAAAAGCTTTCAAAATAACACGACACTGGAGATTTGTGATCCTCGAAAAGATTGTGTCCTAACTCACTGGATTCCAATATCTAAGAGACCGAATATTCCTTTTAATTAACACACAAATAAAAAGCCCATTCTCGGGAATTCGACACGTTGTATCCTAACACATTGGATGTGAGGTGTCGTTTTCTCGAAATGAGAATTTTTCTAACAAATGAGAATAAAGGCAATATTCGATATTTAGGAATTTTGTGAAATTAAACCTTAACTTATTGGGTTTTGACTTTCTCATTTGACCCGAATAATCAAATATCCTTCTCAAATGCATGGGTTTTTAAAGTTAAAAGATAAACTTAATTTTGAAGATTAAAAATGATGCGCCCTAACTCACTGGGTGTGACATTTTATTTCTTTGAAATAAGAGTGTTTTATTATTCAATTTATTCAAGTTAAAAGGATCATATTTTTAAAATCTTTTCAAAATTTTGACATTAAGACATTAAACAATCAATTCGGTACCAATTTTGGGCGTTACGTGGGTGCTAACCCTTCCTCGGGCGTAACCGACTCCCGAACCTACTTTCTCAAAATTCGTAGACCAAAACCGTTTTTAAGGTGAGCCGATCACACCCCAATAAAGGATCGGTGGCGACTCCTATTTTATTTTCAAAAGTCGGTCCTTTTTTTAAAAAAAATGGTTTCGACAACATACATTTCAAGCATTTAAGAATATAATTCAGGTTACACGAACTTACCTCGATACTTGTTCGTATTAAAAAATCTACTAATCCAAAAATTTTTTCTTTCCTCGATCTAACTTTGTATTTGAATTTTTTGGATCTAAATAAATAAATTTAATCATCAATTTAATACATTTCATGTTCATATGTAACATTCTCTATAATTCCACTATTATTTGTAGTTCATTCAAAGCTGTCTACTTGAGTTGTAGTAACTAAATTATTTATATCTCAAGCTACAGAATTTCAAATTAAAAACCGCTTGATGTTTCTGAAACTAGACTCAAATACCTTTCTACCATAAAATTTAAAATTTTTTTTGGTTTAGCCAATAAGTATAGTAAAATCTTCAAACTTACCCCTGTTCTGTTGTCTGACAGCTTCGACATTTCTTTGCTAAAAATTAATTATCTCTTAGTACAAAATTTTGATAATGTTTTTGTTTGTTTATATTGAAAATAGACTCATTAATAATTTAAAAATTAAATTTTAACCCCTAATTATTTTTATCCAATTTTTGATGATTTTCTAAAGTCAGAACAGGGGAACCCGAATTCATTCTGACATTGTCTCAGAAAATTTATTATATCTCATGATTTACAATTCCATTACTTATACAGTTTCTTCTATGAGAAACTAGATTCAATAATCTTTACTTCCATTTTTTTCATCCTCTAATTCGATTTCCACAATTTATGGTGATTTTTCAAATTTAGTCTACTACTGCTGCCCAAAACTGTTTTATTGCAAGATGTTTATTACCATTTTTCCCCTGAGCTTTTAATAAATGGTAATTTCGTCCCTACTCAATTAACCCAGGTTTAATTATTATATTTACAAAAATAACCCAGGTTTAAAAATAATAACCAAAATAACCTGAAATGAACAGTAAAATCGGGTTGTGGCCAGTCAATGGCTGGAACCAACTCGTATTTTAGACCCATGATTGCCTGATAATTGTGTCAGACTTAAAAAAATGATTTTTTTGGTTCTGGCCTGTCAATGGCCGGAACCAGTGTATTTTTTTAGATTATATAATACTGATATACAAAAAAGAAAAAAATAAAAAAAAATTTGGGTGCTGGCCTGTCAATGGCCGGCACCCCTGTACACGAAAAAAAAATTTCGAGTTTTGTTATGTCAATGGCCGGTACTAGAATACGAGAAAAATTAATTTTTTTACTTTTTTCGTATATTGATACCTGCTATTGACACGAAAAAAGTAAAAAAAAAATTCCACAAAAAAGGTGGTGCCTGCCATTGGCAGGCCAGCACAAATTTTTTTTTTACTTTTTTCGTATATTGATACCTTCTTTTGACACGAAAAATGTAAAAAAAAATTCCCACAAAAAAAGTGGTGCCGGCCATTAGCAGGCCACCACCAAAAAAATTTTTTTTAAACTTTTTTCGTATACTGATACCTTCTTTTGACACGAAAAATGTAAAAAAAAAATTCCCACAAAAAAAGTGGTGCCGGCCATTGGCAGGCCACCACCAAATTTTTTTTTAACTTTTTTAGTATACTGATACCTTCTTTTGACACAAAAAAAGTAAAAAAATACGAGTTAGTTCCGGCTATTGACAGACCACAACCCGATTTTACTGTTTATTGCAAATTGTTTTAGTTATTGTTTTTAAATTTGAATTATTTTTGTAAATATAATATTTTTTGGGCTATTAAAGTAAAATAGCCAAGCCTTTGTCGACAGCTTTTCTTGTTGTAAGCCTAGGGGCTACCTGCTTATTATAAGTGACCACTCTTTTTCGGCTTGAAATATATAAATATCTAACTCTTTTTGCACATTTGATTAAAAAATTATTTTAACTTTTTATTAATTTTTCTAAATTTATAATTTTTTTTTATTTTTATCAATTTTTCTCAAAATTGATGAAAAATTAAATTCTATTAACTTAGTTAATGTAAAATATATATGAATTATGATTTTGTGACATGTTAGTATTTAATTAATTTTAAAAATATTTAATTAATTTTAAAAAAATTAAAAAAATATTGTTTTATAACTTTTTAAAATTTTTTAAATTTAAAAAAATTAATTGAATGTTGATGTATCATCCATGTGTAGGCCACATTAGCAGAGTTAAGAAATATTAACTTTTCTATTCATTTGGGTGATTTGACAAAAAAACACAAGTTGAAATATGAGTGTTGAAACGATTGGTTCGGTTATAATTGAACCGAACTAGCATTAACCGAACTGTATAATTCTTTAACTGTTAACCGAACCGAAATTTTTTCAAAAAAACTTTAACCGAACTGAAATATTTTGATTAATTCGATCGGTTAACTGAATTAATCGCAATTTATATGTTTTTGTCTTTTAGTTAAAACAAGTATAAAACATATCAAATAAATACATTGAAATTAACACATAATATTAATTATTAAGTTTGGTTAATTCGGTTAATTACTTGATTTCGAACCAATTAACCGGTAACCGAAATTCCAAAAAACCATTAACCAACCTCCAACCAAACTATATGTTCGGCTATCGGTCGATTAACCGAATTAGTTCGACTCGGTCAGTTAATTTGGTTTTAATTGAAGTTTAAATATCCCTAAATTTAATAACTAAAAAAGACGAAAAATTAAATTAAAAAGTAAAATATTTTTTTATAAAATTAGAATGTAAAATAAATCATTATTATTTAAATTGTAAAATAGAAAAAATATTACATTAATTAATGGTGTTAGCGTACCGACATGAGCATGCATTTGAATTTGGTTGCACCCGTAAATAAGTTAATGAGATGGTTGTTAAGGTATGGAATAATTTCTATTGTCTTTATAATTACAAATACAAATACTAAATCTAATTAATAATATTTTTAGATATTAAGATATTTAGGAATTTTGAATATTTAAATACTATAACCGTCATTTAAAAAGAAAAAGAAACTAGTGACTTGGCAATCATTCACATGTGAAAGTAATTTGACATTCCTGATTAAACTCCAAGAATACCATCTTCATGTTCACATGGCCTTTAACATTAGTTAAGTAATGTGATGCTGTAAAAGCTGTAACATCATTTGTCCGATTCTGGAATTTTGCAATTAAAAATAAATGGCAGAAAGATTACGTACATCTTGTGATATCAGCATCTCAACGTCATCAGAAAATGAGTGGTTTAAATGGGTGCTGAAAGCCGGAACCTCCAAAGTTGTGCAAAGTAATTAAATATCATACTCCATTCCCATGGCGCTCTCCACCACCAAGCCACTACTCACTGACCTCGCAACTACAGTTAAACTGGTGCCTACCAATTACATCAGACCAATCTCCGACCGTCCAAACCTGATTGATGTTCACGTATCAAATGTTTCCATCCCTCTGATCGACCTTCAGGACCTCCATGGCCCCAACCGCTCTCATGTTCTTAAACAGATTGCCCTAGCTTGCCAACATGATGGCTTCTTTCAGGTACCCAAACAAATATTTTGATTTGGCTGTAATTGTCGCTTGCTACTCCTACTAGTTAAGTCTGTTTAGTGATTTCTATTCTACTGTATGATCAGGTTAAGAACCATGGGGTTTCAGAATCCACCATCAACAACATGCTGCGTTTAGCTAGAGATTTCTTTTATTTACCGGAGAGTGAGCGGTTGAAGAATTACTCCGACGACCCGTCCGTCGCCAACCGGTTGTCAACTAGTTTCAACGTTAAGACGGAGAAGGTTGCCAACTGGAGGGATTTTCTGAGACTCCATTGCTACCCTCTCCAAGATCACGTAAACGCATGGCCTTCAAATCCCCCATCCTTCAGGTTTTAATAATATAGTAGCATAAATAAGCCAATGGTTTTCATCTTTTAATTTTAAGCATGACTGAATTTGTGGTTCCTGTCAGGGACGACGTAGCCGAGTATTGCAGTAGCGTTAGAGGTTTAGTGCTACGACTGCTTGAGGCCATATCAGACAGCTTAGGGCTGAAGAGAGATCATATAGATAAGACCCTAAGCAAGCATGGGCAACACATGGCTTTAAACTACTATCCACCTTGTCCACAACCAGAACTTACTTATGGCTTGCCTGGCCATACTGATCCTAATTTAATAACTATTCTTCTTCAAGATGACATCCCTGGATTACAGGTTTTAAGAGATGGCAAGTGGATTGCTGTCAATCCCATTCGCAACACCTTCATTGTCAACATCGGCGATCAAATGCAGGTGAAGTGGTGGATTGTGATTGTAACCTTTGTTTATTTATTTGTTAATCCAGAAAAAAAAAGAAAAAGAAAAAGTGAGTGGTGATCTTTTGTAACAGGTAATTAGCAATGATCGTTACAAAAGTCTGCTCCATCGAGCTGTTGTGAACTGCAATAAAGAACGAATATCCATCCCAACCTTCTATTGTCCCTCACCTGATGCTTTGATAGGCCCTGCTACGGACTTGATCGACGATGATCACCCTGCAGTGTATCGAAGTTTTAGTTATGGCGAATACTATGAAAAATTTTGGAAGAGGGGACTTGCTAGCGAATGCTGCCTCGACCTGTTCAAAACTTGTATTCCATAATTATCTATTCTCATGAATTCATATTTTAAAGTCGAGATTAGACGGAGTTGTCTTATTCGACCTCCCAGATAATGTTAATTACTGAAGCGTCTTAATTAAGGTGCTAGATGATGGTATTTCACTGTTTCATATACATTTCCATCTCTGCAAACGGGACTTGCAACTCACCTTTTCCTACCTTCTACTTTTTCAATTTACAAGACCATCAAAACTTTAATGCCAATTTTGAGGATTTCAATTTGGATTTTATTTATATACGTAAAGTAGTTATATTAAAATTGTAACCAATCTATGAATTTGAAAAATTATAGTGAATTTTACTTTTTTAGCAACCTAAGGAAATTACCCAACAGGCTAGAACCGATGCTAATGAAGAAGACCAACACGCTCTCACTAGTAGGCCTTGAAACTGGTTATAACACAAGCGCCATTAAAAGCTTGGTGGCTTTGGGGGAGTTTGTATCACATTCTCTCTACCTAATGGTCCCCGTCATCGAATGGTATGGTTGCTAGGTCAGAATTTCTAGGGATTTTAACTTTCTATAGCTTTCGTTCCATCTAATTACATAAACTATTAATTTTTTATAATATTTTATGTAATACATAAAAACATGGTTTAATTATTCAAAACTTTACTCAGTTATTTAAATCATTACAAGGGATAAATTACTAAACGAAATACTCAAAAAATTCTTATTACATAAACTATTAGTATTCTTATAATATTAATGCAACATTGGAGTTGATGAAAAGTTTATAGTAAGGATCTCTTTCTAGAATTCTTTATAAGCACCCAAAATCAATTCATTGTATCATGGAAAATTAAGGCTATTGTAGGTGTAAAAAAGAACTTTTCTTTCTCTCCCTAAGTGCTATTTAACTTCTAAAGTCTTCTTCCCCTCCTCCCTTTTAGAAAAATATGGGTATCACATATATAATAATTACATTATTATTTACTATAATAAAAATTTATTCAAATTAAAAGTGATTTAATTTAGTTACAATTTATCAGATTTTCGTTAATTTAATAAAGTATGGGTCAAATATGTGTATGTAACATCCAATTCGATCCGATCGCCAGAACTGAGATGTGAGATATCAGATTCGTTGCCTAAACAACTATGATTTTAATTCAATATCTATGATGCAAATTATATGAACAATTAGGTTTCAAGACTTTTAACAACATTATTTATTCAAATTTAGGTTATAATCGAGCTTACAAAAGATCTTATAAATCGTCGTTTGTAACACCATATACCCGACCATATTTCCAATTTCGGGTACCTAGCGTCACAATTAACCCGAACTACTTAACAAAATTTTTGTCTGGTTATTTACAGACTTAGTTAATATTAAAATAAACATCCATTACTACTAAAACACTCTCAACCAAATCCACTGATGATGACTGATTTAGATTTTTTTTATTTCAATTATACTTTACACCATACAAGTGTTTAGTCCCAACTACCATTATGACTTGTTGAGTACGAATAAATAATTACATTATTCTAAGACTCAAAACTCTAAAATAGATACATTAAAGCATTTTTTCCCTGAGGCGTAGCCTTTAAGGGTACCCCTCTATAGACATGATACAATTATGGCACCACTCGCACAACTTGCTGGCGTCTGGCTTGGTCTCTCCGTGATCTATGAATCATTCCTTAACCTTGCATTTAGAGCAATACAAAAGTAAGTCTAGATGAACTTAGTGAGGTTCTATACGACAGTACTCATAGAAAAACTCTTAATTTTATGGATAAATAAGAATTAATGCACAGAGATAAACTCCTTGAGTGACTTAGGAGATTCCGCAGGTGACATGGCATCGTTGACGCCTTCACTTGTTTTGGAACTAAACGTTGACGGACATGTCAACTAGTGTAGTCATATTCGTATTTTGCCAAACGCCTTCACTTTCCCCGTCTATCTTTAGCTAAAACTTCTATGATTGCCTTCTCGGTTTGACTCATCATAAAGTAACCATATATACGAATATCCATATTGACGACCACTATCGACGAACTATCAGATGACTCGCCATATCCACTGGTTTATTCCCAACAATGAACTTCTTATGACATATCTTGTGCATGAATCCCTCCTTAAAGGAAGACATATTTATTTATGCCCTCATAGGAGGCCTTGGTTATGGAAAATGGGTGGTGGATGGGCACCCCTCTTTCTTGGTAGACTCATACCATCCAAATAGTCCCATAGGATTCCCCCATTTTAATCTATTCCACCAAGATGCTCCCAATATTAGATAGTCTCCCCCTTCCCCCACAAACTATCTATTTTTTAAATTGTCATTGACAGGCTTCTACCTCTGTTAGTCCTGTGTAGACTATCTCATACCAGAAAGTCCTGGTCGACCTCTTCTCTCTTTGTAAATCCCTGACGGACTTTATCGATCATTAAGCTTCGAGTGGACATTCCCTTTTCACGTGGTCCTTGGTGGACTAACCACTTTTCTAGCTACCTCTTTATCGATCATCAATTAGGATTTCAAATATGATAATCCATTCCAATATTTCTTAGCCAAATGATGGTTCTACCTAAACTCAGGTTGACTTTTAATGATGAATACTAGATTTGCCAATATGTTGAAGAAAATTTCTCCTTCCTCTCTCATATACCTACGTTAAGACGCTTCTATCAGTTCCACTTACCATTGCATTTTGGCAGATCCTTTCATTTTCCTGTTTGTGATTCTCAAATGTGCCACGGTCCTTCTGTCATACTACTCGCTGTGCGAGTCATACAATGGCTTCTTCTTTTTTCCCCGATAGACTTCCTTGTTCAATATCCTGAAGGACTCCATTTTTTTCCATAACGTATACTTGTTTGCCACTGGATCATGCCATGGCTAACCATGGACTTTCATGTCACACCCTAAAAATTGACAGATCCAAAAAGATGAGTAAGTTAGGTATGTAGACTGCTACGTACGCTGTGGTAACGTAATCCGCTATCCTGTTGACCTGATGGCAAGTTAGAGTATTGATCGCAAGATATTTCTAAGAGAAGAAAGATTACGACCAAGAAAGTGCGCGCCTATAAGGGGGTATGCCCTAGAGTTTTGTTTGAACACTAAAAGCCTGTCAAGCATATGATGAACTTGTAGGAGACTTACTTGTCTTTAAGATCATGCCGAACGAGAGTCATTTCCAAGATATGGTACGCCCAATTTGCATGAGTACTGTCCAATTAAATTCCGTATCAAGTTTGGTTGGAAGTTGTTTGGATTCTACAGCAACAGAAACAAAAATCAGAGTAAAAAATAGAGTAGTAAGATGTGTGAAAGATTGCTTGTACACTAAAATAAGCTAACTAAACAAATCATAACAAGCATCATGGTTGGTCATTTCTCAACAGGATTCAATTAAATTGATCTGACCCTCCCCATGACTTGTCAACAATAAGGTAAACCTTTACTGAATTTTCTTATACCTACGCTGGATTTGGTAGGGAAATCAGGTGTAATAGCCTCATTTTCAATGGTTTTGGAAATAGTGATTCGAGATCACTAAATCCGACCTGTGAGTTTTAAAATTTAATAAATTAATAACTATGGGTCAAGTGTGAATTTAGAAGAATTTTTGAATTAGTGAATTTTGTGATTTAAAAAGAATTTAATAGGTAAATTGGGTCTAAAATGAGATATCGAGACCTCGAATTCATAAGTCGAGCCATAAATTTTAACGTTTGGATGGTCAATTAACTAAAAAGGACTAAATTGAAAATAGTGTAAAATTTGTTAAATTATGATTAAATAGCTTAAATGACTAATAAGGAGGGATTTAAAAGGGAACTAGACCCAAATTATATGGGCTGGATGGTTTGGGCAAGAAAAATCAGCAAGAAAGTAAGGAAAAACAAGTGCAAAATTGGAAATTTTGCAAATTAAATATATAAAACAAAGACAAAAGTGAAAAATCTAGAGATTTCTTCATAATTCATCAGCAAAAACGCCATAGGAGGTCTGAAACAAGTTGGTTTCTCATATTTTTACACCATGTGAGTTCAATTCTTGCTTTTTCTTTGAAAATTTTTATGTTTTGTGACTTTTACAACTAGGTCCAACTGTTGAATTCATTAGTTTTTTTTATTCCATTGGTGATTTTGTAAGTTACCATGGATAAGTGATGGAATTTTATGATGAAATATCATAGGTTTGAATCTTTAATTTCATTATATTATGATTTTATTAAGTGATTTTAGTAGAAAATGATTTTTAGGACCTAATTGTGAAAAAGCTAGGAATTGGGGTTTTGTACTGAAATTCTGAATACCAAAGGCTGTATAATAGCCTAAAATGATTAGATAAATTATTATTTGAGGAAAATTTTGTTCAATTGAAATGTTAATTGAGTAGGGACTAAATTGTAAAACCTGTAAATTTTGGGTTAAAAGTGTAATTTTAAAAATTGGAGGGCATAAATTGCGAAGTGAATTAGTATTAAAATAGATGCTAATGAATGGAAAAAAAATTATATTATAGATCGGGAATCCGAAGATAAATGTAGAAAAAAGAAAATATCAAACTAGTCCCTAAAATATTACAATTCCTACAAATTGGCCCAGGTAAGTTCATATGGCTGAAATTTTATGTTTAATTGTTAATGTGGGAATGATATATTGTATCAATTCGTATATTGTTGTTGAAATATGATTATGGTAAAAATGAGAAAAAATGAGATTGTTAGTTCAAATTAAGGGATATGCAGGATTGAGTACATACGTTCAGTAACCAGTGATGAATTGACGAATAAGTCCATGGTGGATCCATGGAAAAGTGTGGAACGTAGGTATGGTATTTCAGTAAAGAAAACCATACTGAGTTGTGAAAAGTAGGTATGGTATTTCAGTAAAGAAAACCGTACTGAATTGTGAGAAGTAGGTATGGTATTTTACTAACGAAAACCGTACTGAGTTGTGAAAAGTAGGTATGGTATTTCAGTGAAGAAAACCATACTGAGTTATAGCATTGTAAAAGATTCAAGCAAATCGTGGCACCGGGCAAACGATGTACTCAAATCCATAAGACGATCATCAATTTGACAAGTATTTGTAAGTGCAATTGAAACTAAGTGTTGAAAATAAGTTGATATCTGATATTGAGCTCGATTGAGTAAATTCATTGTTTGAGATTGTGGTTGGCAGGAAATGTTGAATTATACTTGTTTATTAATATTATAAGTGAAATCTTGATAAGATTTTATTATGGGCCTATGAACTTACTAAGCTTTCTGTAAGCTTACTCCTGTGTGTTTAATGTTCTTTGTAGATAGATGTGAAATCGGTGGATCGGATCAACACATCAGGGCACACTATCTAGATTACTTCAGTAAATTTTATTGTGCATCAGAAGTTCTATATGGCATGTATAGGGTTTAATTGAAAGGAAGTAAAGGTGTTATAAATTGGGTTATTAACATTTTTTTTACTAAAACGGTTTTGGACAGCAGTAGTAGTTCGATTTTGAAAAATCACCAAAAATAGTGGAAATTGAATTAGAAGCTGAATGAGATATGAAATTAAAGCTAAATAAGTCTTTTTCACATGAAAGAAATACAGTAAGCAAAAGAGTTATATATTTTTAGATATTTGAGTTTTGGTGAGACAGAGTAATAATGGTTTTTAAAGTCCCCTGTTCAGACTTTAGAAAATCATTACAAATTGTACAGAAAGAATTATGAGTTATAATTTATATTTCTAGATTTCTTAGTGAGTCTATTTTCAATAGAAACATGCAGAAGCACCATATGAAGTCTTTAAAATGAGATAATTGATTTTTAGTGAATAGAGGTCAGAACCATCAGATAGTGAAATAGGGAAGAATTTAATGAATAAACTGTACTAATTGGCTAACCCAAAAATTTTGAAAATTTTATGGTAATAAGATATATGAGCCTAGTTTCAAGAAAAATTTATAGATCTAAATTTCAAGTTTTGTAACTCAAGTTATAATTAAATTAGTGACAGTTATGTAGGTGGACAATTTTATGGTGAATGGTGAAACAAATTATTTTGATTTGTATAAGTAATCAGAAAATTTTTAATGTTCCCGGTTTGGACCTGAATCATTTCTGTTGTATGTTTTAGGGTCTAGAGTACTCTTTCTAGGGACATATTGATTAAACGCGAGTGAATTAATTTTAAAAGAAAATTTTTATGCTCCAAATTGGTAAGTTAAGTCAGGTAACGCCTAGTGCCCGACTCCGACAAAGGTCTCGGGTAAGGGGTGTTACATCAGGGGGACTGAGAGTATATTTATGGGAAGGGGACATTTTAAATTTTTTTTTTCTATCTGATTAATATTTAGGTTATTTTTCTAACCTCGACATCCTCTTTTTCTTCTTTGTTAAGATTTGTAACACCCCTTACCCGTGTCAGACGCCGGAACAGGGTACAAGGCATTACCAGACCTAAACATAACCAATCATACAAAATCGAGTCATGAAAATTCATCCAAATTAAAAATTTTCATATTTCACCATAAAGTCCCTAATATGGGCTTACTAGACCCAATAAATACTTTGAAAGTGGTTAGGGACCAAACCGAGAATTTTTGAAAACTTTGAAAATTTTCTTGAAAAAAAAACAGGGGCACATGCCCAGAGCACATGGCCATGTAGCCAGCCGTGTGGATGAAAGTTAGGCTATTTACCAAGCCTTTTTCTATCCAAACATTTACACACTTATACCAAATTTATCAACACTCAACATGACATTATCATAAACGTACAACTTAACCAATAATAGCCAACATCAATGGCCTTATACAAAATGAACTATCAAATAACATAGGCCAACATTTTAGGCCAAATCAATTATGAGACATAACAAAATAACCAAGTCCTCTATACATGCCATAATTCATAATATTGCTTTCAAAATACCAAAAGAGTGTTGATAGTGTGGATGGATCTCTGACGATCCCCGTACCCCGAGCTAGCTTGGTGACACTATAAGACAAGGGAAAGAAAATGGAGTAAGCAAATAGCTTCGTAAGTTGGTATGTAAATAATAAACAATTTATTAGCATGCTTTTATCAATCCTCATAATGTGTTCTCAAGATAATACAATCATATTTGCACATAGTTTCACTATTCACTCATGTTCATATCAACCTGTCTACGCGAGTCATAGTCATTAAATTATTTATATCTTGAGATACAAAACTCTGAATTAAGATCCGCTAAATTTCTCTGAAACTAGACTCACATATCTTCTTACCATAAAATTTTTAGAATTTATGGTTTAGCCAATAAGTACAGTTTATTCTTTAAAGTCATCTCTGTTCTGTTGTCTGACAGTTTCGACCCTTCTTCACTAAAAATTAATTATCCCCTAGTACAGGATTTTGATGATGTTCCCGTTTGTTTCTATTGAGAATATACTCATTAAGAATTTTAAACATATAAATTCTAACCCATAGTTATTTTTATACAATTTTTAATAATTTTCCAAAGTCAAAATAGGGGATTCCGAAATCACTCTGACCCTGTCCATAAAAATTCAAATATCTCATTATATGAAATTCTCTTGCTTACGACGTTTCTTCTATGTAAAACTAGACTCAATAAGCTTTAATTTCATATCTTATTCAACCTTTAATTCGATTTTTATAATTTTTTTGGTGACTTTTCAAAGTTATACAACAGCCGCTGTCCAAAACTATTTTATTACTAATTTTACTCTTTCATGTTTTCTTTGTATTAACTTTCATTTACACACACATAACACCAAGCATGTCCATAGCTAGCTATTCCAATAGCTAGTCATTATCAAATATTTACAAGTCTTCATAGTCATACTTACTCCACATCAACCTTACCAAAATTCGATCACATATCGAGCACACTGCTCATGAATATATATATACACATGTACCTGCACTCATTCATTACATAATCACAATTATTTACACTTAGTCATTTCCTGTTGAACACTTCGAAATATTAACGGATACATCGGAATATTACATATAGTGCCACACTGGTAGCCAAAGCTACTTCACATCACTTATCACACATAGGCTCGTTCTCAAGCTATTTACATTCGCGGGTCTGCTCACACAAGCTGTCGGTCATTCGTAACTACTCAGTGTTGCTCACATAAGTTGTCAAGTATCCGCAACACATGCCGAATTACCCAATCACTGGTAGAACTTATAAGACCAGTACCCAGATTCACTTAGTCACAATTTCACATAGTTTTCACATAGGGTCCTAGTGACATGTCACTTGCATCCTATTTTATTCCTAAGGTTCAACTGGGAAATTTCTCACTTGTCGATATTTTGTCAAATACATCAAATATTTAGCCACATTTCACAAAATATATCAAAATATGAAAGAGTAAGTGAAAAAATGCATTATTTACACACAAACTTGCCCCGGTCCAAAATATCAAATGTTTGCGTTTTAGTCCATAACCTTGCCTTTTCCCCGATCAAGGTCAATTCCTCGTCTTTCTTGATAATCGAGCTTGGAAGTTTGAAAAACCCTAGCTATGTCTTTCTCATGTGAAACTCAGCCAAGGGGGTAAAGAAGAGAAAAAATTGGCTTTTAATTTGGCTTTTTAATTCATTTAATCACTAAATTACTAAAATACCCCTAACTTAAAAATATTCTATTTCACCTATTTCATGTCCATTTTTGTCCAAAAAATTAACCAATGGTCTAATTACCTTTTAAGGACCTCCAATTTAAAATTTCATAGCAATTAGACACCTCTAGCTTCTAGGACTCAAGTTTTGCACTTTTTTACAATTTAGTCCTTTCGACTAAATTGAGTTCCCAAACGTCAAAATTTTTGAATGAAAATTTCATGAAATCATTTTGTACAACTGTAGATAATAAAAATATAAGAATATTAAATTTTCCCTCGTCAGATTTGTGGCCCCACAATCACTGTTCTGACTAGGCCCAAAATCGGGCTGTTACAAGATTGGACTAAGATCTCACCTAATGAGTAGATCATTCTGTCTTCTGGTAAGTCTTAGAACTTTGCACATTACGGTTATAGAATGAGAGAATGTCACAGGAAGGCCCTGTATGAGGGTCGTATGTAGTTTAAATGTTAGTAAAATGTCTATACGGGGGATTCTAATGGAAATCTTATGATCTTTTAAGCAGTTGCTGCTACTGGATTAGGAAAGACAATCAAAACATAAACTTCTGATTAAAGTAAAGGTAGTTCTTTGGTGAGTCTCTAAAACCAACTTATGTATATCATTTTAATTCGAATAAATGGTTGATAAATTTGTAGATAAGCATGATTCATTGGGAAAATATCTATAGAAATTTTAGAAATGCTTATTGATAGTTGTTTGAACATGAAGTTGCATGATAAGTGTCTTGTTGTTAGAGAGTGGATACGTCGTCTCTAGAAAGTGTAGCGGATAATAACTAGTGTTACACATGTGTGGATGGTCAAGTTTATGTAAAAAATCTGTTGATGAGATATGAGTCCAATATAAACAAGTCTGTGATATGTACAAATGTGAAATGGAGATTTATTGTGTAGCCTCCGGTAAGATAGCTATAGTACTAACCGGATTGACAGATCACTGAATAAATCTGTGGAAAGTCCATGGTCATGACATCAAATGATAAAATGCCAAGAGGGCGTGAAGGTATAAAACCATGTGGGAGAAGCCCCATGGCATCCATAGAGATGGTCCGCCGGGATAGTAAAAACAGATTACTTGGAAAGACTTTGTGGCTAATCTTATGAAAAGCCTTTGTGGTGTATTATCTAGAAAGCCTTTGTGGTGTATTGTATAGAAAGACTGTATGATGAATTCTATAGAGCCTAATGGCGATTGATTAGACCGCCCTTACCGTGTAATTTGGGTTTGTCTTGGAATTAGATTCTGAAAGAGTTCTCAGTATTATATGCAACTGAAGAATCCACTTCAGTAATCCCCTAAGAAGGTGAACTTGTCTTATTTGGAGATACGGTGGTGTAAGAGTCCACCAAACTTGGGAATCCTCAGGTTATGTATCAAGCTATATAAAATTCTATTGGGTGATCAAAATCTAACATTCATCCGAGTAAGTCTGTTTGACTGGGTTAACTGGAAGATTTAGTGCGCACTGTATTAGTGACCACTAGAGTCAATAGGAAAGTCAGTCAAAGAGTGGTACCCATAGGAATATTACCTTAGGGAATGAATTCAACTGCAAAGGGATAGTGAAAAAAAGATTCAAACTATGGAGTGAAGTTGTAACCTGCCAGTTAGATGGATCGTCTATAAGGTGTTCAAGAGTAGAGGCACACGCATTATTATTCGCCAAGAATCAGAAACGTATTCTCCAAAGTCGGAAAGAAGGTCCAGAATTTTTAACTCAAGGGATCCAACATCATCATTTAAAGGTAAAACTATTTGAGATTCACTAAGTTCCGTTGAACTTATGCCTATTATTTTGAAATGCAGGTTTTTAAGTTTGAACCTATTCGTTAGAGGGGACCAAGCAAGGAATGCTCCAATGTGGATGATCGCAGAGCGATATTTATGCATACAGAGGGACACTTTCAAAATATGTTTTTAAATGGAAAATAGAACTATACACCACAATTGAGTCTTTTTTTAGTTTTAAATGATATTGTCTTACACTATTATTGAGAATCAGTTGTAATCGAACAAACGTTTATCTTCAGAATCTTTGACTAAGAATGGAATTAAATAGTAAAACAACACGTTCAGTAAAGTCTTTACCCGACTTAAATTTTTGTTAAATGATTAAGTCTGGTAATATCCTAAATTCGGATCCGGAAAATCGGGTTGGGTATAGGGTGTTACATTTTAATATTAAGGAATTAGTAAATCTCTTGCGAGGTGTTACCTTGAAAGACTTAATACCATTGACATGGTGTCGCCCTGAAGGGCCTATATACTGTTTACACGGTGTTGCCTCAAAGGACCAGTCGATAACCGTCGTCACGGTGTCGCTCTAGTGAGCCAGTCGATAACCATTTCATGTTGCCGCCCAACTCCCTTGGATTCCATAACAATCCGCCCATTCCCCCATTATGCCAATTTTTCCTATCTTCAACTAATTCGCCAAGGTAACTCCCTCCGTACAATGCATACAATAGGCACGCATAACACTCAAAGTAGAGTATTTATTATTATATCATACAGTACACCATTGACCACTTAATCGGTTCATAATCACTTGACATCCAACATACATACTTACACATTGTTATGCATACTCATCATGCTCATATAACATTGCATACACAATAGCATATTCAATCAAATTCAGAACAAACACAAACACAAACACAGATCAGTCAATCAATGCAATATCATCATTCACCCAGAGGCAGAGTAGAAAAACTCACCTAAACTCATTCGTCCTCACCAACTTAGCTTTTTCAAACGCTAAAGCCTCCTTTTCCTAGCAGCTAAGCATGACATCCAAATATTTGGTTAAACCAACGGTTTTCAAACCTTAAAGCCTAAAACCTATTATATATAAACTTATAAGGAATTCTTGCTCTCCCTCTCTCCAATCCACAAGTACAAAAAGATAAGAAGGCTTACCAATTCCTCAAATTCTCTACTTCTAGACTTCAAATCACACAATCACTGCTCCATGCAGCTTCCTTAACTTTCTCTTCTTTGGAGAAACTGAAGAAGATGATGCAAACGAGGAAAAAATTGTGAATAAAACTGGAAAGATGTCCTTAGCAGAAATATCCCTTCCTACCTATATATATCATTACTTTTCGCGATCTCTATTGCCCAAAACAATTGTCCGTCGCTAATAATTTTGTCCCCTACTAAGGAACCAGTCAATTCCAATCTAACCAAACCAGAATTGAAATCCAACTATTTACAATCCAGACTCTTAAATTCTTGAGTTTTTTGGTAGCGCCAACCAGCTTAATATTTTACTCAATTAACTTTCAACTCTCTTGTAATTTTGGGTCTGTCATGATACATGAGTGTGACATCGTTAACAAATGAAGGACTAGATGGTAAAAATTTGGCTTAAAGGTGTAAATAGCCCTTAAACTTTTTAAAAGAAAAAAGCAATTAAGCCCTTGCTCTTTTTTTTTGCACTCAATTGGGTACATGAACTTTCAAAATGCATAAAAAAGGCCCTCAAACTTTGTCAAAAAAGCAATTAAGCCCTTGCTGCTTTTTTTTTTGCACTCAATTGGGTACTTGAATCGTCAAAATGCATAAAAAAACCCTCAAAAATTTCAAAAAAAAAGCAATTAAGCCTCTATTTTTTTTGCATGCAATTGCCAAAATGCATAAAAAAAGGCCATTTGACCGTAAACTTTAATAGTTGACCGTTAAAGTTAATTGCCCCTAATTTTTTTTTCCAGTTAAAGCCACCCCATATCACAATCACTGCGTCACATGTGATAAAAAATTATAAAAATATTAAACTTTAATAAAAATATAAAAAATTATTTAAAATTTACTAAAAATAAAAAATATATATAAATAGTAAAAAATATAAAATTTTATAAAAATCATACAAAAAACAATTATAAAATGCATCAAAAATGTCATTTAACCATTAACTTTAACCGTTGACCGTTAAAGTTAATGATCCCCGATTTTTTTCAGTTAAAGTTATCACGTGTCGCAACACAGCATGACATGCGGTGAAAATGATAAAAAATATAAAAAATCAATAAAAGTTATAGAAAAATTATAAAATGTTTCTTTTCGTATAATAATTTTTATAATTATTTTATGAATTTTATATTTCTTTACCTTTTTTTAATCATTTTCTTATGAATTTATAAATTTTTATATATATTTTCTATATTTCTATATATTTTATAATTTTTTACTATTTTTATAAAATTTTACAACTTTTATAATCTTTTCTAAGTTTTTATAAAAATTAAATATTTCTTATATTTTTATTAAAATTTAATATTTTGTATAAATTTTATTGATTTTATTTTTTATAATTTTTTTGCCACATGTCACGCCATGGTTGTGACACGTGGTGACTTTAACTGAAAAAAATTAGGAGCGGTTAGCTTTAACAGTCGACCATTAAAGTTAACAGTCAAAAAGTCTTTTTGATGCATTTTGGCAATTGAGTACAAAAAAAGGTTTAATTGCTTTTTTGAAAAAGTTTGAGGGCATTTTTTATACATTTTGGCAATTCAAGTACCCAATTAAGTGCAAAAAAAAGGGGCTTAATTGCTTTTTTGAAAAAGTTTGAGGGCCTTTTTATGCATTTTGAAAGTTCAAGTATCCAATTAAGTGCAGAAAAAATCAGGGGCTTAACTTTTTTTAAAAAAAATTTTGAGGGCTTTTTACACCCTTAAGCCTAAAAATTTTCAAAATACAGAGGTTATGTTGCAACATTGAGGATGAATGTTGTGACATTGAGGGTAGCAACACGATGTCACAACTTCAAGTGAGGTGAGTTGCAACTTTGAAAATAGGAACTTGACATTGCGACCTTGTGGACAAGGGCTTGATGCCGCGGCCTCAACAGGGATGACTCGCAACCATAGGGCCAGATCTCTCAATATCTATCTCTTTCTATACCAAATCACAAGCACCTATTTCAGATGGTCTAAATGACCAAAAGATTCAACTTCCTACCTTATAGGCATTAACACAAATGTCAAACTACCTCCATTGACATGACAAACATATATGGACAAATTCAAATGTTAACATTTCCTACCATTTGAACCAAATCATTCAAAACAGACTTAAAACTAACTAAAGACCTTAGATACATGTCAATTGATATAAACATAAAAAAATCTGTACCAACTTTGCAGAGTCAAGAATTGGGTCTTGGATGTTGTTGTTCTCTTTGAAACCTCAAAACCTAACGATACTTCTGCATGGAAATAAACAAAATCGTATGCTGAGCAATAGAGCTCAATGTTGCTAATATGATTTAAATCAATAATTAAAATTGAACAAGATTTCAATTACAATCAAAATATTTGCAATTTATGTCTTATGTGCATAGCCTCATGCCATATTTTATTTCACATTTCATACTTGTACAAATTATCCCTTTTACCATCATGTCTCAATTATATATATGTCATAGTGTATCACAATATTCATTCATTTTCTCATTCCTATCTCAAATTCACTAATTCATTTTATATCCATATCGGTCCTCAAGGCTTGTTTTAACCGATTCGCATGATCTTTCACATGCCATCTTTTGTTACTTAAACATTAATACACAAGATTCACCATTCACTATTAACATTTCATATTCAATGTCCTTTAACAAGGTACATTATTTATGATCTCTATTAACCAGACACGAACTTAAGATGGATACACAGATTATCCAATCATCACACCAATATATTTGGCACCCAGTGTAACAACCTATTTTTTAGTGGCGTCTGAAATGGTGGTTTTGGAACCCTTTTTTGATGTTCGAGTTCGTAAATATTATTATTTAATATTTACAAATCTAATTTAGTTTTATATTGAATCTTGGTCTAACAATTTTGTTAATTCAATAGTTTTTGTTAATTCAATAGTTAATTAAGGTACAAGTGTAACGACCCTAAAGTCAGCAATTTTGGAAAATGAGGTATCGGGACCTCATTTCCGTAAATTAAGCCCGTAAAGTTATTATATAGGTGAATTTAATTTTGGATAGGTAATTTTGTCAAATTATTGACTAATTATGGTACAAGGACTAAATCTTAAAAGTGGGAAAATTTTAATCACTATAGATTTTAAATTAGTTAAAGGTTTAAAGGACTTATATAGTAAATAAACCAAAGTATTAAATGAAAAATATACTATTTCTATGTGTGGTGGACGGTTTGGGTGTGAATTTTTATAAGAAATAATATTAAAACCTTAAATTAAAAATGTTATAATTTAATTACATGAATTAATAAAGGAAAGTGAAAAGAAAAAGAACATTGTCTTCTCTTTTTCATCATCCACACCGAACTTACAAGAAGAAGAAGCCAAAGAATTGACTATGGAGTCTTAAGTTTTGGTCCCTTGTTTGGTAACCATTTTTTGTTCATTTTTTGTTCATTTCTTGTAATTTTTATGTTTTTGAGATCGTGGTAGCTTGATCAACCTAACTTATATATTATTTATTGAAACTGTTAAAGTTTCAAAAGTTTTCGTTGATGAATACTTGATCAAATTGGTGTTAAATAGTTAGATTTTAAGCTTAGATTTGAAAAAAGGACTAATTTGAAAAGTGAAAATTGATAGTTTTGGACATAGGGACTAAAGTGTAAATATTTCAAAATTGATGTTGCAGTTTTGTAATTATTAAAATAGGCGTCTATTGAAGGATGAAATTGAGATCAGTTTCAAAATCGAGGCTTATATTTGAAAATTATAGTAATTTTGTTTTTAGAAACTAAATTGAATAAAATGTAGAACTTGAGGGGACATTCAAAAAATGAAATTGAATTGATACATGATTATAATTGGCTATTAAAAAATGTTTAGAATTGATAAATTGTAATGAATTATTATAGATCGATATTTGAATCAACCTTAAGATAATTTAGGAAAAGACAAAAATTGCAGAATAGTCATCAACATTTTGTTTGTTGTTGTTTTCCTAGGTAAGTTCATATGGGACTTACATTTTTAATTCATGATATGTTTATATTATTTTGTTTTGCTTTTTAGTTTGATTTGTTAAGTATATATATTATTGTTGGCATCAAATAGACTAAATAGAAAGCATATGAAATATATGATAAATATGAATATATATGTACTATTGAATGGATAAGAAATTGTTATATGATTAGATTATAGGTAAATGATGATATTACACGGTTTAAAATGTATATGGATTACTATTTGTAATAAGAAAAAAAACATGTATACAACTACAAAGATCGAATTGGTACAAATTCGATAATAGGCCCTTGTGAACTTAGTAAATGATTAGGATACTGTAACACCCCAAACCTGGCTGAGCTGGTTTGACCTGAATTTGGCATGTCACATTAGCCAACAGATTGACTCTCCATTAAATCCCAACCTAACCTTCAACACACCACAGATTTATAGCATGAAAATATGCTAATTTATCAAAATGCAGCGGTAATGTCATACTTGTGAGACATTCTCACTAACTCTAAACGTATATAAGACACTGGTTTAGGTAAGACACTGAACATACACAACTGGGTATCCCAAACTTAACAGACAATCTTGCGAACTTAGTTTGCACTCAACAAACATACTTGCAAACACAGTTCGCCACAACAACAGTACTTATTAGGATGGCGAGTAACAAATAGATTATCTGAAGTATAGACCTGCGAAAGATACAGCTGAACCAAGGCAATGTTGTTCCCAGTCCTACCCCAATCACACAACCACACTTTCATAACACTTCAAATTCATTCGTAATTCGATGATCTTACCTTATCAACTCTGGTGAGCCTCCTACGCCAAATCTTGCATACATACCTCACCATTCTGGCGGACTTACTTGTCGGGTAATTAGCCTAGCAAACCTAGCTAGCCTTGATACCAAAAAATGTAACACCCCAAAACCAACCGAGTTGGTTCAACCCGAATCCAATGTGTAACATTATCCATCGGAGTGACTTTCCATTAACTCTTAACCTAACCTCTAATAGACCATAGATTTACAGCATGAAAATTTGCTAAGTTATCATAATGCAGTAGTAATGTCATAATAACATGCACGAAAAATAAAACATGGGAGCACATAAAATCTACCTAAAGAGGAAGGGTTTACATGTCCATAAACAGTAAATAGTTTAGGGTTCGTATGAAGTAATAAATAGAGATTTTCAGGGTTCGCATGATCAAACAAAAAATACACAAGTACTTAGAACTTAATATTAAGCACGCACAACAACATAAGTTCGCATACTTCAAACAACATATGTTCGCATAACAACATAGGTTCGCATAATGGGTTCGTATGTAATATGGGTTTCACAACAAGAAAGGTCATACATTCAAGGGTTCACATACTTTAAATGGGTTTTCTAAGAAGTAACGTTCTCGCTAATAAGGGTTCACACGTAAAATCGAGGTTGCAAACGCATAAGGGTGGATCACATGCATAGATTTAGTCGGAAAGATATGTGGTCATGAAATAGGGATTAAGTGGAACAGAATTGACTGGGTGGTAGGGTTTTGGAAACACCTATTTCTTCCATATTTTGGACCTTAGCTTCATGAAACAATATGCTACTGCTGAAACATAGAAGAATTGAAATCTTAGATCAAAACACTATGTATGAATACTATGAACCGTCTAAAGAAGAATTCTTCAACAGCAAACAACTAAAGCTACTACTTACTACATCAAAAAATTTCCATTAATGAAATATGTAAATCCATTGGAAAATAAAAAATACACATTTCGAATGAAATGGTTGTTACTATCTGCTCTAATAACGAATCATTGGTTTAACTGAATAACTAAATAAAATATATAGACCTTTCTCTTCGTCTCAGGTCGATGGATCTTCTAAACTAGAGGATCCCCTATATGGATAATATATGGATAATACACATTCTAGTTGACCGAGCCTAATTCTATTCTAATTGTTTTGTTCCGAAGCAAAGATATCCATAGGGCGGTTCGCCCTATTCAGATATTTACGATTGAGAAGTCTTAGATTCTCTTTCAGATAGGTCCTGAAAGGAGAAGGAAAGCTAGAATGCCACCAGGCATCTATTATTGAATTCACCTTACCTTATAATACCCAGTTTTGGAACATCTAGTGCCAAAGTCACATAATAGGTAAGTCGTCAATCCCTAAAATGGACTATGTAATATACTTTATTTGTTGGGTTATAGGGGGCATTTTACTAGAGGTTTATATTGTATCAATCTAACCTTGTGTGCATGATTCCTATTGAAGCATATACTCAGGGGCCGGTGAAGGGCGAACGATTTCAAAGCGGGCTCCCTATTCATTAGATAGAGAAAATCACCAAGATCTTATGATCCGCTGTCAAACTTATTCCAATTCAATGAGCATTCTCAATATTATGCCTTGAAATAGACTCGATCCTCCACGTTCTTTAGCACGAGATTTTGAGTCTCGCGTGTCTACAATTTCACAACCAAGGCATCTTGAAAGTGAATCGTATTCCATGAATATGATATCTATCTAGTGTGATGTATGGAATATATAAAATAGGTGGAGTGCTGGAGTAGTTCTATTGATCAGTCATGTCATATAGGCCCAAGTCAGACATCCAATTGCTTCTATTTGAAGTATCTGGAGGATGTCTATTTTAAGATTATTTAAAAAATATATATATTATATTAAAAAGATAGATAATCTAAGCTATTTATTTCTCGATTCAATAAAAGAGCTTGCATCAAATCTGGTTTGCATAAGGGTTTAAATCATACTTAGTTTGAATTTCAAGAACATAATAGGTCACGCAAAAAAGGAAGGATAATGAAACTTAGATCTTTATTCAAACTGAAGGAATTCGAAAAAATCAAACAAACAAGTATTTAACTCCATGGTTTGCAAAATTGAAAATAAAAATAACCTTAAGGAAAAATTGACTGTAGTAAAAATAGCGAAGTCATTGAACACAGTATCACTAATCCCAAGCAAATAACCATATCGCCTTTTTCCAGGGTTCGCTGGTACCCATCCTGATTAGCTTTGCTGGGACTAATCACCTTACTACTACCTTCCGCGAACTACTTACCTGTGAAGTTAGAGAGGAGTGGGTGAGCTCATTGAGAACTCAGTGAATATACAGGAAACATCAAAGTATGATTAAAATATGGAGTTAAAACAAAACTTAGTCTGAAAATCATTTCACAAGCTGGGCTCGGCGTGAAGGTGCGAGACCCAGTTTGCAATTACCTACTTGTCACAGAAACGTATAAGTTCGTAAAACAGTTTCACATGTACTAGTTGGAAATCATACTTAAAAACTTGGCTTGTTTCTGTAATAAAAAATAAAACATATTCATGTACTTGACATGTCCTTGAGCTTGTTCTTGTTTTTGTTTTTGTTCTTGTTCTTGTTCATATACTGATCATAAAACATGTTCTTATACTTTTCATATATGTATAGTTGGATAAGCGGATCTCCTTATAACACCTCACTCGTGGCTCAGAGAGACCTTAACATGTCCCATAAGTGTAGTATACAGTTAAACACTCTCCTGTACCCTAACATGTCCCCTTGGATGGAGCATAGCTCGACATTCCCTTATCTCTCCACATATCCCATGCCCTCAACGCCCAAATCAAAAAACTTATAGGTGAGTACTCACAATCCTTTGGCATGCCAATATATCCAACATAAGGCTCACATAGGGAGCTCGCATACAATGCTTATCACATAGAGCTCGCACCAAAGCTCACAAAAAACACAGTTTGTAAAATCGTGCTTTAATTCATATCTTTAAAACATTTAAAACATAAGATCATCTAGAAGCATGCATAAAACATCACTTTAAATATAATCACATAATTTGAAAATAGAGTTTATAAAAAATCCTACTCTTGAAACTTAGTTTAAAAACCCTAAGCTCCTGAAAAACATAATGCTTCGTACACAAATGGTGATCCTCAACACTTACCAATTAGCTGAGAATTTAAACAAGTTTTTCTTTTTCTTTGTCCTTAATAGTAGATGGTCTGGCTTGTTCGCAACATACATAAACATACACAAAATACTTAACAAAAAAACACACACACAAAATTCAAACATACTAGTGAACCTAGTTTCCTGGAAAATTAACTCTACTAGAACAGAGGCTTACCTTGGTTTCTAAGAACTTTGGTTCAAAATAGAAACTTGAAAAAAGAATAATCGATGAGAGAAATCTCTATAAGAATGGCTTAATTTATAGGCACTAAGTTTTTTAATACTCTTAGTATACCCTACTTGACATAGGAAAAGGTTATGTGCATGGATAGTGTCGTAATTGGAAAACCATTCAACTTCCTACTTTAAGTGTAACTTAACTTATTCTAGCGAGCCCCAATTTGCTAAGCCAACTAGTTTACCCCAACTCACCAAACCAACTGGCGAACTCCAGCTTACCAAACCAACTATTCAACACTCCTTACCAAGCCCTTCAAAGTACACTACTCACCAATCTTGCTATTGAACCCTGCTGAAAGTCTTCTGGCGAACACCAGTTCACCGTACCATTGATGAACCTTCTATTTCCAAATTCTAAACTTTCAGGCCCTATTTCGGGATGTTAAAGATACGAATAGCATGCCATGAAGGTTCCAAAAAGGAAGACGGGTGTTGTGATCGGGGATTGATTCCATAGCTTGTGATCCAACATATGTTGTGAATTTTCTGAAGCTAGTGTTAGTATCGTCAAACCAAGCTAAGTTAGCAACCTTGACCTAAAGCTAGTGCTAGAACAAAAATATGCCAGCTTATATAAACAAATGGGTAATGTGATCAAGGATTAATTCGATGGCTTGAGAGCCAACATATGTTGTGGATTCTGTGAAGCTAGTGTTAGCAACCCTGATCTGAAGCTAGTTTTAGCAGCCCAAATATGTCATTATAAGTAATCAACTCAGTTTCCTATATCTGAGTTCAATTTACTTTAGTTATCTGGGCAAAAACAAAAATGAAAATGGTAATTAAATGGAAATAAAATGATTGAAATTATTGAATATGGATTGAATATGGTTTGAATGGGTATATTTGTAAAACTAGCATAGCTTTATAGTATTTGTTATAAGATGGAATGATGGTATTCGTATGTACTATTGATTTGAGTATCATGATATAGTTATGCAAATGAACTAACCTTTTTGGGTGTATTGTGGAATTGTACATAAAAGTACAAGGATGTAGTGAATGTCATGTTAAGGAATGTTATAATGTTAAGGAATGTTAAGTAAATTTCATATGGACTTACTAAGCATTCAAAATGCACTATCCTATCAACGATTTGGTAGACTTTTACTCATTTTGAGCGCGGTTATATGTAGCATGTACCTGCTAAGTGAATGGCCAGTGAAATGGTACTTTTTCAGGTGACTTGGTTTATGATTGCTTTGTGTAGTTGTTAAAGAAATGGTGCATAAGGTTATTTAAATGTAATTAGAATGGTGGATGAATTCTCAAATAATGGTTTAAACTTGAGAGGATGCATGTGATATGAGTATGCCAAGTTAGGTTCATATGCTTCATGTGGAAATCTGTAGAAAATTTCAAGAACAATTTGTGACGTCACGATGAGCTTTTGGTCTCAGGCCATGGTGTGATGAGGAATCTCGTTGCCATGATGAGGTCAAGTCAATGAGTCATGTTGCAACAATGAGCCCACACACGTCACAACGTCAATGTGACACCCTAAACCCGTCTGGGACGGACCAACCCAAATTCGAAGTGACTCAATAGCCACCGAAGTGACTTTCTAGCTCAAGACCACCTAAAACACCCCAACCTTATAACATCTCAATTCTAACTAATTAACTATCTAATTTTAATGCAAAAGTGATTTTGTGAACCATTTTTGAACTATTTCTAATTATTTAACCATAAGGGTATTTTGGTTATTTTACCATCTAAAGTTAAACAACCCCGTTTTTAGTTCTAAATGATTACCAACCTTCTTTTAGTCAATTTCTGCAAGCCCTAAAAATTTTAGTTTCAATCGAGTTCATTTACTAAGTCTATTTATTATCTTGTTAATAGGAACTAAAACATAAATTTTATAAACTTTTAATACATTACCCAAAATATTATCTAAGAATATTTCTACCAAATTTTAACACTCACAAGTCTAATTCTAAAATATTATCAAGTTTCCCTATCGTTAAAGGCTCCAATTAATCTAATAAATTTTTAGGACTAAATTATAATCATACTTGGCAACCATCAATTATGTGCAAGCCCAAATTTGCCCGGGGCCCAAAACCCAAACACCAAAACCCAATTAACCCAATTACAGTTCAGACCCAAAAATAACTAAACCCAAACAGGCCCAATTACAATGCCCAGTGGCCCAAAATATTCAAACATTTTAGAAACCCTAAAAAACCCTAGCCCTAGTCTGCTGTCGCCGCACCTAGTTGGCCTTCTGCCACCACCTGCTCCGCCGCTCCCATGCTACTTGCGCCACTTGCACCTGCAAAATCAGAGAAAGAAGTGACAACAAAGATTAAAAATATGTAAAAAATCGGCTATATAAGCCATTCGAATCATTGTAAAAAGGGGGGATCCCTTTTTTTTTGGAGAAATAAAAAAGGAGATTCAAGCAAAAAAAAGTAAGAGATCAGAAAAGAAAACCCCAAAAGTAAGGTTTTTTTTAAAACCCTCTTTTTAGTGTTTTTATTTAGATTTTTTTACTTTGTTTCTTTTAAAAAATATCTATATATATACCAGTATATAGCAACAAAAAACCAAAAAATAAAAATAAAAATAAAAAATACCTTTTGAATTTTACGGCCACCGTGCACTGTGGCCGGCACGGCGGCGATTGGCGGTGATGGCGGACGGCCGATGTCCATGGCCAGAATCTGGGCTACACCTAGAGAGAAAAAAAATAAGAAAGGGGTTTTTTTTTTATTTCATATGGTTTAAATGATTTTTTTGGTTAATCTTTAACTTATATAGCTAACATAAAACGACGCCCTTTCAAGGCGTCCTAAAATGCCCTAAAACAACGTCGTTTTGAGGCTGACCCGAGAACCGACTCGCTCCTGGCCAGGATCCGCGTGTTTTTATTTGGAATGGCTAATTTCGCTTTCAGCCCTTCCGCTTTTTGTTGGTTTTACAATCAAGTATTTTTGGTTTTTAATTTTACCCCATAAATTTATCGTATTTTCAATTTGATCCCCATCGAAGCTGTTCGTTTTGGAGGCCTAGATAAATTTCATTTTTGGTCCCCCTCCTTTTGCGCGAGTCACGATTTAATCCGTTTCTTTATTTTTTTCATTTTTGATTTCGCCCCTAAGATTTTGTTTATTTTCAATTTAATCCTGTTTTTGTTATTTTAGCTATTTTATTATTAAATTAATTATTTTAATCTTATTACTACTATTATATTATATCATTAATCTTATTATTATTATTATTTACTCATTTATGCCTTTTTAATTTCAAATTTTGTTTTATATATATATGCATATATACATTCATATATACATTTTGATAATATATATACACACATATGTACGTGCATATTTTTTAATTTTTTATAAATATATATGTATACACTTACTTATATATTTTTATATTTTATAACTTATATACATATCTATATATCTACACACATTTTTTAATTTTTATGAATATAAATACATACTTATATATTTTTATTATATCCTATAATTCATATATATATGTACACATATACATACATATTTTTAATTTATATCTATATACATACATATCTCTTTACATTTTTAGTTGTATTCATTTTCTTTATTGTTATTTACATGTTAATTATTATTTTGAAAGAATGTTTTAATTTTATTAGCTTATTTACTTGCAATTATATGATTGATTTGTCTTTTATATTTATTTATTTCATTTTTATGATTGTTCATATTTTTCATACTCATATTATCGAATTCATTATTGTTTTGTTATGAGTATTAACGTCGTATTTTATTCCTACTATTTCGTGATTTCATTTGATGCATAAATTATGATTTTTGAATAAATGACATTTCGTATGTTTAGATTCGAGAAGGTCGTACCCTAACTTACTGGGTTTCGATTTTCACGATGAATTTAAATACACGAGTCTTTTTTCAAACCTAAGCTTTAAACGATCTCGGAAATCAAGAAAAGATCAAGTCCTAACTTACTGGGCCTTATCCCTTTCTTTTAAAATCTGAGATAGCTAAATATCTTTTAAATAAGCAAGTTTTTTTAGCATCCATTCGCGTATCGGGAATTCAAGACATTGTGTCCTAACTTACTGGATATGATTCTTTTTCTCGATTCGCGTGAAATATGCCTCTTTTCCCAAAAAATTTTAACATTTTAATACAAGGATCGTATTTTTTAAAATTCTTCAAAGTTCTCAATTTTCGACATCAAGACATTAACTAATCAACTAGGTACCAATTTTTGGGCGTTACGAGGGTGCTAATCCTTCCTCGTACGTAACCGAATCTCGAACCCGTTTTCTGAATTTTGTGGACCAAAATCGTTGTTTTAATAAAATCAAATTGTTTATTAAAAATAACCACTTTTCAAGGTGATCCGATCACACCTTATCAAAAAGGATTGGTAGCGACTGCCGTTTTCGTTTTCGTTTTCAAAATCCAAGTCAACCCCATTTTGTCAAAAAAAATGGTGTCAACAGCTTGGAGACTCCACTGGGGACAAACACGAGAGTCAAGCCACGAGTTGATTACTTTTTGTCTTTTTATCGAAAACTTGGTTAAAATACATGATCCTTTTATTGCATTTTTATTCTTCTTTATTACGATCTTCATCATTGTGATTTATAATCGTTGTGTTAGCTTAAATTCAGATATATTTCTGCGCATTGCATTGCATGACTACTCGGTCATACCCTTCTAAGTGGGAGTGAGAAACTACGTCTTCGTGAGGTTGTCACCTCCGCATGGGATAGTGAATAGCTTTCCGGATACATCCGTACCTATGTCTTCGCGAGATTTTCATCTCTGCATGGCCATAGGGAAATGTATTCCCCTGAACTGAACTCAGTCCGTATGAGCCTATAATGGGTGAGGATTGAGGAATCTGCTGGTTCAGGTACCCTTACTTTAGAACCGAACCGCATATAATGAGCCTTAAGAACCTACCCTAGGTAGAACCACACCGAATGCCTAGAGGTCACCCAAAAACTTGGTTTAAATTTACGATCATTTTGTTGTATTTTTTCTATTTTGTTACGATTATCATTCCTTCGATTTGTAATTGCTCTATTGGTTTGAATTTTGATGTATTTCTGCATATTGCATTACATAACCGCTCAATTCTACCCTCTTAAGTGGGAGTGAGAAGTTATTTCCTTCGTGAGGTCTTCACCTCCGTGCAAGATAGCAGATCGCTTTCGGGATACATCCGTACCTATATCTTTGTGAGATTTTCATCTCCGTGTAGCCATAGGGAAATGTATTCCCCTGAACTGAACTCAATCCGTATGAACCTATAATGGGTGAGGAATCTGCCAGTTCGGGTACCCTTGCTTTAGAGCTGAACTGCATATAGTGAGCCGTAATTGCCCACTTTAGGAATAATTACACCAAACCCCAGTGATCTCCTGAGTAAGTGCTCTTGTTGTTTCTTTCTTGCTTACTTTTGCTTTATACTAACCCGTTTTGTTTTGTTTTGTTTTGTTTATAATTTCTTTGCATTTTCATCTTAGAAAAGAGCTGTTGATTCAAATTTGATTGCTAAATAGAAAATCTTGTCATGGAAAATGGGTTTATTGATAAAGTGGAAAATAATACGACTGTCTGAATATGTTCTGAGAAAACACAACAAGAGAAGGGTGATAGTTTAATGGAGGACTACACGACTTTGCTTCGTTGCTCGAGGATTCAAGTTGACAAAGATTATTCGAGAGTCATCAACATCCCGACCTTTTAAAAAGAAGCTAATGAGCATCACGAGGATGAATGAGCAATGAGCTGCAGCCCCGATCAAGAAGGAGCTAGTAGAGGCATCCATTAAAAGATTCGCGTGATTCATTTTAACATCCGGATGAAGAAAAAGATCGTTGTCTTCGCTTGGAATATGAGGGCAAAGCTACATATGTAATCCGTTTTGTGTAAAGAAATTTGTTTTCTAGAAAGGTTGTTCTAATGGAATTGAATTCAGAATCATTGTCTCTCTTTCTTTTTGCATTCATTCAATGCATTTGCATTACATTGCATCATATGTATTAGATTTTCACAAAAGGACCTTAATTAGGTAAAATTATTTCAGTTAACCTGGGAACCGAAAAAAGTCTATCGACGTAGCATCGTTACGGTACCCGAACAAAAAAACATGGACCAAAGATTGGAAAAACTTGAAAAACTCTAAAGGGGGAGGCAAGACCAACTACAACTGCAAAGACAAGAGCAGTTAGCTAAGGTCCAACAAGATAGAATTCTATGAAGTGGTCAAAAAAAACATTCACATCAATGCCGTATACGAAGAAACAACTGAAGAAGGGACCTTATTAGATATTCGCCCTTATAAACCTGGGAGTGTTCTAAATAATGGGACTGCAGAAGAGACCCTGTAGTATTTAGAGCTTACTCAAAGTAATATTCAGAACACACTTGTTGCTTTTCAGCCTAGAGGCAATAAGAACTCCTTTGTGAAATAGGCTCATGTCTGAACGTCATTATTTTAATGAAATATATCTTTGCGATCATTTTTGAGCCAATATCCTTTCATTCTTTATGAATAATTATTTTTATTCTTTCATTCTTTTTCTTCCAAATCAATCTTTCATTCATAATCATACTGTATAAATAATTATTTTTAAATTCATACATTCTTTGTATATTCTTTTGTACCTAGAATAGGTCCTTGGATATCAACGACATGAGTGACGTTGCTACAGACTCAAAATCTCTTTTTGAGCGAAACATGTGTTTAAAGGGATCTCATGACAGTGAAGGTGACATAGATTGTAGCCTATTTCTAGACTTGTTGAGGATGGTAGAACAAGATCCTACCTTACAAAGAATCAATGGAGTCCATGGCTTTTCTCTATGTGGGGCATGAAGGTCATTTGGTCGATCTCGCCAAAAGAGTTTGGCGGTCATCGATTTATCTTCATGGGTAGAAGCCGCTTCATGTGCCAATGTCACAAAGTTGACATTCAGTAAATTCTTGAAAAATACATATGTCGGTATGGAATGCCAAAAAGGATCATATCCAATAATGCACTAAATTTGAACAACAACAACACAATATCAAAAGTTTGCAGTCTGTTCAAGATTAATGCCATATCACCCAAAACAAAGATGTCACAAAAAAAAACTTTGCCGGGGTAACGCCTTTCTAGCTTATCGAGGTTTCATCCATTGAGGTCGAGATTTTATTTTCTCTAAGTTTTTGAATCCAATCCCGATTGAAGAGGAATGTTCAAAGCTATCCATCATGGTCAAATGTGCCAAAAACAAATGATGCGAGCTCACAAAAAGAAGAAGAAGAAGAAGAAGAGTTCGCCCTAGAGGATTTTACGAGAGGGACCTTGTATTGAAGAAGATCCTTCCCATGCAAAAAAAAACTTCATAAGAAAGTACATGTCAAACTGGGAAGGACCTTATGTAGAAGGCCTTATCTGGAAAAGCGTTAATTTTGATCAGAAGGGATAACAAGGACATGCCTAATCCTATGAGTTTGGATTCAATAAAAAAATATTTCAAAAATGAAGAAGAAAAGAAAAGAAAAAGAAGAAGAAAAGAAAAGAAAAGAAAAGAAAAAGAAAATAAGAAAAAAAGAAGAAAAAAAAAGAGAGGGTAAGGCGAAAACCCGCAAAGGGCGCCTTGAGACCAAAGGGGATTTGAGTTGAAAACCCGAAAAGGGCGGCTCAAATTTTGGATCAAAATGAGGCATGCGGTGATCAGAGCAACTCAAATTTTGATCAGATTAGGGCATGTGGTGATCTTGCTCTACCTGAACCAACAGGAAAGGGTAGGAGACATCTTGGGGCATCGACAGAGTACTGCAGATCTCCTAAACACATGTCAAACTCAGAATGGTCTTCAAAAACTTTGTACAGAGAAGTTCAAGCTGCGATATCTGGGGCACCTAGTCTTCATACTATTTATATTGAATTGGTTATTCTTGGAATACTTCATTTTTTTTCAAAATACGTATTCTCAATCCTTTCCTCTTTCATTTCCTTAGTAATTATTCATTTCGAGCCATTCTCCCAAATCAATTCTATATTTATCCATTGTTATGATCTTTTGCAAGCATGTTGCATTAGAATAATTATTAATGGACTAATAATACTTTCACAAGGGAAGTTTTGCGTATTACTATAGAAGTTTCTAAATAATACAGTAACCTGAAACAGGACTATTGTTTAGAACACACCAAGTTTAAAGGTTGAAATATCTAATAAGGAAAAGTCTAAATTAAGACCATCCTTTTGGATTTTTTCATCAAAACATTGATTGAACAAAATTACAAGATGCTAGAGCTTCAATGAACAAACAAACGATGTTCACCAAGCAATAAGAAGAGGTTTCCTGGGAGAAGAAAATTTTTCATTGGTGTATGAGCATTTGGTATGACACCTTAGGAATGGGGTAAAAGACCAAAGAGCTTCACATTCTGTATCCTTGATTAGCGATAGGAGAGGATTGAGAAAAAACTATATTTTTCTACTCTTGGGTTACAGTGGAAGAATGATGGTACAAATTTTGCGTCCCAGTGGATTGAACTTTGACGTTTACAGTGGGGGCAATCTGACTAAGTGCTTTTTCAAAAAAGCCAGCCGAGCAAGAAGGTGTTATAGCACGTCAGTGATAAAACCTTAATAAACTTTGAGTAATGATAATCTAAGTGATAAAGAAGGATCATTCTCGAAAAAATGACATTCTCCATTCATTCAAATGTCATTCATACACGTCTAGTTAGGAGCATTTGATTCCTTCTGATCATGTCATCCTAATCACTAGGCATAATTAGGTTCATAAAATAGATTATACAGGTCATGTTCCCCAGAGAACAGATCAGTGAAGATAGCAGCCTTGCCTTCCTGTACTGATAGCGGAGTAGACTGAAGATAGCAGATCTTGCCTTCCTATACTGACGGCGAAGTAGATCGAAGACACCAGCCTTGCCTTCCTGTACTGTCAGTGGAGAAGACTGAAGATAGCAGATCTTGCCTTCCTGTACTGACAGCGAAGCAGATCAAAAACACCAGCTTTGCCTTCCTGTACTGACAGCGGAGCAGACTGAATATAGCAGATCTTGCCTTCCTGTACTGACAGCGAAGCAGATCTAAGACACCAGCCTTGCCTTCCTATACTGACAGCGGAGCAAACTGAATATAGCAGATCTTACCTTCCTATACTGACAGCGAAGCAGATCGAAGACACCAGCCTTGCCTTCCTGTACTGACAGCGGAGCAGACTGAAGATAACAGATCTTACCTTCCTGTACTGACAGCGAAGCAGATTGAAGACACCAGCCTTGCCTTTTTATACTGACAGCGGAGCAGACTGAAGATAGCAGATCTTGCTTTTTTATGTACTGCCAGCGAAGCAGATCAAAAACACCATAGTTTGTAACAAAGCAGATTAAAGATAGCAAATCTTATTTCCCTGAAGTTGCAGTGAAACAGATTAAAACTATAAAAAAACAGATCTCATCTCTCTGAAGTTGCAGTAGAGCAGATCATATAAAACTTTATCTCTCTAAAGTTGCAGTAGAGCAGGTTGAAGTAGCAAACCTTATCCCCATGAAGTTGACGTGGGGCAAGTTGAAGATACAAATTCTATCTCCCTGAAGTTGCAGTGGAGCAGATTAAAACTATAAATCCTATACCTCTGAAGTTGCAGTAGGTCTAAATCTACCACAACAAGTCTTATCTCCCTGATGTTGCAGTGGAGCAGATTAAAACCACGAATCTCATCCCCCCTAAGGTTGCAGCATAGTGGATTGAAGCTACAAGTCATGTCTCTCTGAAGTGCAGTGAAGTGGATCGAAGCAACAAGACCCAGTGGACTGGAATGAAGCTACTTGGAGAATAGAAGCACCAAAAGAAGTCAAGACTCGGCGAGACCAGGCAAATTTGGTCTTTCTTGGTCTTTGCTCTATTCTCCTTACACGACCACAAGTAAAGAGGGGCAGCTGTACAAGCCAAAATTTGCTCGGGGCCCAAAACCCAAACACCAAAACCCAATTAACCCAATTACAGTTCAGACCCAAAAATAACTAAACCCAAACAGACGTAATTACAATACCTAGTGGCCCAAAATATTCAAACATTTTAGAAACCCTAAAAAACCCTAGCCCTAGTCTGCTGTCGACGCACCTAGTTGGCCTTCTGCCATCACCTACTCCATCGCTCCCATGCCACTTGCGCCACTTACACCTGCAAAATCAGAGAAAGAAGTGACAACAAAGATTAAAAATATGTAAAAAAAATCGGCTATATAAGCCGTTCGAATCATTGTAAAAAGGGGGGATCCCTTTTCTTTTCTTTTTTGGAGAAATAAAAAAGGAGATTCAAGCAAAAAAAAAAGTATGAGATTAGAAAGAAAACCCCCAGAGCAAGGTTTTTTTAAAAACCCTCTTTTTAGTGTTTTTATTTAAATTTTTTTACTGTGTTTCTTTTAAAAAATATCTATATATATACCAGTATATAGCAACAAAAAACTAAAAAATAAAAATAAAAAATACCTTTTGAATTTTTTGGCTACCGTGCAGGGTGGCCGGCGCGGCGGCGATCGGCGGTGACGGCAGACGGCCGGTGTCCATGGCCAGAATCTGGGCTACACCCAGAGAGAAAAAAACAAGAAAGGGTTTTTTTTATTTCATATGGTTTAAATGATTTTTTTTTGGTTAATCTATAACTTATATAACTAACATAAAACGACGCCGTTTCAAGGCATCCTAAAATGCCCTAAAATGACGTTATTTCGAGGCCGACCTGAGAACAGACCCGCTCCAGGCCAGGATCCGCGTGTTTCTATTTGGAAGGGCTAATTTCGCTTTCATCCATTCTGCTTTTTGTTGGTTTTACAATCAAGTATGTTTAGTTTTTAATTTTACCCCATAAATTTCTCGCATTTTCAATTTGATCCCTATTGAAGCTGTCCGTTTTGGAGGTCTGGATAAATTTCCTTTTTGGTTCCCCTCCTTTCGCGCGAGTCACGATTTAATCCGTTTCTTTTTTTTTTCATTTTTGATTTTGCCCCTGAGATTTTGTTTATTTTCAATTTAATCCTGTTTTTGTTATTTTAGCTATTTTATTATTAAATTAATTATTTTAATTTTATTACTACTATTATATTATATCATTAATCTTATTATTATTTACTCATTTATGCCTTTTTAATTTCAAATTTTGTTTTATATATATATGCATATATACATTCATATATACATTTTTATAATATATATACACATATGTACGTACATATTTTTTTTAATTTTTATAAATATATATGTATACACATACTTATATATTTTTATATTTTATAACTTATATACATATCTATATATCTACACACATTTTTTAATTTTTATGTATATAAATACATATTTATATGTTTTTATTATATCCTATAATTCATATATATATATATGTACATATACACATACATATTTTTAATTTATATCTATATACATACATATCTCTTTACATTTTTAGTTGTATTCATTTTCTTTATTGTTATTTACATGTTCATTATTATTTTGAAAGAATGTTTTAATTCTATTCGCTTATTTACTTGCAATTATATGATTGATTTGTCTTTTATATTTATTTATTTCATTTTTGTGATTGTTCATATTTTTCATACTCATATTATCGAATTCATTATTTTTTTGTTATGAGTATTAACGTCGTGTTTTATTCCTACTATTTCGTGATTTCATTTGATGCATAAATTATGATTTTTGAATAAATGACATTTCGTATGTTTAGATTCGAGAAGGTCGTACCCTAACTTACTGGGTTTCGATTTTCACGATGAATTTAAATACACGAGTCTTTTTTCAAACCTAAGCTTTAAACGATCTCGGAAATCAAGAAAAGATCAAGTCCTAACTTACTGGGCCTGATCCCTTTCTTTTAAAATCTGAAATAGCTAAATATCTTTTAATTAAGCAAGTTTTTTTAGCATCCATTCGCGTATCGGGAATTCGAGACATTGTTTCCTAACTTACTGGATATGATTCTTTTTTTCGATTAACGTGAAATATGCCTCTTTTCCCAAAAAATTCAACATTTTAATACAAGGATCGTATTTTTTTAAAATTCTTCAAAGTTCTCAATTTTCCACATCAAGACATTAGCTAATCAACTAGGTACCAATTTTGGGCGTTACGAGGGTGCTAATCCTTCCCCGTACATAACCGACTCCCGAACCCAGTTTCTAAATTTTGTGGACCAAAATCGTTGTTTTAATAATCAAATCGTTTATTAAAAATAACCACTTTTCAAGGTGATCCGATCACACCTTATCAAAAAGGATTGGTGGCGACTCCCGTTTTCATTTTCGTTTTCAAAATCCAAGTCAACCCCGTTTTGTCAAAAAAATGGTGTCAACAAATTATATCACACAAGGCACATACCGTAGCCACAAGCATTCCACTCCTTGGGAAGCAACAATTAAACTATGTTAGTATAAAATACATGCTTCAAACACCATGTTCTCAATCACCATATGAATTCTCATCAACATACCATAAACCACACAACAATTTAACATAAAAATCAAGCATTAAAGTAATTATAACATCACCAAAATAAATGTCCAAATAAATGTCCAATGTTTATTATAGTTGAATTAAATCTATTCCCAATAAATGCCACAATGCCCCCTATTGTTTCTAAAGAAGAATCTTTAAGCTACTACCGAGCCTTAATCTTGGATCGGCCTTGCTCTCACTCTTCAACTCCTCAAGCTGGAAAAGTATCTACACAAAGGTGTGAGGGTGTGAGCTTAAAAATCTCAGTGAATGATCGTAAAAACAATAAGTAAATCACACCCAGTTCATGTATAAATCTAGGCAAATTAAGCATTAAAATTTCAGTCACAATATCACATATTATAATTATAATAACATATGCTATTCCATGAATAAAATTCCAATTTAATATGGTATATGAAATCACAATTTAACGTATAAATATACACTTATATTGGCATAATACATCCATGGAAATATTTACATGTGTGATCAGACATTGGATAAACGGATCTCCAAACTCCAACATATCAGAACATGTCTGGATTAAATGGGCTGAAGCCATACGCTCCCTTATATCGCCTCACAATCCCTTTGAGTGGAGACATAAGCTCAACACTCCTTTATTGACTCCAAAAATCAGAACTTCTTGAGCCATATGCTCACAAATAACACATATAATGATAGGTACTCACAAATCCCATGGCATGCCAACTACATCCAATGGATCCACCATGTAATGTTGCCAATATAATCATAGATACAAGACATAAAATTCGATGTTTAAGCACTTAATTTAAGATGTAAAAATGCCATTAAAAGTATGTAGCTTAACAATTTCAACATCAATATAATTAGGCACAACAAATACCTTTGTCCATGAGTCTTAAACCAATCATAACACCAACATCAAGTGCTCAAAAATTCAGTAACTCATGCTCCAATTAACAATCCATTCAATACAAATTAATCATGCCAAAAGCTTAACACATAATTTTCCAAAAGCCAATTGCAATAATGCTCTTGTAAAATAAAATTAATTTTTGCAAATCCAACCAAATAAGATGCGATTAAGACATTAAAAACACTATTTAAAACTTCAATTTAACACATAACCAGGAAAATTTACCAATAGCCTTTAAAATCACTCACCTCCACATTTTGTTTTTCATACAAAAGTGTGTTCAAGTAGGTAAGTTTGAGCCTCAAATTCAGTTAGCATCATCCTCATCCCAATATGAAGCTTTAACAGAGACAAAATATTCATTATAAACTAACATTAACATCAAGAAAGTCGAAATTTCATAAACTATACGAATCTAAATCGTTTCTTTAATCTACCTTACCGAAATTGCACAGTTAAGCCGAAACATAAAATTCATCAACTAAACAACCTTCTCAACACCACAATTCACTTCTAAACTTCATTCCTAGTCCATTAACATAAAACCTAAGTGTTAATTTCATCTATTAAATCGTTTTAAAATTTTCCGGAAAATCAACTCATCTTCTTGATTAAAAACGAATTTATCAAAATTGATCACCAAACAAGTTTGATCTCTTGTTTTATGATTAAAAACCTTTTAATAAACATATTTTGAACTTAGATATCCATTAAAACAAGGTTTCCAACTCAAAATCATGGATTCACCATTGTTGAGTTCCATGTTCAAGAAAGAAATCAAAACTTAAATATCCATTTTAATCAATTTAAATAGCAAATAATGATTGAAAATAACTTAAAAATGAATTTAGAGTTGAGAATTACCTTCAATTGATCTTAAATAATCAATTTAGAAGATTGAATCATGTTCCTTCAAGAAATTTTGGATGACTTTTGCTCAACTTTGGAAAACTTTTAGAGAGATTTTGGAGAGAATTTTGAGAGAGTAAAAATTTAGATCTATTCTCTAATATGTGGTACATGAAAATGAGCAAAAAAACGAGAGAGAAAGCTCTTAATTCGAGTGAAAATAGTATTCAAAGTGAGGTAGTTGCAGTGTTTTTAAAACTGAAAACCCCACCTGATTTTCAAAAACTGAGGAAATTGCCATCTGGCCACTCTCACGTTTCTCTTGTTTTACAAAATACTCCTTTCTCTCCAAAATTCCAAAAATAAGGATAATTCGCTATAAAACCACTCTTGCATTTTCTTGTTTTTCAAAATGGTCCTATTTAGTTAATATTTTAAATTCTCTCAATTAAACCCCCATTTTATTTTATTTTTCAATTCTAATTAGACCCAAAATATTTAATTTACCCAAAAATTATTTAAAACCATAATATCAATTTTTTTAACAATATTTTTATTTTTTGGAATATTATTTACTGTTTTTTAAATGAAATTAAGCTCACTAAATTAAAAAAATACTAATAAACCCAATTAACTCCTAATTGTCACTCGGAACCTGGTAAACTTACCCGAAACTACTAGGCCTATTTTCAGGGTCTTACAGTCAAGTTGAGATTATGTAAATGTTGCAAACTACTTTTTGTTCAATCTCGAGTCAATCTTAGAGTTTACATAAGCTCGTATAAAACTCAGGAAAGGTTTTAAATTGTACCGAATGATTGTACTATTTAAAATTAATGGTTTTTGATTTGATTATCTGTTTAATGTCTATAACTGTTCCATTTTTTACTGTAGCATCCTGTAGCTCGGACTTGACGATTGGGTCGGGTGAGGGGTGTTACACTAGTGCCTCATTAGTATGTCCAAAGTATAATTTGCACTCTGCGCCTTATCAGTATAAACCAAAGTAATGTGTGCTTGTCACCTCATCAGACGTTCAAAGTATAAAATGCTCTCCTCACCTCATCGATATAAACCAAAGTATAATCTCGAACTTTAATCCAATGGCATGCTGACTGCCTCTCCCTCGGTCTCGCGAACGATGGGAGAGAGTAGAAAATCAACTCTTGAGAATTAAAATACAATATAAATATTGTAGCTTTACTACAAATGTGACAGGTCAGTTGTAATATTTGTAGCGTTACAATGGAACACTAAAGTATTCCAAGGATCGAACCCAAGAGAATCATAGACTAAAAAATTTCTAAATATCGTATGTATAAAATAACGAGTCTAATAAGCTAATCGCAAAAATTTATATTACGGCAAACCATAAAATTAGGAGAAACTAATCTACTTTACTATGTAGCTAGCAATGACTAAATTGTAAAACATGTAAAGTTGCAAAATTAACAATAAAATAAGAAACGGTGGTTGGTTGACATTGATGTGATTCACTAATCTTAGAATTAGGGATGCAAATCGCTTAAACTCCCAAAATGACTCCATTTTACCTCTCAGTCTCCATTTTACCAAGTTAAATAAATTAATTCGGATTATCTCTCGATCTTGCTGATTAACCTGGGACTAATGAATTGGTGCTCAACAAGATCTCCTTTCGGTCTCACTTGTCTAATTTTTCTCTTAGGGTCATCAATTCTAAGCTTTTAAGTTCATTCAAATTAGTCCAATTTATTACGATTTGGTCATTCATCCAAAAATTAGCTCACCACATCTCCATGAACCGACCCCCTTAAAAGTTTAGCTACTCATGCTGGAAATAAAACTAACAACCAAGAAAAGGAAAAGCAAAGAAGCCATTAAAGCAAAGTTTGAAAAAAAAATATAAAAGTTGGGATTTTTATGCAAAAAAAATTTAAAGGGCATGTAAAGTGAAGCATTTAACTAGAAAATCTGAAGCAATAAACATAAAAGGAACAAACTTTAACAGATGCAAAGTAAAAGAAATTGAAATACATTAAACTAAATCTGAAAATGTCTTACAACTAAGGTACAGGGACTAAAAGTGAAAATAAACCTAAGCTACAGTAATAACTAACTTAACTAATACTAAGAACAACTAAAACAAGAAGAAAAGTTGTTGGGAAATGTCTACAACTTAGGAAATGAAAATAAGGAACCTTAAAAAAAGAGGAAGAAAACCTAAGGAAAACTAATCCTAAACTAACGTAATGCTGCCTCCTTTTTTCTCTCAGCCAAATTTTGGTTGATATAGCATCTATTTTTACCCAATTTGTGTGCCCAAAATACCCTTAAATTGACCTTCATTGATTGATGCTTCGGGTGGACAAAGACTACCCTTTTTGTCTAATTTTATCACCTCATGATATCGGTATTGCGATACTAAGGAAGAGGATATCGTGATATCTCGGACAATTTCAAACTTGGTGGCCTTTTTGGAGGGTGGATATTGCAATACCACTGAAGGGTGGTCTCCAATCTTGATTCTTTCGGAGGTATCGTGATTCCAAGGTTTGGATATCGCAATACCCTCTCCTTTGGTGCCGCTTTCGCCTAATTTCGGCCTCCAACACATCCCTACATCACTTAACCATATGTTAGGGCCCCTAATGGCACTATTGGCCAATTTAGGAATCAAAATGAGTAAAAAAATAAGGCATTTACACTTATTAACTTAAAATCTAAAAATTACGAAAAACAAAGAAAAAGGCGCTGCTTTGTTTGAGAATAAGCTCCATAAGTATACTAAGAAAGCCTAAATTTCCAGGAAATATTCGTGAAGAGGAATCATGCATTCAACCGAAACATGTCTTTGATCGAGGAGTCCAGTTCGGACTTAGATTAGTTACATGTTTTCACAATTTATTTGTAATTATTAGTGCGGTATGTAAACTATTAAACTACACTACTTTTGGAACTTATCTTTTTGTTTTTAAATTTCGTATTTTGGTTTTTTTTTATTTTGTTTTTGTGTGTATGTTTTATGTGCATCGAGTTACCCTGAAAGGCTACACAACATTTGCGAGATTCAGCAAGGACATGGACCCTCGAGCTAGTTTGACACTCTATTCTATGGAAGTCCGGTAACCTCATATCTTTTTCGGGAACACATTAGGGATAATGTGTGGTCTAGGTGTAGGGGGATGCACATAGTTTTATGTATTTTATTTGTTTTTGCTTTTATGTTATTTTGTGTGTTTATTTTTATTTTTTCGTCTTTTTCAAAAATACAAAAAATATTTTTCATTTTTATTTAGTGCTATTGCATGGTGCTTGGACTACAATTAGGTAATAAGTCATTAGTTGTAAATATTAAATAAGTACATAAAATTACTAAACTTATAAATTTCGAATGATACTAGATAATTTGCTATTTTTAATTGTAGACTAATCAGTTCAATTAGTTAATGTGTATAATAGGGTAGAGACAATAACCTAAATGAAAATGTATAAAGTGTACCATAGGATGAATAAAGTATACGAACCCTTGTAGATAAATAATTTGAATTGTTAATTGTTCGTTTAAATAAATGTATGCTTGAAAGAATTGGTGTTATGTGAGTGATTCAGGAAAGACCTTAGGCATTGTTTGAAATAACCTAGAGCCTAAAAGATTACCTGTTACTATATACCCCTAGTTCCCATATCTTTGAGCCTCGAGTAACCTTTTCTTGTAAGCCCTAAGATCAAAGCCTTGAGCCTAAATGAGTCTAGTACTTGATCCTTCTTGGTCTCGTTCTTTAAAATGCACTATGTAATGGATGTTGGGCCATGAACATTGAGGGCTAGGTAGAAACATTACGGTGCCTTTGTGTGTGAAGAAAAAAAAAGAAAATAAAGGGATTACATGAGTTAGTACGTACTAATCTCACATAACTAATCTCACATAATACCTTGTAACATTTTGGAGAAATAAGGTAGGCGAGAGAAAGAGAAATAATGAGGTGAGCTTGTAAATAATTTAGGGATGAGTATGGAACAATGGCATGTGTCTAACAATTCTAGTGCTTGAACCCGTATTAGGTATCTATTTTTTGAATTCCAAACCGTCCTAAGCCTCAGAACGCTAGAAGCCTAAAAGAATTTTGGGACCCAAATAAGTCACCAACACAATAATTCGTAAATAGCTTGCATTTATTTCAATGAACATGACCAATTCTTTTTAAATATTTATGAGCGATCCGAATAATTTATTTTGATGCATAACACTCGTACATACATTCATTTCCATTGCCTCTATATCTATTAACATTTTAACTTAGTGACTTGATTATGTTTGCATTAGGAATAAACAAGTTAGCTAAATATCACTCTTAAGTTGCATGTGAAGTAGTTTTTATATGAGTTTGATGTTTTACCGCTATGTGACTTAATTGTTTGATTTAGTCCAAGAGTTGTCTTTCTTTTTGCATGTTTGGTGTGTTTGCTTGAGGACAAGCAAAGAGTTAAGTGTGAGGGAGTTTGATTTTCCATAATTTGATATGACAAATTAGGCTTTCTTGGTATACTTAAGGATCTTATCCTCGAGCAAAGTAGCATCTTTTGCATAGTTTTTCATAATTTTTAGATTTTATGTTATAAGTGAATATGTCTCTTTTTGCTAATTTTGTGACCTAATTTGGCCAATTTTTCCATTGGGGGTCCAACATGTGGATGATCGGTGTAGGGACATGTTGGAGGTTGAAAACGAGAGAGAATGGCACCAAAGGAAAATGTATCATAATATCCACACATTGGGATCTCGATACCTCTAACAATATGGAAGATTGGAGGCCACCTTTCAATGGTATCGTGATATCCACCCTTCCAAGAAGACCCTAAGTCTCGAAACTACCCGAGATATTATAATACCCTCTTTTGGATATTGCGACACTGGCATCGTGAAGGGATAAAATCTGACAGAAATGATAGTTTTTGTCCACTCAATCCACCAATCACTCAAGGCCTATGTAGGGGCAATTTTGGAAATAAAATTCCATCAGATTGTAGCCTAAAATAGCCAAATTTGGCTAATAAGGAGACACACACATTAGTTTAGTTTTAGCCTTAGTTTTCTCTAGGTTTTTTCTTAGTTTTTATGCACTTTTTCTAAGGTTTATATTTTCTCTTCTTCCTTCTTAGTTTTAGAGTTTATTTTTCTAAAATTTCTTCTTTGTTATTGATGTTCTTAGTGTTAGTTAAGTTAGTTATCACTGTAGCTTAGGTTTATTTACACTTTCTATCCCTGTCCCTTGGTTGTAAGACATCTTTAGCTTTAGTTTAATGTATTTCAATTTCTTTTACTTTCAATCAATTAAAGTTTGTTCCTTGTATGTTTATTGCTTTATATTTTCTTGTTAAATGCTTTTAGGTTCACGTTCTTGAAGATTTCTTTAATAAAAATCTAAAATTTTATATTTTTCACTTTAATGGCTTATTTACTATTCATTTTCATGTTCATTCTCTTTATTTTTTAGCATGAATAGCTAAATCTAAAAGGGGGTTGGCTGATGGAGATGTGGGTAAGTTGATTTCTAGATAAAGGACTAAGTTGTAATAAATTTAACTAAATCGAAAACACCTAAAAACTTAGAAAGTGACCCCCCTAAGGGAACATCTAGGCAAGTGAGGCTGAGAGGTAATCTTGTTATGCACCCATTCATTAGTCACAGATTAATCAGTGAGATTGAAAGGTAAATGAATTTATTCGTCTAAGTTAGTAAAATTGAGATCAAAAGATCAAATAGAGCCACTTAGTAATTTAAGTCCCTAGTTCGAGGACCAGTGAACCATACCAAAATCAACCAACCACCGTTATTCATTTATTTGGTTAATTTCTTTGTTTTATACTCTTTGCAATTTAGTCCCTAGATTAACATATTTCATTTTCTTGCAAAATTTCCTTGTTATGATTTAGCTTACTATAAAATCGTATTAGTAGTCAATCTCTTTTATCGCACTATATACTCTATCGTGTATGCTATTTATCGCTCAATCGCCATCTCTTTTGGATTCAATCCTTTGAAAACTCCGGTGTCCCATTGTAACACTACAAATTTTATAATTGACCTATACGTTTGTAGTAAAGCCACGCTTATAAATTTATTTTATAAAATCATTTGTTTTATGCACATGTGCGAACGAGGTCACTTGATTTGATACAAATTTTTCACTATTAAAATCGAGCGATTTGATGGATCAAAATTGGGATCTATTTTGACGATTAGGCATAACAAAATTTAATAATGACTGTTTCAAAAAAAAAGCATACAATGTATCAAGACAAATTATGGGAAACTTGAACTCTTTGTTAATGCTGAAGGAGAATACCTTTTTTTCTATGCTTCTTGCTTACTTGAGAGACCCCAAAGTAGAAGGAAGAGGAACTTGCCAATATAGGGAGAGAACAAACAAAATCTACACAATAATGTAAACTAGTGAGTTAAATGTAGCAAACAATTAATAGAAAAGTGTAAAAGGAGTGAGGGAAGAAGAATTGAGAAAATTTTAGGGATTTTTGGAGTATTCTTGAGTATTTAGGGGTTAAAATAGGGCTAAACACGTGGTTCACGATGTCAAAAATGAGTATTTTTCTCGACCTGACTCGAATATTGTGATACTCAAGAGTGGATATCGCGATATCCCCTATTTTTGGACCTTCAACCATTTCAATACTACTCGAGGTATTGTGATTTCAAAAGTCCAATATCACGATACTACTGTGGATGAACCAAATTTTTTATTTTTGAAATTTCAAGGATATCACGATATCAAGGGTCCGATATCCAGATACCTAAAAATTTTTGGTCCCTCAATTGAATCTGTTGAAGAAATCACGATATCCCTCACTTGGTATTACGATTTCACTGTGGCACACCCCCAAGAAATCCCAAAATTATCTCAAAACTTCCTCGAATTCTACAATTATCCTCAAGGTTCAAAAAATTAATCGGGCAACTAGTTACATTCAAAATAAACAAAAGAAATAATAGCAAATTGAAATTCAAATTACTCAACTACATATTTACACAATGTTAGATTAAAAATCCACAATAAAAATCTATAAGATAGTGCTAAACCTCAGTGAGACCTTGAAGCATCTTGTAACACCTTTTAGCTTGTCAGGAAGACCTGGCATAAATTGAACAGCCAAATCAACCGCCTGACAGACCGGGGCATTACTGACAAATTCAAATCCTTTGACTTGCTTTTAAACTTTGAGAAAGCAGTTATAAGGATTCCCCTTTTACGTTTAAATCATTATTCTTTGCTCAATTTTTATTTCATCTTTAAGGAGAGTAATAGGAATTAATAATCTACCCATCAATCAAGCTCCGCCATTAACAATGAATACACTTAGGAAAAGATAGTTTTGGAAACTACAAATCAAGGGAGTTTGGCGATCACAATTATAACCAAGGAAAATTACATTTTATAAGACAAAACAATACATTTGCGAAGTAAAAGCAAAAGTTAAACACAAAACGTATGTATACGCCTTTTGTCGAACATCCATACATGATACAAAATAGTCAAGTGGCTCATTTGCAAACGCAGCTCTGACGTAGTCCCCTTCTATTGATTCTTCTTCTACTAATCAATATCCTAAAAAGGAAAAGTAATGGACTAAGTTCATTTAAACTTAGTGAGATCCCAAAAGACACAACATGTTTATCGGATTATCCCTGATCGACTCAATGATAAAGACATTTTTTGAGACTCTGCCCTACAGTAACATTACGCCAAATCTGCCAGTACAGTTTACTGGCACACACATCACAATTATATCACATAGAATCCTCAGTGGGCACATACCAATAATTCATGCACACTTCTCTCAATCATGTATGTTTACCTGTGACTCAACCTTGTGCCAACCTCGTACCCATGCTTCAGAAATCAAAATCACATATTATTCATAATCATATATCATTATTTATACTCTTTGACAAATGAACACATGTTCTCTCACAAGGTTGGGTCATGATCTACCAGTTTGGTTTGGAATAAAGCTGCCCTACCGGAGGCATCACAAATAAAGCTTCTTTCCACATTTTCAAATATTGCAAGTACTATGGTACTGGGCTCACACACAAGGTGGGTATTAACCGTGACCATGGCCATGTACACACACAATACTGACTCGTTAATACACAACACATCGACATATATTCAGTATCGACAACTTACCTTACACGACTCCATATCATAGAGTTTTAAAACCCAAAGGAAGCATAAAGGAACTCACCAAACCTTCAAGATAGAATCTACTTTATTGGTCATTTGCCTCGACCACTCAGACCTTCTCTAGCTTCTTGAGCTAAATAAGAAACAATCATATTTATCAAACCATTTATCTACTATATATTGATCATGCATGTACTAATGCAAAGACGTAAATTCCCTCGACATCAACCTAAGGTTTTTTAGAAATCACCAGTCAGTTGGTACTATCAATGGCATTTTGACAAGCTCTTGGAAATCTTCCTCGTCTCATTTATAGAAGATAACTTAAAAAGAAATTTCTTAAGGACGTAGGAGAGAACACAGAGAGAAAGTAAAAGTGAAACATGTTAGTTATAGCCACCCTTTTTATAGCATAGACAATGAAAATAAGCTTAGTGGAAAGGTCAAAAACCCCACTATTGTCCTTGAATTCAAAGATTAAGCTTTCATAATAAGGTTTGAAATCTAATCTTTTACCAAACACAGATACTACCACTAGTTAGGGTGGTAAAACATTGCTTGTAAACTAAAGAGACCAACTAAACAGGTCATTCAATTACCTAAACATATCAAATTGTCATCTAGAATGCTCTAGTTCAATTCCAACTAGGTCTCAACTGAACTCTAACGATGCTCACCGAGCTATCTTTTCCACATAAAACAACTCTATCGCACCGCGAATTAACAAGTTCACCCAGAACATCTAGGGTTGGCAGATTGTGTCATAAAAGACTCTGCCAATCCCTAGAGTTTGCCAAATGGTGAATTCCAGCAAGGTGCCTCTCACAAGGGCGTACTGATAAATTCACGCAACACGTCATCCCAACACTTTAACAAAAAATTCACCCAATTACTACTCTGGCTTACTCAATTTTACGCCAACATATCGATATGATCTACGTCGGACGAGCTATTACACATCTCTTTAGGGTCCTCATTTTCAACTGTTGGCTCGTCCATGTTTTCAATGTGGGATTCACGCGCAAGGTAGTGAACTTCTTTAAACGTATTTGGCATCCTTCCAAAATATAATTTCAATCGGTGCCCGTTCACCAAGAATGATTGACCATTCTGAGTTATTAATTTAATAGCTCTGTTAATTAACACTCGATTGACTGTGTATGGTCTTGACCATCGTGATTTCAGTTTACCAGGAAACAATTTCAAACGAGATTCGAATAGCAAAACTTGTTGACCTGGTACGAAGCTATTGCGTCTAATCATAGCGTCATGGCGGAGTTTGCTTTTTTCTTTTTACAACTTACAACTTGGCATTTTCATATGCCAAAAATCAAAACTCCTCTAACTCATGCAATTGAAACAAACAAGCTTCATTTGCCAAGTCCAGATCCAGATTCAATTATTTGATAGCTCACTACACTCGTTTTTCCAACTCAATAGGTATCCGCCTACAAACGTGTTATCACTTATAATAAAAATAGCAGACGAAAAATATAAGAAATTAAATCAGTGGTGTCCGCAAGTAGGGGTGAGTGTTCGATCGAATCAAATCGAATGAAAAAATTTCGAGTCAATTAAGTTGACAAATCCTATTTTATCATCCTAACGTGCTTTGAAATTTTCTTGAATCGAGTCGAGAGAGATGGAATTTGAATCGAATCGAATATATTTTTTCGAGTTAAATTTAAAAAAAATGACTTTGGGTCCTTGTAACCACTATCACCCACCATAATCAAATTTGCCCACCATAATCAAATTTGTTATTAACTTTCATCCCCTTATAATTTATTTATTAATCTTTTATATACGAGTTAGCTTCTTTGTTTGCTTAATTGCTTCAATTATCTTCTCATTCTTGTCACTATATATTTTGAAATTAAAAAATACATTAAATGAAAAAATATGATTTTTTAATAAAATTTATCTTAAAGATAAAATGTGAAATTGATACCAACATAAAATTTTAATACGAATATTTTATGGCATCGTCAATAATTCAATTTTCACATAAATTTATAAAGATTTACTATGATTAAACAATTCAATAATATAAATAGTACAAAATGTGAAATTTAATTTAATAATATAAATAGTAGATATAAATAAAATTATTACTATTTAGGTTCAAGGATTTTTTTTTAGATAATTTTTTATTTGGAGGTAAATGGTGATAAGTAAAAGTTTAGGGGGGAATAAAAAGTTTTGAGGGTTGGGGAGTAAAATTTTGGGAGGAAAGTAAATGGGGGGTAAATTTTTTGGGGCAAAATATTAAAAAAAATTGGGGGGGGGGGGGAATGGGTTTGGGATAGAGAGGGTGGGATGGGAGTAAAAGTTTTGGGGTGAAAGTAAAAAGTTTGGGGGTTTGGGGTAAAAATGTAAAATATTATACTTTTGTATTCTGTTTATTCGAATTATTTGAGTTACTCGAATTCAAAAACTAAACTCGATTCGATACTAAAATTTGAAAAAAAAAATCAAGTTGACTCAAATAACTTGATTCGTTTAACTCAAAATTCAAAAAAAAATTGATTTTTTCAAGTCGAATCGAGTCTTGCTCACCCCTATCCGCAAGCGTAAAGGTCAAATTGTAATATAGTAAAGTTTACAATGAAACACTAGTAAGTATTTCGAGGATCGTACCCAAGGGATTGCAAATTGGAGAAATTATAATTAAATTAATTGCAAAAAATAATTACTAATTTAATCGAGTCACAAATTAGTAGTGTGAATCAAAATTAATATTTTAATTAAACTCATTAAATTAACTAACTTAAATTACCCTAATAGACTTTCCTATTCCTAGTGTTGACAATGCAAGTCTCTAGCATATGATCCATTAAAACCCTAATTATCTAATTAAATAATTAATTATCCTAGATTGAGTTATTTATCACCCTTAGCAAGAATACCCTTCTAGTCTCATTTACACTAAGGATTACCACTTAAGTCACTAACCGTGTTCACACGTGCACATAAAACAAATGATTTTATAAAACAATTTTAAAGCGCGGTTTTAAGTGCAAGTGTATAGTGCTAATTGTAATATTTGTAGTTCCGATGGAACACAGAGTGTTCCAAGGGGTCGAACCCAAAGGATTGTCAAGTAGGTATGTAACGACCCAAAATTTTAATTTTGGGTATTGTGAATATGTGACACAAAATATTTGTCTGGTTTAATGGTTATGTGTTCTAGGTGTGTTTAGGAGGTCCCAAGTTCAAGCTAGAACTTGGGCAAATTTTGGTATTTTTTTTAATAAGCCCTATCTTTGGTCAGTAGGGTTTTAAGTAAAAGTTGACAAATAATTAATAGAATGGGCATGCTGGTTTGGTGGATAAGTGGACTGTTGGTGTGAAGGAGGTCCTGTGTTCGTATCTTGGTGTGGGCATTATTTTTGCTTGTATGTCCAGGAGAGTTTGAGATGCACTAAAAATCTGAGTAGTGGATTTAGTAGGGAGATTGATGGAGAGAAAAAAGGGATTGGGGTGGTTATCAAATATTCTGTTCATCTTTTTTTTTTCCTTTTTTTACTTTTCCCAAAATCCCTCCACCCTTTTGCCATTTTTCTCTACATTGCTGCCGAATTTCTGCTCTCTTTCACCATTCATCTTCTTGATTTTTCTTTTCCCACTTTTCCTCGTGAGGTTCCACGTTTGTCTGCGATCATTTGGTAAGTTTTAGATAAGTGATTTGTCTCTGTTTGTTAACTTTCTTCTGAAGTGTTATGTTTATTCCAATTAGGGGAGGATTCAAGGGCTCATAATCACCAATCGGAGTCTTAGTTTGTGTGGGAATTAATGTTCATCGGTTGAAGGTAAGATTTAGTCGCTTATGGGTTAAAACATTGATACGAGTTCGATTTGGGATCACATTATGTAAGATTAAATTAGTGTTATTTGTTCAATTATAGACTTTTGAGTGCTCAAGGACTGTTTTAGCATCAAACAAAACTAGATGTGTACCCAAAACGCAGAAAATGAGATTCAGCGAAAAGCCGAAATTGCTTGCTATTTAAACAGCAGCAGTAGGCTAACTTTGAAAAATCACCATACATTGTTAAAATCAAATTAGAGGATGAAAAAATATGAAATTAAATCTTTTATTTTCTCATAGAAGAAATGGTGTAAGTAATAGAATTGTAAATCGTGAGATATAATAAATTTTGTGAGACAATGTCAGAATGAATTCGGGTTCCCCTATTCTGATTTTAGAAAATTATCAAAAATTGGAGAAAAATAATTAGGGGTTAAATTTTAAATGTTTAAATTTAAATTATTAACTAGTCTATTTTCAATAAAAACAAATGGAAACATCATCCAAGTTTTTTACTAAGAGATAATTAATTTTTAGCAAAGAAAGGTCAAAGCTGTCAGACAGCAGAACAAGGGTAAGATTGAAGATTTTACTGTACTTATTGGATGAACCAAAAATTCTGAAAATATTATGGTAGAAAGATATTTTAGTCTAGTTTCAAACACAGCAAACGGATCATAATTTAGAATTCTGTAGCTCAAGATATAAATAATTTAGTAACAGTGACTCAAGTTGACAGCTTTGAAGGAACATATAAGTAAATGGTGAAAACATATATGAATATTTAGCTAGCATGAGTTACATCAAATGGACCAAGTGGCCAAGGCCAATTTGGGCCGAGTGGGCCACATGGGTGTGTGGGCCCACACGGACAGACCAGATGGGCGTGTGAGCCCATTTTCACTGAATTGATTGTTAAGGCTGCACGGGTCACCCAAGTCGACTATGAACCTACTGTAGGGTCGGTAAGCATCACTTAGACCCCTAATTGTACGAACTGACTATTTGATTTATATATGTGTTGAGCATGATGATAGTATGCTTGTATACTGAACTGGTTTTATGTATTGATGTCCTAAGATAGCTTGTCATGACTTGTATGTTGCATTACATGGGGTTGGGTTAATTATATTTGGAGGAAGTGTACTGAAAGGCTCTTAAGCCTAACATACTGGCCGCATTTGATACTATCTGGAGTGTAGGGATAGGTGGGTTGATTTGATCCCCACATGGAGTGTAGGGTTGGACGGAGATGGTGTGTAGAGGCTGGTTGGGTAGGACTTTGTTACTAAATACTGCATGACTGCTACTGATACTGTGATATGCTAAGGCCCTACTGCATATTTGATACTGTACTGAGATGGGCTAAGGCCCAAACTGTTACTCATACTGAAAAAAGGCTTAGGCCCAGGACTGCTTTATCTGTACACTATGATTTGCTATTGTTTTTTTTCTGTGGGATTACACACTGAGTTTTTGTAAACTCACCCCTTTTGTTTAAATGTGCACAGGTAATCCCCAGATCTAGACGGATCAGTGCGGCGGAGGACTCGGCGATGACCACGATTTTGGCCTTTCATGGTTTTTAACCCATATTTTCGATAATTGGTTTTATTTCTATTCCAATTTTACTGGCTAAGTTTTTGGGTTGTAATTGGACTTTCGTACTTTGGTTTTGGGTTTTAATTTTCTTTACCTTATGGATTACAACTGCTAATAGTAGGAAACCTCAATTTTTAAAGGAACAAATGTTTTTCCTAAACGCACGATTGTTTAATCTGTTTTAAAAGCTTTCACAAGCAAATAACGTTTTGAAACTATCAATTAAATGAGCAACACAATTTTGGAACTAATAAGATATTAAGATAAGGAATTCAATGGAAATGGTTTTAACGCGACGACACGGTTTACAAACACCCTATCATATGACATCGCTAGATCCGGCCATAACATATCGGTCGGGTTTGGGGTGTTACAGGGTAAATGTTTATCAAGTTAATTACAAATTAAGCAATTACTATTCTAATCAAGTTGGATATTTTTAGTGCAACTCCAAATAAAATGATTTATAAACTAAAATCAAACTATTAACTAAACTAACTAAGCTAAACTTTCTTCCTAATGTTTTAGATACTGTAAATGATTAAATGATGGTCAATTGATTAGTTGAGTGCTAATTAAACTAATGAACCTACATCGATTACATTGGTTGCCACTCTTAGTTAGGAATCTCCTCTTGGTCTCATCCTAGACTGAAAGATACCACCTAAGATTACCTCTCGGTCTCACTACTCGGCACGATTATTTCGAACTATCTAAGGATAAACTCTCCTCTCTGTCTTGTTTATCTAGGTTTTTTGCTAGAGGCGTCAATTTTAACATATTAAGTATTTTGATATAATCGAGCAATCAATCAATAAAGAATAGACATTAAATTAAGCTAACAAACAACCAAATCCAACCATCCAACAATTAGCACATGATAAAGCTTAACATCTAAACAGACATTTTATCGAACAATTAATAAGCACAACATAGAGATAAGGATAAGATATGTTCATTTAGATATGTAACAAATGGCACCCAAAAGCTTCATCCATCTTCATTTACAAAGTCCTTTACAAGAAAGAAGAAAGAAAACTACAAGAATAAAATCTACTCTAAAAAAAACAGAAAACCTAAACTAAAAAATGATTAAAAAAACCTAACCTAAAAATTATAAACCCTAAAGAAACAATATAGCCACCAAAAATATAAATTTAAAGGCTTATAAATTTGTATTTATAGCCTACTAAAATTTGACCTAACAATGACCATTTTGGCCTTAAGTTAAAAGAAGACATAAGCTTATTTGGACACAAAACTGCCCTTACAGCTTTTTCACTTGTCAGGTAGTGATATCACAGTACCGAGGCTTAGGTGTTGTGATAACCAAAACAGTCTTGAGATTGAGAGTCTTGGGGGTCTTAGTATCATGATACCGATGGTTTGATATCGTGATACCACTGTAGATGGCCTCTATTCATCTAATTTTAGCACTGTCAAAGGTATTACGACTTTCATGCTTCAATATCGTGAAACACCATTCTAAGTGATTTTTTCTTCATGTTCAGGCCATTGTCGACTCCCTACAACACTCAATCAACTTGTTAGGTTCCCCATGGCACGATTGGTCAATTTGGATCTCAAAAATGGCTTAAAACTAATAAAAAATTTATTAACAAAACTAAAAATCGACAAAAACATATAAAAGACACTTAAATTGCTTGAAAATAAGCTTCTTAGGTGCAATGGAGAGCCTAATTTGACATATCAAATTTTGGCAAATCAATCACCCTTTCGATCTCTTCCTAGGCATACAAATACCCTCCCGGTCTCACCGCTTGGTACAAGTTATGCATGACAGGATATCTTTTTAGTTGCACCTATCTAGATATTCTATTAGGGTCGTCAGTCCCTAATATACTAAGTACTCTTGAATAAACAACCAATTTCAGATAAATAATTACTTAACAGATAAATTAGTTTAGTAATTGAATCACGCGAGATATGAAATAAGCATAATAATGTATTCAATTATTCATACAAACGCTAATTGATAAGGTTGATAAAAATTTAAACAAAATAACAAGATATATGAGAAAGCTCATGAATATATATTGAAGCGCGGTTTCAAGCAATCTCTGCTTACAATTGTCTTCACATTAGAATAGAAAAGTTCGAACTAAACAAGCATGAAAATAAAATAAAAAAAAAACTAGATAGGGAAAATCGTTTATCTAAAATTGTACACAATTCTGGTGACCCTAAGGTTGCTTGTATAGGGAACGGGCTACTTCGTGATCACTAAACCCTAGATACACTTAGATACCAATTAATGAAAAATTCTAATAAATTCAAGGGTCCAAATATCGATGTAACACCTTATACTCAACCTGGTCGTCAAGCTCAAATATCAGAATGTCACACCACCGTCTCATATCATATTCACAATAAATAGCCACATTATTAAGAAATCATGCTCTTTATCAGTTATCTTATAAAGTTTTACTCAAACATATAACGACCATCATTAAAACATGTCAAACATACTTTAAATAAACTTATAGTAATAATTAAACAAGCATTAGGGTCACCTAGCAAAATTTCCAAGACAATCCCGTAGGTATCAAAACTAGAACATGGGTATCAATATTTTCTTGGCATGGTATTGATACCATTTGCAAAATTGGTACCAAATCAGTATTATGTTTCTCGTCTAAAATCAAAGTCTCAAAAAATATCGGTACCTTTGCAAAAGTATCGATAACACTACCCCAAGTATCGATACTCTTGGTATCAATACCAATTTATGATTCTAACTTCCTGCATATTTCAAAATCACAGAGGTATCGTTTTTACAACATGAATATCAATAACCCTTCATAAAAATGATATCTCTACTCTAGACCAGAAAAATACAACATTTTAAAGCATATAAGTGATTCCAACATGTATCTATTCATCCTACTATCATATTATCATCAAATAAACATCAAAATGAGCATAATAGTAGTCTTAACATCAAAAATAAGTCCAAATGATAATCGGCATAGTACGACTCGATTCTCAAAATCCTAAGAGCAATTAAGCTATGGAACTTCCAAAACAACATTTCAAATATCATTAAAAGTCTCCCACATTTCCTTATTCTCAAAACGAAAACAAATAATGATAACACCTACGAAAACACGAAAATAGACTTGCTTAGATCACCCCTCGGCACCACACCGCTCACACTGGCACTTAACTACTCTGCAAGGGTTTAAAATGAGTGGGTGAGCTTAACAAGCTCAGTGAATGCCTAGAACTACTATCATGCAAACAATTCATCAAACATTAACAAAACAACCATATAGCACAACCTCAGTTGTTCCAACTCTAGTGTCATATTATACTCACTCATGCATCATTTACTAGTACATTTACATGGTAATCACATTCACTTTTAAGCATATATCACATTACACATATAATCACATAACATTTAAGCATATATCATAATACACATATGATCACATAACATTCAAGCATATATCACAATACTCATATAATCACATAACATTCAAGCATATATCACAATACTCTTATAATCACATAACATTCAAGCATATATCACAATACTCAAAAACATGTTTATAGACAAATTGGCACTTCAGCTATGAAACATAAAAGTGAATTTTATCATCACTCATCGAATACACGGATCTCCAACCCACCACATAGACTTATAGAGTCAAATATGTCCCAAAAATGAAGCATAAAGCTAACACTCTCCTTATTTCCCCTCACATGTCCCATTGAGTGGAACTTAGCTCACGTTCCCTTATCCCTCTAACATGTCTCAAGGCCTCAACGCCCAAAATCACTGTACGAATAGGTGAGTACTCACAATCCTATGGCATGCTAACTATATCCAACTGTTTCGAGATCACAAGGCCAAAATATCTGAAATCAAACACATATCACTTACCGATTATCTGTACACTATCACTACATGTTTGCATCTTTAGCAAAACACTGACACTAATATTTAACATATACATAACATGTACACATTTTCACTTTCACAACGATTATCATAACCACATATCACATGTTATAGCATCTCATCTCAATTCACATATTCACAAACACATAATCACATTATTCACAAGATAGCATAGTTATGAGAAAGCTTACATTCAGAATTTAGAGTAAGGGTTTACGATACTACCAAATTCCAAAATAACGCATTGAATCATGTCCATAAGAAATTATTCCAAACACTCACCAATTACGCTTTCACTGAAAAAGCCAAAAGCTCAAATTAGCTTTTCCTTGCCTTTATATCTACTCGTAGAAGGTCCTATCGATTCCAGCGCTACAACTAAGTAAATCACACAACAACACAATCAACATTCAGTCAAAGACTTACATCAAACAATTCAAAAACACAAGCCTAAACTAGGTTCTCTTTTGATCGAAACCTTCAACATAAGAAACTTAAAATTTGAATACCTCAATCTATACTTAATATTTTTTCCTAGAATTTATTTCATTCATCTATTTATTCACCTACGATTGATTCTCAACCTTTAAACTACATAAAACTACTCAATTCATGGTATTAACTTTTTTGACATTTTTTTGTTATTTTCTAAAAAATTATTAAAAAATTGGAAATTCTTAACGAAACTTCAAAGTAAATTTAGAAACCTTCTAATCATGTTAAACCAAGTTGAAAAACACTTTGAAACCACATTTTTACTCAAAACCCTAAAATCCACCATTAACAAGCCAATTTTTGGCTTTTATTCAAAACATGCAATTTAATGGGAAAAAAACTTAGTTTTAAAGACTAAATAACATGTAAAACTATTTAGGAGTTGAACAGTTACCTTAAATGGCAAAATATCAAGCTTTTGATCAACAACCTGAAAAACTTAGAAGCTTGGCAATAGAGGAATCAATGGTGATTTTGGGTGTTTTTCTTGGTATTTAATGGAGGTTTAAGGCTTGAATGTTGATGGAAATCAAGAGATTATAGTTTAGAAATCAAAAATCGATTGGAAGAGCAAGAGGAAACAAGGGACAGCATGTAAAATCTTTGGAGAGAAAACTATCGTGAATATGAAACTATAAATAGGGGTTTTTAGGTTGAATTTAAAAATTTGGTCTAATTGCCTCTTAAAAGCTCTAAGTTTTGACTCTTTTACAAATCAGTCCTATTTTTTAAATTAAAGGTATTTAAAACTCATTTTCAGAAATTGATTTAATTTTCTAAAAACCATAGTAAAAAAATTATCGATAAACCATATTGCAAAATTTCGAACACTCTGAAGCTAAAATCCCTAAAATAGCCCTAAAACTCTTAGGCCCTATTTGGGGTGTTACAATGGAAATATCCCAAAAGTGTCATCCAAGGAATCAACTTCAGTTTGGCCTGCCATCATCGTGTCGTCATAACGTGGGAATTCTCCTCGTCACGATGTCGCTATCGTGAAATCGCTCCTATAGTTGTCATGACGAGAGGAAGCTCCTCGTCATGACGTCAAGTGAATTTTGAGCCTTGGAAGCTTCATTGTGCTATCGGGCTCCCTTGTCTCGAGGCTCGATCATCATCCCTTGTATTCTTAGACCTGAATTGGAATTCTACACACTTAAATAACTCATTAGTCACTCACGAGGCCTGTGTCAACCTTACGAGTCACCGAAATAGAAAAAAATGTATAATAACACTTATTTTATTAATATTTAGTTCCTAACTTATTAATAAGAGCTCAAAGTGTCCTGAATCGTGAAAAAATTTTCTTTTGGAGGAATCAGATAACAAATTTCGTGTCATTTGTTGGAAGAGTAACAACCTCCACCCACTTTGACACGTAATCCACTACTAGCAAGATATATTGGTTCCCAAACGAGTTCAGGAACAGTCTCATGAAGTCAATCCCCCATACATCAAAAACTTCTGCTTCTAAGATTCCTTTCTAAAGCATTTCATTTCATTTGGAAATATTGCTCGTTCTTTGGCATCGATCACATCATTTCGCAAACTCATATGCATCATAAATCATAGTGGGCCAATAAAAGCAAGATTGAAGAATTTTTCCAATGATAGTTTTGCCCTCGAAGTGTCCCCCACAAGGAGAAGTATGTTAGCCTCTAAAAATATCCCCCATTTATTCTTCTACAACACACCTTCAGATGATCTGGTCAGCACACTCCCGAAACGCATAGGGTTCCTCCCAAATGTGTTCCCTAGCATCATGAGCAATCTTTTTCTTCTGTTGACTAGATGCTCCTACAAGGAAACTCTTTGTACCAAATAATTAACAATATTCACGTACCAAGGCATGGATTCAATTTTGTCCTTTACATGATAACATTGGGTGATGAATAGTTGCTCATCTATAAAATATTTGTTTATGGCACCAGTTTCCCCTTCGCCATATTTGATCTCTAACCGCCATAAGTGATCAACCACTTGATTTTTTGTTCCTTTTTTGTTCAAAACCTTCAGATCAAATTCTTGCAAAAGTATAACCCAATTCATCTGTCAAGATTTAGTATCTTTCTTTTTCATCACATATTTCAACGTCGAATGATTTGTATATACATAAACCTGATTAGCCATCAAATATGATCGAAACTTTTCACAAGTGAACACCACAGCTAACATTTCCTTCTCAATGGTTGTGTAATTACATTGAGTAGAATTCAGTGTTTTACTCATGCAATAGATGACATGAAAGATCTTGTCTCTTTTCTGTCCTATCACTGCCCCGGCTGTGTAATCACTAGCATCATATATGATCACAAAGGGCTTATTCCAATTTGGACATGTTATGATCGGAGTCGTAACTAGTTTCTGTTTCAGCACCTCGAAGTCTTCATGGCATGTTGTGCCAAAGACAAAAGGAATATCCTTCTGGAGGAGATGAGTCAAAGGTTTAGCTATTTGGGAGAAATCCTTAATGAATCATTAGTAAAATCCCATATGTCCAAGGAAATCCCTAATTTCGCAGACTGTCCTCTGAGAAGGGAGTTTTTCAATAACTTCAATCTTAGCCTAGTCGACTTCCAACCCTTTCTTAGAAATATGGTGCCCCAAAAAAATCCCTTCATTGACCATAAAATGACACTTTTCTTAATTCAAAACTAGATATGTGTCTTCACATCCTTCTAGAACTCGTTCTAAATTCGCTAAGCAATTAGTAAAGGAATCCTTGTACATAGAAAAGTCATCCATGAACACATCCAACCCGTCTTCTATCATGTCAGTGAAGATTGTTAACATGTAAAACATGAAGGTAGCTGGGGCATTACACAACCCAAAGGGAATTCTTCGAAAGGTATAGGTCCCAAAGGGACATGTAATGTGGTCTTCTCCCGATCATCAGGGTGAAACGGGATTTGATGGTATCCAAAGCAGCCATCAAGAAAACAATAGTACTCTTTCCCAGTAAAGGAAAGTGGTCCTTCCAAGTAGCATCATTGAGTTTCCTAAAGTCAATGCAAACACGCCATCCAATTATGGTGAGGGTCAGGACTAACTCATTCCTTTCATTAGGGACCGCAGTTAAACCACCCTTTCTTGGAACACACTGAGTAGAGCTAACCCACTCACTATCGTAAATCACATAAATAAAATAGAAATATTGAAACTGTACTACATTTTCAACCCCGTTTCCGATTAATTTTCATAGTATTCTCTTGGATCTCTCCCAAGTCTGCCCTAGAGTCTCTATACTCCCCTGCTTGAGTTCGAGTAACTTCTCATAAGTGGCTACCACTTCAGTCATAAGACTATTTCGCTTCAAGAACAATTGCAGAAATTCTTCCCACGAAGTAATAGTATCCGGGGGTAACATATCTAACCACTCCCTAGCTTTACCACCTAGGGCAAAAGGTATTAACAATAGTCAAATCATATCCTTTGGAATCCCTGCATAGTTGACAGTGCTACAAACATGCTCAAATCTTCGAAGAAAAACCATATGATTTTCCCCTTTATTCACACTAAATTGAAGATTTATCATAATCCATGTTGTCAATGATAGATTAAACTAAAAATGTGGCACGTTAGTATTAGGAGTCGTAATAATAGGTCGTAACCAATTACGGTCATACAACATGGTGCTTAGCAATGAGGCCATGATCAATGAACAGTAGATGCCTTACTCCGCAAGAAAGCTCAAATTCCTATAATCAGTGAAAGAATAAATCAAGTACAAAAATTTTATTATCCAGTTAACCAAAACAATTAATATTTGAGGTTGTATCTATAACCTTGACTTTCGTCGATTATCTCTTTAAGTACACATAATGAAAATAAAAATAGTTCAATCAAACGACGATTCCCTAGAAATAGTGCCAATAACTTAATCGCCTCTCTCTTTCGATCTCATGAACGATGGGAGAGAGTAGAAAATCAACACTTAAGAATTAAAATACAATATAAAATTTACAGCTTTACTACAAATTTGACAAGTCAATTGTAATATTTGTAGTGTTACAATGGAACACTAGAGTATTACAAGGATCAAATCTAAGAGAATTGTGGGTTGAACAATTTCTAAATAATGTGCGTGTAAAATAAGAGTCTAACCAACTAATCGTAAAAATTTATATTACGAAAAATCATAAAATCAAGAGAAATTAATATGCTTTACTATCTAACTAGCAAGAACTAAATTGTAAAACATGCAAAGTTACGAAATTAATAATTAAATAACACACTGTGGTTGGTTGACATTGATGTGATTCACTAATCTTTGAATTAGGGATCCAAATCACTTAAACTCCCAAAATGGCTTCATTTTTACCTCTCGGTCTCCATTTTACCAAATTAGACAAATTAATCCAGATTATCTCTCAATCTCACTAGTTAACTTGGGACTAATGAATTGGTGCTCAATAAGATCTCCTCTCGATCTCAATTGCCTAAATGTTTCCTTAGGGTCCTTCATCCAAAAATCAACTCACCACATCTCCATCAACCAACCCCTTAAAAGTTTAGCTACTCATGCTAGAAATAAAACTAGCAACCATGAAAATCAAAAACAAAGAAGCCATTACAGCAAAGCTTGAGAAAAATATAAAAGTTGGGATTTTTATGCAAGAAAATTTTAAGGGCATGTAAAAAGAAGCATTTAACAAGAAAATCTGAAGCAATAAACATAAAATGAACAAATTTTAATAGATGAAAAGTAAAAGAAACTGAAATACATCAAATGAAATCTAAAAATATCTTACAACCAAGGTACAGGGACTAAAAGTACAAATAAACCTAAGCTATAGTGATAACTAACTTAACTAACACTAAGAACAACTAAAACAATAAGAAAAGTTGCTTGGAAATGTAAAATCTACAACTAAGAAAATGAAAATAAGAAACTTTAGAAAAAGAAAAAGAAAAGCTAAGAGAAAACCTAAGGAAAACTAAGCCTAAACTAAGGTAATGTGGCCTCCGTTTTTTCTCTCAGCCAAATTTTGGTTGATATAACAGCTATTTTGATCCAATTTGTGTGCCCAAAATACCCTTGAATAGGCATTCATTGATTGGTGCTTTGAATGGACAAAGACTACCCTTTTTGTCCAATTTTATCCCCTCACGATATCAATATCACAATACCAAGGAAGAGGATATCGCGATACCTTAGATAGTTTCGAACTTTGGGGTCTTCTTGAAAGGTGGATATCGCGATACCCAAAGTGGATATCGCGATGCTACTGAAAGGTGGTCTCCAATCTCCAGTCTGTTAAAGGTATCACGATTCCAAGGTTTGGATATTGCAATACGTCCCTACATCACTCAACCATACATTAGGGCCCCAAAATGGCATTATTGGCCAATTTGGGTCTCAAAATGAGTAAAAAAAAAGAGGCATTTACACTTATTAACTTATAATCTAAAAATTACAAAAAGCTACGAAAAATGCGTTACTTTGCTTAAGAATAAACTCCTCAAGTATACTGGGAAAACTTAAATTATCATATCAAATTACGACAAATCACATGCCAACTATACTCGACTTTGGTCGAAACCATTAATAGGGTAACCAACAATTCAACTATATTTACATGATTCACATATCAAAGTTCAATACATAGCCAACTCATTTCATGCTCAACTCAATTCATACCATGACACATCACCACTATGTTTCAATTTCTTATATGACCTATATGGCAATCTTACATATCAAATACATGTCAGATTTCATGCTTTTTCTTATCTTCTGCATGTCATTTACATATGAGTTCATATTTTCAATTTTACATATTCATACCAAATCATCACATTCATATCATCATTTATACTATAATCACATCTTTCATCAATTAACGATTTCAATTAAATATCAAAGTCATAGGTAAAACTAACCTTTCATGAGACAAAGCACCAATGTTACCTTACTGAATTTAACATTTAGTTAAACTATGAATTTAAACAAGCCATGAAAGCACAAACCATATTAACTACCCATTTATGACTCTCATCTTTTCTTTCTCTTGAGACGCCCTGATATTATCTAAAATAATATAAAATGTTATATTAATAAGATTAAAATTAAAATAAATAAATAATCTCTTGAAAATAAATATTTATTTTTATCAAACAACATTATTATATTCTATACTTATATTTACTAATTTACCAAATAATTTTCTAATATAAATTCATTTAGTAGAAAATTTTTAATACTTAAATTTTCCCTTTAATCATGCCTTAATTTGGATAGTCGAGGTTGAGTGTTGGGTAAAATAAATTTTAATTTGGAGCAGTTGAGTAGTACAAATTACATTTTGAATAAAAATAATATTTTTATTTAAATTTAATTAAAAATAAATATAAAGACGTCCATCATCCAAGTCGTACCCCAAAAAAAAAAGTCCAAATGAGCGCGTACCTGGATTTACGGGAATAATTATTCAAAAGAAATAGAATAATTAACAAACTTGTCATTCCCTAAAGTTGTTTAAATTTAATCATCCCTAAATAATGGAGCTTCTTGCAAATCGTGTTAACCCCGAATCCAATATCAAAATTCACAATTTATAACTCCTCCAAAAACCATTTCTTACTTGTATGTTTCACGTGGACCGTCATTTTTTTGTCTAACAATCAGACTCAGCTCTGAAAGTACTGCAGATGTGCCCATCAACACTTATGGAATGTAAAAAAATGCCATGAATCTAAAATCCCAATTGGCCGTTTATTAGAATCCATCTACCTACTTGCAATATGGACTCTGGATAAACCCCTTACGGAAAAAGATGGTATTATCATTGACATAAAAGAAAAGAAAGAAAGCAAAAGGAAGAGCAGGCTTTTCTCGAACCCAAAAACATGGGAGATTTGATTGGATAACAACTGCTCCTTGCCAGCGGACATGATAAATGGCCAGAGTTGGAGTTTAAAGCACCCACTACAAAATGTTGTCTGCAAGTATTACGGAATCTCAAATATATATGCCCATTTCTCATGAAAATTTACTATGGGGAAGAAGATATAACCAGGTTGGTAGGCGATGAGAGATATGCGAACACATGCAGCAAAGACAGAGATAGGTAGAAATCTTCAAACCATACCAACCAACCAACAGTGAAACTACAAAAGGATTTACTGCCGCTCTATCTGAATTGTTACGTGACTGATATTGTATTCTCTCCTGATGTAATCTATAACCTTGTTCAATACCATGTCAGCATTAGCTTCACGCTTAATTAAGACGTGGCAAGCTAATAACACCTTACCAACAGTTATGGCCCAAATGTGCAGTTCATGTATGGCAACAACCTCGTCCATCTCACATAAACCCTTCTCCAGCCTCGTGGCATCAATTTCTCGGGGCGTGCTCTCCATCAGAACTTCCAAAATGTTTCGCAGCATCCTGATGGTTGTTGCCAATACAATAATGGAGAATATGAGGGTGCATATCAAATCAATTATTTTCCACTCAGGTTTGTACCAAATTATTGCTCCACCAATCATCACTCCGACGCTCTGAATGGAATCCCCTAGTACGTGAAGATAAGCCCCTTGTATATTGATGTTTCTTTCCTTCTTCTGAGATGCTCCACTTTCTGGGTTCTTTTCACAATCTGAGTATGTCTTAAGAAGAGGCACCTGGTGGTCAGCTTCAGCTTCGTGAGCATGATGGTGCTCATCATGTAGTTTACTATTCCCACCATGATGATGGTGATGGTGATGGTGATGGTGATGGTGATGGTGAGAAGTTATACTGAACCCATGACTATGTGGTTCAGTGTCATGGCTATGACTGTGACCATGGTGGTCATGATCGTTCCCACCATGGCCATGGTGATGCCCATGATCATGACCCAGCAAGATAGCCATAGCTATATTAACCACTAAACCAAATGCAGAAACCACGAACATGAGAAAGCCTTGAACTTCCCCTGTATCATGGATAAGTCTAGCTATGGCTTCATAAACAAGGATGCCAGCTAGAAGCCATATCATCTGGATGGAAACAAGGGCACCAAGAATTTCAATCCTGAAGAATCCATATGTTTGACGAGGAGTTGCCTCCCACCCTGATGCCCAGAGAGAAAACAAGGAAATTGCAAATGCTGCAACATCTGACAAGAGATGAGCTGCATCAGTTAAGATTGCAAGACTGTTGGCTTTAATTCCTCCGGCTACTTCAACACTCATAAAGACAATGCACAGCACTACTGCTGTTAACAATTTCCGCATAGAGGCTGCACGTTCGTTTGCATCTTTAGAAATGGTTTGAGCATCAGAAAACCCACATGCTGCGCCTCCACAAATCGTACTTCCACCTAGGCTTGTCTCTGCAGCTGGCACATCTCCACGTATTTCAATTATCTGCCCTTGTTCAGAATTTTGCACTTCCATCTGAAAACTGTATAAACAACGAGTTGAGAAATTTATTTATTCACAAACTGTAGAACAAAAAAACAAAATGAGGTCAAGTCAACAATGTTATCAAGATTAGAAGGACTTGTATCAACAAAAAAACAGCTTATTTTCAATATCTCTCATCAACCCCGGCATTTCTCTTAGCCTTCTCCTTTGCCTCTCTTTCTCATCATATGGTGCCTTTACCTAATAAAAATTTCACCATGTTACCAACTTCTCAACCAAAATCTGCCAATAAACCATAGATATCTTCAATCCTTTATTATGATTCGCAAGTGGTTTTAACGTATGAATTTCCAACACGCATCTCAAAACAATTTATCTAAAAAAGTGGAAAAAATTTGCAATCCAGAACTACTGACATCCTTATCAGCATCAAGTCATAGTAAATACAAAAGTAGGCAGGGAAAATAGCAGAGAGACCACGATAGGAGAGTGGCATGTAGCAATGCAGGATAACTTTTTTCTTGGAGATTATTTTTAACGACAGTGGCCTCCGTGCTTATTTTCCTTTAAAAGTATCCGATTCGATACACATTGCATTGATATTTCTCCTTTCACTTAAAAAGGACAGCGATATATATATATTTAGCCTTAAAACTCTAATACTAAAACAGGGGACACACAAAAGACGAGGAATGAAAGGTTTTCTTTATGTCCAAGATTCATGAAGACTAAAGAATCAAATACAAACTTAGGAGCAAATATCACAATTGCAGCCCATGTATTGGATCAGGAAAAGCGTCACACGTTTTAATATGTATATACATATATATTGATACATGTATACAAGATTGTATCAGTTTTAAATCTAGAGTCAAAAAAAAAAGGAAATTCCAAAGGTGGTTATTCAGAATCATTTTCAACGAATAAACGGACTTAAAGGAATTAGTGGAGTAATAAAATAAAAGAAATAGAATTACCTTCTGTAGTGGCTCTTCGTTCTCGCTTTTGATTACTCCAGCCTTCTCCGAAGAATAAATCCCAATTTCTTTTGCATATTACAGAGGTATGATAATGATGAGAATAAAAAATAAGAAACCAGCAAAAAAATAAATTATACAATTAAATATTGGTGTTGTAAGAGAAACCCAATTTCTGGAGATTTAGAAAAACTTTTAAAAAGTATATATTTTTCTTATTTCTCAGGATCTGGGAAAAGCAGAGAAAGAGAAGGAAAGAAAACCCAGATTCCAGACATATTGAATGGGATAAGAACAAACTTTGAAAAAGAATAAATAAGAAAGAACGGAAAAAAGCACCTTTACTTGAAGTAATGGTGGCTCCACCAGATTGAGAGGTTTGATGCAGTAAAAGCAAGAGCATATATTCATACAAATCGAAAGATTGAAGGTAGAGTTTGGAATGGGAGTGGGTGGGTATAAATCTTAAGTTAAGCTAAGCTTAAATTTAAGAACAGAAAAAATATAAAAATTTCCTTCATTTTCCACCCTAGGATTTCGACTGACGATTCAATCCTTTTCCATCCTTTTTCTCCAAGTCCTTTTTGGTAATATAAAGTGAAAAATAATAATAATAATAATAATAATAAACTACCTCTTAGATATTAAAGTAAGAGTAAATTTTTATTCTGATCACTTAATTAAAAAAAATTATAATTTAGTTATTAAATTATTTGAAAGTTTTTATTTAAGTTATTAGATTGTTAAAATTAATGCTATATGGTTTTCTTTATTCGCATTGTCTACACTAATCAAAAGACTTTTTTCCTTCTCTTCTACAGTTCAGTTTTTTTTTCATAAAACAACTTTTGATGTCACAAGTCTACAAACCAAAATTCAAACAATTTTCTTCTCCAAACTCCGACATTGACCTTTAGATCAACTTAGATCTAAGATATGTTCTTTTACTCATTGATGGGTACCAATCCACCAAACTGATTGTCGAATCGTCACTTGGAATTTATAGTTAAAACTTAAAAAAAAAAAACTTAACAACCTAGTATTTTAAATAAAAATTTTGAATAGTTTATTGATTTAAATAAAAACTTTTGAATAGTTTAATAGCTTAAATTGAAAATTTTTAAATAACTCAATAGCCAAATTATAATTTTTTTAAATTAAATAACCGAAAATAAAAAAAATACCCGGTTAATGATGGAAAAAACTTGGATTTGAATTCACTTTTAAATTAGGCTTTTAGCCACCAAACTATAACATTTTCTTCATTTAAGTAGTTAACACTTTTTTTTGGTTAAAAATAATACCTAAATTAGCAATTTGGTGTTCTTTTTTTATTGATTGATATCATATTTTGATATAAAAATATATATACTTAAATGAAAAATACGATATAATTTGAAGGAAAAGTATTCAAGCTCACGGTTTGATAAAATTTACACATATCTCTACGTTTTGGAAAATAACCATTAACCTCTTTAGGGCTTGGTAAAAATCTACTAACCCTCTCTGTTATTGTTCTATTTATTTTTGTTATTTTTAATTTTGATATTTAATATTTTCTATTTAAAATAATAAAAATCTAATTAATTATAAAATGTATTTATTATTAAATTAAATTATAAATTGTATTATACTCTTTTAATTTTTGTTTTTAGTAGTTTTTTTATAGTTAATATTTAAATCTTAATTTATTTATAATAACTACCGGACAATAGTCAATTTCTCAACTTTATGGGATTTTCGATAATGTTTATAATATATTAGTATGGTTCAACCATGCTTCGTGTTGGGTTAATTATTTATTTGTGCCAAATTATAAAGTAAAAATCTGAAGATTAAAATATACTCTAAGTAAGATTTGTAAAACCAACCAGTGGTTGAACTAGTCAGGCCACTGGTTCATACAGTTTTGATTAAATAAATCATTAAAAATTCGTAAAAATAATTTTAAAAAATTGATTCAACTAGTACGAACTGATTCACAGGTCAACCAATCCGATGCCTCTCACTAGACTGACATCCCAGTCAATTCTCGGTCAAGTATGGTTCAAACAATCATTACTCTAAGTCTTCTATATACTTCATACATTTAGAATTTAGTCTTACTACCTTTATTTTCAAGAATTTAATCACTCTACTTTTTTTATTTAAAAATATGCTTTCACATTATATATAACATGCAACATTTTAATAAAAAAGTTAACGATATTAACTATTTTAATTAATTAATAATATTATATAAATATAGAGACCAAATTATATTAGAAAATAAAGTATAAGAATTAAATATTAAATTTAAGCATAATAGAGAGACCAAAACTAAAATTTAACCATTTATTTATAATGTAAAAAAAAAGAACATTTTGAACCACGTGTCTGTGTATTAGTAGTCATCCAACTATTAGTAAATTGTTTTTTTTTTGTCATCCAACTATGAAAAGTTACAAAATGGTAAGTCTTTTTTAGTCACCCAAGTATCTTGGATTTTTTGGTGTTTTCATTTTTATGTTAGTCAGCTAGTGACCAAAAAAGACAATATTGAATAGTTGAGTGACCATTTTGTAACTTTTTATAGTTTTGTAACCATTTTGTAATTTTTCATAGTTAGGTGACCAAAAAAGAAATTTACTTATAATTGAGTGACTACTAGTGTAGTTTCCCATAGAGTTATATAGATATACATGTCATCCATTCAAAATGGTAACTTAACTATTCAATTTTTTCTTTTTTTAATTATCTAACTATCTTGGATTTTTGGATGTTTTCATTTTTATGACCAAAAAAGGCAAATTTAAATAGTTGAGTAACTATTTTGTAACTTTTCATAATTTAATGACCAAAAAAGAAATTTACTAATAATTAGTGACTATTTTATAAATTTTCATAATTAAATAGCCAAAAAATGTTTTACTAATAATTGAGAAAGTGTAGCTTACCCATAGAGTTATATAAATATACATATAATCAATTCAAATTTTATTGTGACGTTGATACGTTTTCTTTTAAGATTTCTTGCATTTTCTATTTTACCATTTATCATGTAATTGAAAATTTTTATAAATAACAAATAAATGCTAGATATAATGGTAAGATATTGTATTGTCAAGAGAAGATTTGGATTCAAATTTTGGAGACAATATTATTAAAAAGCATAAATATAAACTCTAAAAGATTAATATTCATAAATTTTTTAAAAATTTTAAATCAATATAAAATCTAATTCGATAAAAATTTTCAAGTGAAAAGTTTTTAAAATTAGAAATTCAAATTTTAAAGGGAAAAATTCAATGTAAAACCAAATCTTTTCCATGTTTATTTAATCATTCTAACTTTTATTTACAAAAAAAAAATGATACATTCCGATATAAAATGAAATAATATAGGTGAAAGTATCATAAAACCCCTTGAATTGAGTGTTTAATTATATATTTTTTTCTTTACTCAAAAATTAGATAAAATAATAATTAAAAATTCCAAATTTAAAAAATCAACGTAAGACCGAATCTTTTCCATATTTATTTTTCATAACTTACATTTAAAATAAAAGGGTAGAATGATGCATGCCAATATAAAATGAAAATGTAGCTAAAAACATCATAAATATTTTTGTATTAAGAATTGAATTGCATTTTTCCCTCCTTATTCATACAATAGGCAAAATAATTTTGAAAATTCCAATTTTAAAAGGGAAAAAGGTAATTTAATAGAAAACCTTTTCCATTTTTATTTCCTCTAATTTCTATTTACAAAAAATAAAGAAGGTAAAATGACATATTCTGATATAAAATGAACCAGTGGTAAGTAAAGGTATTATAGAGACCATTATATTAGGAGCCGGATTGTATTTCATTTCTTAGATTAAAAAAGTGGATAAATAATTTATGTGGGTTAGATTAAAGAGTAAACTGATATTTTTGTTGAAAATTTTATTGATTTATAATGTTAAAAACTAACTTATCAATGTACTTTAATATGAGGTATATAGTACGTCATATATAACTATTTAATTATTCCGTCATTAATATCAATTTTTAACAATAAAAATAAAGAAAACAAAACATAGGCAATGTAGGGTTAGAATAGAAATATAAAAGATGATTATCAAGAGAAGATAAAATGAGAAAATTGAAAGTGGTGGCTGCCCTGCAAAGTCCAAAGTGACGCCCATCACTCGCACTCCCTCCTGCTCCTTTTCTTTTTCCACATCTCCCACGCGTCTATTGCTCCTCTTTACCTTGCACATTGCTTCTATTTACACATGTTTAGATAATAATGGATTTCATTCGATTCAGTATAATATCAAAATCCATAGGGCAGTTAAAATGCTAATTCCAGCGTCCAACATGTTTGAAAAGATAATGGTGGAAATGTAAAAGGAATTACAAGTTTCACACCTACAAACTGAGGTATGGTGATTTATGTATTGGTTGTTTTAAGATACACGTAATAGATCTGGTTGGATTTTGTTTGTTTCGGCCTAGAGACAAGCTCCCCCAAATTGGGCATCAACATCTGGAAAAGATTAACCAACACCACACTCCTTCCCCCCAAAATAGCAAAATTGTATCAATAAAACAATAGATTTTCAATATGAATGTAAATCCCTCAGAAATCTAGCTCAAGGAATGATGACATATAACATCACTGCTATTATAGAAAATGTTTCTGTGCAGTGACTTCAATGTCAAAGAACTCAAATGTTTTAATTATTTTATCCCCCCATGACTGATTTCAATTTGCAGATCATAAACAGTCACTATTGTTCTACCAATTGTATTATCTATGAATGAATACCATCACTATTTGACTTCCCAAGATACTCCACCTCCGCAATCATACTTACCACCTTCCTATACATGTTTAAGTTTCCACACCATTCATAATAACCTCCTCAATCAGAAAAATTGACAACAAGAGCTTAAATTCAAGCATGACACAATGCTAAATTAGAAAACATGGAATCACCCCTCATATCAAACAAGAAGTTTGATAATTCATTAGTGAGTGGTGCCAAAAAAGTATACCTACTGCCCAGGGATTTAAATTGCGGTTGCGACTACGTTTTCGGTTGCATTACATTTATCGTGGTTGCGGACATAACGGATACTATTGCGGTTACTGTGGGTATCGCGATCGAGAATTTTTTTTAAAATTCATAAACTTATTGTAAAATATAATAATTATAATTATAATTATTATTACTTTTAATGATTTTTAGAGCGTTTTCTAACACTTATGAACTTTTATTAATATGAGAACACAATTTTTATAATCATTAATTTTTCTTATATTTATTTACAAATTTTCTAAGAATTTTATATTAACTAATAACAAAGTAAAAAAAAGGAAATATTAAACATTCATCATATTTAATAAGTTTGAAAGTTTTTATAGATAAATAATTGAAAATTCATACATGAGAGAGATCTTCAATATTTTTTAACAGCTTTGAAGATGCTGAAGATAACAAATCATTCCATGCTGAAAAAGGAAAAGATGAATGTATAAATTCTCATTAATTATTCCTATTTCCTACCACTTATTCTCACTCTCATTCTACTTTCATATATAGTTTAACATGCTTCGATTCTTAATTATCTTTTCATAAAATATATTACATTCATTTATCTAAAGATATATTTTAAATGTCTTAATATCATTAAAATTAAAAACATTAACAAAAGTTTTCTTTAAAAAAATACCTTACAAATAGTGGTAGTGGTACGATTTAGTTTTCACCAATTAGTGGAATGATGAGGAGGATTAGATCCTTCACCTTCACTTTGAGAGCGTTCTTGACTTGATTCTCTTAGCCTTTGTCCAAAAATATATCCAAAAAAAGTAACATTTTCACCTTGGTTTTCATATAATTGATATGGAGGATATATTTGAGAAGGAGGATACATGAGAGGTGGAGGTGGGTGATACATTGGTGGTGGTGGATGCATTTGAGGCTAGTATGGCACACCATAATTAGGAAATGTTGGATAATAACCATATGGTTTTGGATAACCATGTGAAGGTTGAAAATATGGAGGTTGTTATGGTGGATAAAAACCTTAAGTGCTAGTAGATGAATCACTATACCCAAGGTTACTAGAATTCAATCTCCTACAAGATGAAGAGCCAATAGAAGTATGCTTCTTGTCTTTTCCTTTTGATGGAGCTTTAGGTTCACTTCTATCTCTTCTAGGTTCAGGAAACATATTTCCATCAAATTTTGATCTATCAGGGAAATGTCCACTAGTGGTACCAACCCCATATTCTCCTCTATACCGACTAGAAGACCTAATTTCACCTCTATCTCCACTATATCCATCATCATCATCAATTGGACTTAAACCACCACCATCGGGTCCATCACCATTCTAACTTGGAGTTGCACTAGAACTTGATTGAGACAAATTTTTTTCTTGAGATTGATCAACATTCATTTCATCATTAGAGGTATCCACAAGCAACACAGCGACATTTTCACCATCTAACAACAGATTCTCTTTCTCATGAAGCCATTCTGATAGTGGATCAACATCTTCAAAGATATGAAGGCTGATAGGATTAAAACTAGCTTTTATATCATCAATGCTCATTATTTTTTGATGCATTATCTGAAGCCTCATATTATAATAGGTAAACACTAGTTTCTTAAGTTTTTTATACTTCAACCTATTTCTTGCCTTGGTGTGAATATAACTAAATGTGCTCCAATTTCGTTCGCAATTTGATGCAGAAGTTATTTGACTAAGCACTTTAATTGCTAATTTTTGTAACTCAGGAACACATGTGCCGTATATTATCCACCACTCAACTACATAATATTATTTAAATTTCAAAATAACTTTGAAATGTACAATATAATTAAATAATATAAATTAGATTAAATAATTTAATTAACTATTTACCCGAATTCATTTGCTTCCAAGCTCTTTGGGCTTGTAGAGTACCGAATGTCTCATGTTTATCTCTAAATAGTAACAACTGCATAAATAAAAGATAAAGTAAAAATAAAAAAAATTCTATTTCAAATTATGTAACTAAGTTACAAATAATAGTACTTGAATCTAACCTGATTAACCATTCTGACTTGAGTATCAAGAGAAGGTTCTAATCTTTCAATTACTGATCTTGTACCTTCTAATGTTTCTATTAGTACATTCTCATAATGCTCCACTCCAAATTGAAATTGAGGATTGAGAAAATAACCTAAGCATAATTTATAAGAATATCATCAAATAATATTCTAAAGCTTAAAATAATAAAATATAAAAATAGTTCTTAGTTATATGAAACATTTTATCTTACCAGCTGAATGTAAACTGAAATGCATAAAATTCCATGTATTGTCAATAATATTTTCGTACTCGGTGAAATATCGACAATCTTGTTGAATTGCTCATTTAGCTCTATCAACAACCTCATAAATAAAGTCCATTGTTGGTTTTTCATCACCATCCACAAGTCTCAATTCTTTTACTAGGGGCTTGTAAACTTTTATGAGGTCGTTGGCTTTTTTCCAAAAATCTTTTCCCAAAACAATTTTTTTTGGCTTCATAAGCAAGCTCTGACTTTTACTGTCCCCATTTTTGATTCTTTAAATTCCTATATATTCATAAGAAAATTTAATTCACGCTTAGTGCACTTTGTGCAAAAGTGTTTTGGGATTCAAAGTTTAATTCATATACCTAAAAATAGAATAAATTTACGGACAAGAAAGTATAATCAGATTCCATAGAAACGAGATAAAAAGAACTAAATTTACAGAAATTAGTGTGGTCACTATTAAGTAATCTATGATGAAAATAAAAAAATAAGGGGGTTTAATTAGTCTGAAAGAAAGAAAATAAATTTAAATAAGAGAAAATAGAATGATGTGTTGGAAAATAATTATTGAGTGATGAATGATAAATTGATACTCAAATTAAACAATTGTATCTCTTGGTTTAATATTGTATTTTTTTCATACAGTTGTATCTTTTGAAAAAATGTATCTATTGGTTTAATATTGAATTTTTTTCATTTATTGTCTCTATTCACTCATATCTATTAATTTTTCAACAAATCTCTTCATTCATTTCCTCTCCTCTATATAAAGTCAAGTTAGGAGATTTCAAAAACGTATCATCAAAAAACTATCAATATTTTAAATTCCTTATAAATTCATTTCTCCTGGTAATAGAGAAAGGCAAGAGTGCTCAATTGATTATTGTTGTTGTGCTACTACTGTGATTGTTGGTTGTTGTATCTTGGGAGACAGACGTCCAACATTACTCAAAGCACAGAGGAGAGGTCGAATTTGTCTTAAGGAAACTGTTTATATAGGCCTCAACAAAATTCTTCTTCTAATTTTTAACTTTGTCCAATTACAAGTATTCTATTGTGTTACTGCTACTACATTGTATTGCATTATTATTTTTATTGACATATTAATACTACATATGATATCAAATTTTCGTACAATCTTAAGACAGATTAATTGTTGTAGTTTTAATCTAAAGCGTACAGATTACCATCATAACTTATTTAAGATTGGTTTATACTTCTGTTTTGGATTTTAATTTATTTATAAATTCTAGTTCTTTATTCCGATTATAAAAAAATGTCTCACACGTCAAACAACTCATCCAATTTAAAGGCTGAGGCAATTGTCGTTGCTCAAGTTCAGGATGCAAGCCAAACGTTACCTGTGGCTATGAGTCACAATGAAAAGCCTGCGAAATTCACTAGAGAGAATTTTAAAACATGGCAACAGAAAATGTTGTTCTATTTGACCATGTTGAATATGACAAAATTTTTGAAGGATGATCCTTCTATTTTTAGAGAAGATGAGGAAGATGCTATTACCGCCTTCAACATTGTCGAAGCACGGAACAACTTTGATTTCCTATGTCGTAACTATATTTTGAACAATTTATCTGATGAACTTTACGAAGTATACAGTATTAAGAAAATAACTAAGGAATTATGGGAATCGCTGGACCATAAATACAAAACTGAAGATGTTAGTGCTAATAAATTCTTAGTTGAAGTTCTTAAACTTTGTAATGGTTGATTCTAAAGCTGTTGTAAATCAGGTGCAGAAATTCCAACTGATCATTCATGGTATTCTCGTAGAAGGGATGGAGATAAGTGAATCCTTTTAGGTGGCAACCATTATTGAAAAACTTCCCCCTGTTTGGAATGACTTCAAGAACTATTTTAAGTATAAGAGAAAAGAAATGACGGTGGAAGATCTGATTGTCAGACTTCGAATTGAAGAAGAAAATCGACGTGCGACTAAAAGGCTAAAAAAAGCAACCAATCCTAACATTACCAAAGTAAACGTAGTGGAAGTTAATAAGGACTCCAAGAAAAGAAAACATTCTCAGACTGGGTCTAGACTAGGACTAAAAGGCGGTGTTTTCAAGAAACCAAAATTCTAAGGAAAATACTTTAATTGTAATAAGATGGGGCACAAGTCATCTGGTTGTAGGCTTCTAAAAGGGTCAGAACAAACGATGCCAATGCTGTGGAAAATATTTCTAAAGAAGTATCTGATCTTAACCTTTACGCTGTGATTTCTAAAGCCAACTTGGTTGATTTAAATCAAGAGAATGGTGGCTTGATACTGGTGTCACACATCATATTTGCTGTGACAAGGACTCTTTTGTTGAGTTGGTTCCTTGTGAGAAATGGGAGAAAATCTATATGGGCAATGCTACAACTTCCAAGATTAAGGGGAAAGGCACTGTAATTTTGAAGTTTTGGCAAATAGTTGAAACTGTAAAATGTGTCGTATGTGCTCGACATATGCAAGAATCTTATCTCTGGTGTTTTCAGACTGGGTCTAGACTAGGACTAAAATGCGGTGTTTTCAAGAAACCAAAATTCTAAGGAAAATGCTTTAATTGTAATAAGATGGGGCACAAGTCATCTGGTTGTAGGCTTCTAAAAAGGGTCAGAACAAACGATGCCAATGCTGTGGAAAATATTTCTAAAGAAGTATCTGATCTTAACCTTTACGCTGTGATTTCTAAAGTCAACTTGGTTGATTTAAATCAAGAGAATGGTGGCTTGATACTGGTGTCACACATCATATTTGCTGTGACAAGGACTCTTTTGTTGAGTTGGTTCCTTGTGAGAAATGGGAGAAAATCTATATGGGCAATGCTACAACTTCCAAGATTAAGGGGAAAGGCACTGTAATTTTGAAGTTTTGGCAAATAGTTGAAACTGTAAAATGTGTCGTATGTGTTCGACATATGCAAGAATCTTATCTCTAGTGTTTTCAGACTGGGTCTAGACTAGGACTAAAATGCGGTGTTTTCAAGAAACCAAAATTCTAAGGAAAATGCTTTAATTGTAATAAGATGGGGCACAAGTCATCTGGTTGTAGGCTTCTAAAAAGGGTCAGAACAAACGAGGCCAACGCTGTGGAAAATATTTCTAAAGAAGTATCTGATCTTAACCTTTACACTGTGATTTCTAAAGTCAACTTGGTTGATTTAAATCAAGAGAATGGTGGCTTGATACTGGTGTCACACATCATATTTGCTGTGACAAGGACTCTTTTGTTGAGTTGGTTCCTTGTGAGATATGGGAGAAAATCTATATGGGCAATGCTACAACTTCCAAGATTAAGGGGAAAGGCACTGTAATTTTGAAGTTTTGGCAAATAGTTAAACTGTAAAATGTGTCGTATGTGCTCAACATATGCAAGAATCTTATCTCTGGTGTTTTCAGACTGGGTCTAGACTAGGACTAAAATGCGGTGTTTTCAAGAAACCAAAATTCTAAGGAAAATGCTTTAATTGTAATAAGATGGGGCACAAGTCATCTGGTTGTAGGCTTCTAAAAAGGGTCAGAACAAACGAGGCCAACGCTGTGGAAAATATTTCTAAAGAAGTATCTGATCTTAACCTTTACGCTGTGATTTCTAAAGTCAACTTGGTTGATTTAAATCAAGAGAATGGTGGCTTGATACTGGTGTCACACATCATATTTGCTGTGACAAGGACTCTTTTGTTGAGTTGGTTCCTTGTGAGATATGGGAGAAAATCTATATGGGCAATGCTACAACTTCCAAGATTAAGGGGAAAGGCACTGTAATTTTGAAGTTTTGGCAAATAGTTGAAACTGTAAAATGTGTCGTATGTGCTCGACATATGCAAGAATCTTATCTCTGGGACCCTCCTAAGTATGCATAGCTTTAAGATGATATTTGAATCCCAAAAGTTAGTTTTGTCAAAAGGGGGAACATTTGTGAGAAGGGGAGATGTATTAAATGATATGTGGAAACTCAATGCTATATCTGTAAAAGCTAATAGTATGAATAAGAATAATGATTCTTCTTTTGTTTATATGTTTGAGTTATTTGATTTATGGAATGGTCGACTCGGACATGTTAATTATAATACTTTACATAGATTAATTAACTTAGAGCACATTCCTTCATTTCACATTAATCATAATCATAAATGTGAAACATATGTTGAGGCAAAACTAACAAGGCCTTCATTTCAATCTATTGAAAGAAATACTGAATCACTTGATCTAATACATAGTTATATTTGTGACTTAAAATTTATTCAAACTAGAGAAGGGAATAAATATTTTATTACATTCATTGATGATAGCACAAAATATTTCTATGTATATTTGCTTAAAAACAAAGATAAAACTGTAGAGAAATTTGTTCTCTATAAGTGGTGTAATAGCCTAAATTTGCCCGACCCACATACATTTCAAAAATAAATAAATAAATAAGGTCCAAATGTCCATTACATTGACCCAATTTAAAAAACCCGAAATTACATACCCAAAGTCCAATTAACAGAAACCCAATACCTAAAGCCTGACACGGCCCAACCTAGCCCAAAACATTCCCTAAACGCAAACCCTAGCAGCAATGGCTCCCAGCGCCGCAGCAGCAGCACCTCTCGGCCTTCCCTCGCACGTGCACCACCGCCATGTGCCACGCCTCCACGTCCACTGCTCCGTACGGCCATACCTGCAACAAACAAAGGTAGACAAAACAACAAAAGCAAGAAAATACAGGGATAGGAGATTTTTTCTATAATTTTCTATTTTATTTTTCTGTCGTTTCTCGGCTATAAGGCCATCTTCAAGAATTTGTAAACGGGGGAATATCAACACAGACGCGCATATTGTATAGAAAAAAATATTCAGAGAAATAAAAAAAAAGAGGTTTCGAAAGGTGATCGGAATTTTTCTTCTGACTATCCCTTTTTCAATTTTTTTTATGTTTAGATTACTGTTTTAAAAAAGGGGAAAACCATTTCAAAAGGAAAGGAATGAAAATATCGCGGTGAGTTTTAGGTTTTTTCTTCTTTCAATTTCATTATTTTCCTTTTATTATTTTATTGTTTATTCGTCAAAAAATGATTTAGAAGAAAGAAGATTACCTGAAATACTAAGTCTCCGCTTGCTCCGTCGTGATCAGAACCTTGGGGAGGTTCACGAAGCCTCAAAACAACCCGAATGTTCGAGCGGCGCATGTAAGAGGAGATGGTTTAGGTTTTTTTAGTTTGATTTGTGAATGGAGACGGCGGGGTAGCATTTAGGTTTTTTTTGAGGTTTTATAATAGTTCTAAAATGGCACCGTTTAGAGTCTGTCACAGTGACTCCAAAACAACACCGTTTAGTGGCCATACCCGATGACCCGACCCGAGCGTGGCCAGACCCGTTTAGAGTCTTGGAGGGGACATTTGCGCCATCAGCCCTTCTGATTTGTTTCAGGGGTTTAAATCTGATCTTTCTTAATTTTCTAAATCGGCCTTGAATGTTTGATGTGGTTTCATTTTAACCAGCAAAAAAACGCAGCGTTTTGGACGGCTAAGAGTATTTTCGGATTAACCCTCTATGTTATTCGCGCTTTGTATTTTGATCCTTACCTTCTTATTAATTTCGGATTTACCCCTAAATTTTTGTTTTAATTCAAAATTAGCCCATTGTTTTATTAATTAGTTTAATATTAATTTTTTATTATTATTTGTTATTGATATTAGCATTATTATTATAGTTGGTTACATATTCAGTTACCCTTTTTTTTCTTATATATATACGTTACTTTATTATGCATTATTATTTTAAATTTTTTTGTGTTTTATTATTATCATATATTATTTTTCTAACTTTATGATGAATTATTTTTCTTAAATCTAATATAATATATTTTTAACTTTTATTTTGTAATATGCTTTTAAAAACCCTATTTTATATATTTTGTTGATTTCAAATTCTTTATATATATTATTACGTATGTATTATCATCTTTATTATTATCATTATTATTTTTTCTTCTCATATATTACTTATTTAAATTAATATATGTATATAACTTTATGTATTTTTATATAATATTTATCTTTAAATTTATTGGGGCACTATTATTTTATGAAGTACTTGTGTTTAATTGTATTTTTATTTATTTCAAACTTTCATGTATATATGTATACTACTTATTTTAAGCTTTTTTTAATATATGATTTCCCCTCTTTCGTGTTTCTTAAGTTAGTTAAAAAAAAGGGCTTGTACGGTTTCATGTGTGTTAATTTGTTTGGTGCTCTGATTGATTTTATATTCATTAGCCTTTGAATGTTAATATAATGTGTAATATAAGATGGTTGCCCTTATGTATGCAGTATTGCTTATACGCATTCTATTGGTTCTTTGTTGTTCATTAGCTTGCACTTAGCTTACGATTTTTTCTTTCACGATACATATTGTCATCTTATTGCGTTTTATTAAAATGACTATATACTATTTTAAGCATCAAAATCGATTTATCTACAAAATAACGCAATATTCGAAATTTGGAATCCTCGAGAGAATTGAGCCCTAACGTATTGGGTTCTAATTTTTCTCATTGAATCTAAATAATCAAAAACTTTCTTTAATCAAAATTCATAAATTAAAACTCATTCTCGGGAATTCGATACGTCATGTCCTAACGTATTGGATGTGACATGTCATTTCCTCGAAATGCAGATTTAAAAAAATAATAAGGGCAATATTCAATGCTCGAAATTTTGAGAAAACGTACCCTAACGTATTGGGTTTTGAATTTTCATCTGACTTAAAGCAATTAAATATCCTTTTTAAATTTCACCACACAAGTTTTGAAAATCAAAAGATAAACTTATTCTCGAGCACTAAAAATGTCATGCCCTAATGTATTGGGTGTGCCATTTTATTACTCTGAGACAAGGAGGTCTTTGGTATCGCATCGATTTATCCAATCATCTTTTATAATATTAACATTAATAAAAAGGGAAGGATCGTATTATAAAATCTTTTCGAATTCTCGACACTAAGACATAAAACAATCAATTCAGTACCAATTTTGGGCGTTACGAGGGTGTTAACCCTTCCTCGTGTGTAACCGACTCCTGAACCTATTTTCTCAAAATTTGAAGACCTAAAATTATTTTCAAGGTGATCTGATCACACCTCAATAAAAGATCGATGGCGATTCCCATTTCCATTTTTAAAGTCGATCCCCATTTTTTCAAACCTTAAAAATGGTTTCGACACCTTGGCGACTCCGTTGGGGACTTTAGAGAGTCAAGCCGTAAAATTGATTGTTTTTTGTCTTATTGTCGAAAACTGAAAAATTGATTTGAAAAATTACGATTTTTTCTTTGTGCTTGTTTGCATGATTATTGTAAATTGAGTGGTATACCTTGGCATCATATTGCATAAAGACTGTTAGTCTTTCCCTTTTAAGTGGGAGTGAGAAGCTACTCCTTCGTGAGGCTTTCACCTCCGTGCAGGATAGTGAATCACTTTCGGGGTACATCCGTACCTATGTCTTCGTGAGATTTTCATCTCCGTGCAGCCATAGGGAAATGTATTCCCCTGAACCGAACTCAATCTGTATAAGCCTATAATGGGTGAAGATCGAGGAATCTGCTGGTTTGGGTACCTTATCTTTAGAACCAAATCTCATATAGTGGACTTAGGAACTTAACCTAGGTAGAGCCACTCCAAATCCCTAGTGGTTACCTGATTAGGTACTTTATGTTTTCCTTGTTTACTTCTGTTTTGTACTAACCTCTTTGTTGTGTTATGATTGCATTGCATTGCATTTGCATCTTAAGAAAGAGATATTGATTCAAATCCGATTGCTAAATTAGAAAGCTTGTCATGGAATACGAATTCCTTGATAAAGTGGAAAACAATATGACTTCCCGAATATATTCTGAGAAACACAAGAATGGTGATGGAAGAGTTCGTGACCTTGCTTGGTGGCCTGAGGATTCAAGGCGATTGTCTAAGAGCCTTCGACGTTTCAACTCCCTTAAAGAAGCTGACGTGCCTTATGAAGATGGGCAGATGTTGGATCGCGCCCAAGATCGAGAAAAGGAGCTAGCAGTGGTATCTATTGGCGAGATTATCTCCAAAATACGGATGAAGGAAAAGATAGATGTTGTTTCTTGGAATGTGAGGGTGAGGCCGTACATGTATCCATTTTATGTAAAGGAATTTGCTTTCTAAGAAAAGTTTCCTAAATGTAATTGAATCAAAATCAATGTCTCTCTAGGCATTCATTTCATGTATTTGCATTACGTTGCATTACGTGTATTAAAATCCATTGAAAGAGTCTAAACGAGTAAATTTATTTCAGCTAATCTGGAAAACCAACCAACCAAACACCCTTACGGTATCCAAGCTAGAGAAATGGAACAAAGGTTGGAAAAATTAGAGCGAATGCAGATACGGATGCAGGAGCAATTGACCGAATTTCAATAGGAGATGAGAAATCAGATGTTAGAATTACAGAGAACCATGATGAGCCAGTTCAACCGACTGCTAGCTGGAGAGTTAAAAAAAGGGAAAGACTCGGCGACCCACTACGGGGTTGATAACGAGGATCTTGCCCATTCCCTAGATTATACTCCAACGAGTGTCCAAGTCCAGCCAGATGGGCGTCCACAAGGGGCACTCTTTACTATCAGATCATAACAGTATCAGACTAGTACAGCAACACCAGTGGGATGCTTGACAGGCCCAAGGTCCCATTTGAGGAACAGTTTTCCTGTTGCTCTTGATAACCCAGCTGAAACCAAGCAGGAGAGGGTGGAGTACCTAGCTACTACAAAGGCCCCAAAGAAAATGGGGAATAAGGAGGATAATAGAAGGTCAGTCCCAAAGAAAAATGAGAATGAAGTGAACCATGTGAGTACGTACAACAAGTCAATTACAGTGAACCAGCCAAGAAAAGTGGTCGCTAGTCAACAAGGTTCATCAAGACAAGAATCTTATGTGAAACAAGGCTCTGAGAACCTCCAGTTCACGCCAATTTCGATGTCGTATAAGGAGCTGTATCAAAGCTTATTCAACGCGCGCATTGTTGCCCCTCTGTACGCAAAGCCTCCATAGTCTCCGTACCCCAGATGGCACGACGCAAATGCACAATGCGAATATCATGCGGGAAATACGGGGCATTCCATTAAAAATTGCATTGCCTTTAAAAAACTGATTGAAAGGCTTATCGGTATGGGCGTCGTTAAATTTGATGATTCCTCCAGTGTGGTAAATCCATTACCCAATCATAATTGATAAATGGAGTGAATGCAATGCACAAGCAACTGAAAAAGGGACCTTGTTAGATATTCGCCCTTATAAATTTGGGAGCGTTCTAAGTAATTAGCTTGCGGAAGAAATCCCTATAGTTTTTAGAGCTTATCTAGAGTAATGTTAAAAATATTTTTGTTGTTTTTAGCCTAAAAATGATAGAAATTCCTTTGTGAAATAGGCTCATGTCTGAGCATTATTATTTTAATGAAATACATCTTTGCAATCATTGTTGAGCCAATATTTTCATTATTTACAAATAATTCTGAATTCTTTCATTCTTTTGGATTTTCGTCCAAATTATTATTCATTCATTCATAATTATATGGTACAAATAATTATTCATGAATTTACACATTCTCTTGTATATTCTTTGGTACTTGCTATGGGTCCCCGGATATCAATTACGTGAATGACTCTGCTACAAACCCAGATTTTCCTTTTGAGGGATCTCAGGGCTTTGAAAATGACAAAGATTGTAGTTTATCTCCTGACTTGTTGAGGATGGTTGAACAAGAGGATAGACAGATCCTACCTCACAAGGAATCATCAGAAATTGTGAGCTTGGTGAAGATTAGAATTGACCTGACCGCAAAAATGAAGTGAGACCTCATCAAGTTACCTCTAGAGTTCGAAGATATCTTTGAAGGATCATACCAGGATATGCCCGGGTTAAGCACTGGTAATGAAATCTGCACAACAACACGATGTCAAAATTTGTATGAATGATGTAATTCTTTACCGGGGCAATGCCTTTCTTGTTGACTCATCATAGCTTGGCCCGTTTGAAGTCGAGATTCCATCTCTTCAAGTTTATGTTGGGTCTATCCTGATTAAATAGGAAGATCCAAAGCTTTCTGTCGTAGTTGCGCCCCAAAAGGATTAGATCAATAAAATGAGAGAAAAAAAAGAAAAATCAAAATCAAAGTCAAAATAAAAATAAAAATGAAAAAAGAGAGAAGAAAAAGAAAAGGAGAGGCTAAGGCGAAAACCCGCAAAGGGCGCTTTGTGATCAAAGGTGGTTTTGGGTTGAAAACCCGAGAAGGGCGACTCAAATTTCGAGCACAATGGGGCATGGACATCACCATTATCGAAGACTTCTAATGGGTATTGCTTCATTTTGAGAGGCTACTTCATGGGCCAAAGTCATCGTATACCGATACAGAATTTCAGAGAAGAGGGTATTGGAGAATGCATTGAGCTTAAACAATAGCACGATAGCTGAGGTCTGAAATCAACTCAGAAGCAGACACCACGATTCGTCACCAAATTGACTAAAGATGAACATCAAGAAAATTAAAAAATGACTGAGACTGGCAAAATTACCATTTGCACTCCTTGTTTGCTGAACATCTATCAAGATTTATACCAGAGCAACGTTGTTCTCTTTGGTTTACGGGGTTGAGGTATTTTTACCTATTGAAATCCCCTCCCTCCGAGTATTAGAGCCGGAAGGATCCAATCGCGATGTGATTAGTTGGACCTAGGAAAATGGGTTAAAAGCTATTCAGTACAGTCAGATGTACCAAAGGCAAATAATGTGAGCCCACAATTAAAAGGTTTGCCTCAGATAATTCCATAAGAGGAACCTAATTTGGAGAAAGATTCTTCCTACACAAAAGGATCTTAGAGGAAAATGGATGCCAAAGGCCTTTTCCGGAGAAGCTCTGATCTTGAGTAGGGTAGATGGTAAAACTCGCTGAATCCTATGAACTCGGATCCAGTCAAGAAATACTTCGTTCAAAGAAGAAGAAAAGGACCAAGGTGAAAACCCGCAAAGGGCACTCTGAGTCAAAAAAATGAAAATGAAAAATGAAAAAATGAGAATGAAAAATGAAAATTGAAAAGTAATGATGGAGAGGCTAAGGGGAAAACCCGCAAAGGGCACTTTAGGTCAAATGAGATTTGAGTTGAAGACCCAAAAAGGGCAGCTCAAATATTGTTTGGAATAGGGGCATGAAGTGATCAGAGCGATTTGAATTTTGATCATATTGGGGCATGTGGTGATCTTGCTATGCCTAAATCAATAGGAAAGGATAGGCGACATCTTGGGGCATCGACAAAGCACTGTAGATCTCCTAAACACATGTCAAACTCAAAATGGTCTTCAGAAAGTTTGTACAGAGAAGTTTAAGCTGCGATATCTGGGGCACCCAATTCTCATATTATTTTTTGTTCTTGGAATACCTTTTTCTTTTCCAAGATATTACATTCCCAATTAATTCCTTTGTCATCATTCTTTACTATTTTCGATAATTTGTTCTTTCGAGCTATGCTCAGAACCAACTTTATTCTTATCCATTGTTATGACCCTTTTTTGCAAACATGTTGTATTGGAATAATGATTAATGGACTAATAAAACTTTCACAAAGGAAGTTTTGCATATTACTCTGAAAAGTTTCTAAATAATATAGGAACCTGAAACAAGACTATTGTTTAGAACATACCGAATTTAAAGGTTGGAAATTTGAGAAGGAATAGTCTAAATTTAGACTCTCTTTGGATTTTTGTCAAATGCGTTGATTGACAAGACGCCATGTTGGTGATTAAGCTTAAATAAACAGGCAAGCGATGATCATCAAGCAATAGGAGGAGGTTACCTCGGAGAAGAGAGCCTCTATTTGCGTATGAGTCTTTGGTACGACACCCTGGGAATGGTGTAAGGAACCAGAACGATGTAGATCCTGTATCCTTGAATTGTGATAAGGAAGGATTGAGGAAAAGCCACATATTTCTACCCTTGGATTACAGTGGGAGAGTGATGGTATAAATTCTTGTGCCCCAGTGGATTAAACTTTAAGGTTTACAGTAGGGGGCAACCTGACTAATTGTTTCTTCAGAAAACCCAGTCAAGCGAGAAGGCGTTGTAGCACGTCAGTCGCAAAGCTTTAATAAACTTCGAGTAATGACAACTTAAGCGGGATCATTCTCAAAAAAAAAATCTACATTCATGCAAACACCATTCACACATGTCTAGTTAGGAGCATTTGATACATTTTGATCATGCCATCCTAATCATTAGGCATAATTAAGTTCATAAACGAATTATACAGGTCATGTTCCCCAGAGAACAGATCGATGAAACCACAAGTCCTATGTCCCTGGTCAGCAATGGGATAGGGTGAAGATCTTATCTTCCCTAGGAGTAGGGAAACAGATCTAAGCGGCAAATCTTATCTTCAAATGTAAGGAAGCAGATTTAAGCAACAAATCCTTTCTTCCTGAGGTTGTAGTGGAGCAGGCTAAGCATCAGGTCTTATACCCCTGAAGTTGCAATAGCGGGACAAATCGATTAAGTTGGAGCAGATTGAAGCCAGAAATCTTATCTTCCTCAGATTACAGCGGAGCAGATTGAAGCTAGTAATCACATCTCCCTGAGATTACAGTGGAACGGATTAAAATAAAGGATCTTATCTCTCTAAAGTTACAATAGAGTAGATCACATCAGATTGAAGCCAGAGATCTTATCTCCCTGAGATTACAGCGGAGCATATTGAAGCTAGTAATCCTATCTCCTTGAGATTACAGTGGAGCGGATTAAAATAAAGGATCTTATCTCCCTGAAGTTACAGTAGAGTAGATCACATCAGATTGAAGCCAGAAATCCTATTTCCTTGAGATTAAAGCGGAGCAGATTGAAGCTAGTAATCCTATCTCCCTGAGATTACAGTGGAGCGGATTAAAATAAAGGATCTTATCTCTCTGAAGTTACAGTAGAGTAGATCGCATCAGTTTGAAGCTAGAAATCTTATCTCCCTGAGATTACAGAGGAACAGATTGAAGCTAGTAATTCTATCTCCCTGAGATTACAGTGGAACGGATTAAAATAAAGGATCTTATCTCTCTAAAGTTACAGTAGAGTAGATCGCATCAGGTCTTATCTCCCTGAGATTATAGTGGAATAGACTGAAGAATTACAGATCTTATCTCCCAAGTGATGTAGCAGAACAAATTAAAGCCACATCGATGAATCTTGCTTCCCCGACATTGCAGATTAAAGCCATAGCGTGAATCCTACTTCCTTTGTGATGCCGTGGAATAGATTAAAACCACATCAGTGAATCTTGCTTCCTCGACATTGCAGTTCAAAAGATTAAAGCTACAACAGCGAACTTACCTCCCAGGTGATGCAACGGAACAGATTAAAGCCACAACAGCGAATCATGCTTCCCCGACATTGTAGTTAAAAAGATTAAAGCCACAATGGCGAATCTTACTTCCAAAAGTTACGAGTTAGAAATCCTATCTCCCTAATATTACAGTGGAGTGGATCGAAGTACCAATTCCTATACCTCTGAAGATGCAGTAGGATGGAATGAGGGTACTTGAAGAAGAAGAGTACCAAGGTTCAGCACGACCGGGCAAAATTAGCCATTTGGAAATCTTTACCCTATTCCCGTTACACGACAATGAGCAAAGAGTGGCAGCTGTAATGGCCTAAATTTGCCCGGCCTACATACATTTCAAAAATAAATAAATAAGTAAATAAGGTCCAAATGTCCATTACATTGACCCAATTTAAAAAACCTGAAATTACATACCCAAAGTCCAATTAACAGAAACCCAATACCTAAAGCCTGACACGGCCCAACCTAGCCCAAAACATTCCCTAAACGCAAACCCTAGCAGCAATGGCTCCCAGCGCCGCAGCAGCAGCACCTCTCGGCCTTCCCTCGCACGTGCGCCACCTCCATGTGCCACGCCTCCACGTCCACTGCTCTGTACGGCCGTACCTGCAACAAACAGAAGCAGACAAAACAACAAAAGCAAGAAAATACAGGGATAGGAGATTTTTTTCTGTAATTTTCTATTTTATTTTTCTGTCGTTTCTCGGTTATAAGGCCATATTCAAGAATTTGTAAACGGGGGAATATCAACACAGACGCACATATTGTGTAGAAAAAAAATATTCAGAGAAATAAAAAAAAGAGGTTTCGAAAGGTGATCGGAGTTTTTCTTCTGACTATTCCTTTTTCAATTTTTTTTTATGTTTAGATTGCTGTTTTAAAAAAGGGGAAAACCATTTCAAAAGGAAAGGAATGAAAATATCGCAGTGAGTTTTAGGTTTTTTCTTCTTTCGATTTCATTATTTTCCTTTTATTATTTTATTATTTATTCGTCAAAAAATGATTTAGAAGATAGAAGATTACCTGAAATACTAAGTCTCCGCTTGTTCTGTCGTGATCGGAACCCTGGGGAGGTTCGCGAAGCCTCAAAACAACCCGAATGTCCGAGCGGCGCATGCAGGAAGAGATGGTTTAGGTTTTTTTAGTTTGATTTGTGAATGGAGACGGTGGGGTAGCATTTAGGTTTTTTTGAGGTTTTATAATAGTTCTAAAACGGCACCGTTTAGAGTCTGTCACGGTGACTCCAAAATGACACCGTTTAGTGGCCATACCCGATGACCCGACCCGAGCGTGGCCAGACCCGCGCGTTTTGGTCTTGGAGGGGACATTTGTGCCATTAGCCCTTCTGATTTGTTTCGGGGGTTTAAATCTGATCTTTCTTAATTTTCTAAATCGGCCCTGAATGTTTGATGTGGTTTCATTTTAACCAGCAAAAAAATGCAGCGTTTTGGACGGCTGGGAGTATTTTCGGATTAACCCTTTATGTTATTCGTGCTTTGTATTTTGATCCTTACCTTCTTATTAATTTCGGATTTACCCCTAAATTTTTGTTTTAATTCAAAATTAGCCCATTGTTTTATTAATTAGTTTAATATTAATTTTTTATTATTATTATTTGTTATTGATATTAGCATTATTATTATAGTTGGTTACATATTCAGTTACCCTTTTTTCTTATATATATATATACGTTACTTTATTATGCATTATTATTTTAAATTTTTTTGTGTTTTATTATTATCATATATTATTTTTCTAACTTTATGATGAATTATTTTTCTTAAATCTAATATAATATATTTTTAACTTTTATTTTGTAATATGCTTTTAAAAACCCTATTTTATATATTTTGTTGATTTCAAATTCTTTATATATATATTATTACGTATGTATTATCATCTTTATTATTATCATTATTATTTTTTCTTCTCATATATTACTTATTTAAATTAATATATGTATATAACTTTATGTATTTTTATATAATATTTATCTTTAAATTTATTGGGACACTATTATTTTATGAAGTACTTGTGTTTAATTGTATTTTTATTTATTTCAAACTTTCATGTATATATGTATACTACTTATTTTAAGCTTTTTTTAATATATGCTTTCCCCTCTTTCGTGTTTCTTAAGTTAGTTAAAAAAAAGGGCTCGTACGGTTTCATGTGTGTTAATTTGTTTGGTGCTCTGATTGATTTTATATTCATTAGCCTTTGAATGTTAATATAATGTGTAATATAATATGGTTGCCCTTATGTATGCAGTATTGCTTATACGCATTCTATTGATTCTTTGTTGTTCATTAGCTTACACTTAGCTTACGAATTTTTCTTTCGTGATACATATTGTCATCTTATTGTGTTTTATTAAAATGACTATATACTATTTTAAGCATCAAAATCGATTTATCTACAAAATAACGCAATATTCGAAATTTGGAATCCTTGAGAGAATTGAGCCCTAACGTATTGAGTTCTAATTTTTCTCGTTGAATCTAAATAATCGAAAACTTTCTTTAATCAAAATTCATAAATTAAAACTCATTCTCGGGAATTCGATACGTCATGTCCTAACGTATTGGATGTGACATGTCATTTCCTCGAAATGAAGATTTAAAAAATAATAAGGGCAATATTCAATGCTCGAAATTTTGAGAAAACGTACCCTAATGTATTGGGTTTCGAATTTTCATCTAACTTAAAGCAATTGAATATCCTTTTTAAATTTCACCACACAAGTTTTGAAAATCAAAAGACAAACTTATTCTCAAGCACTAAAAATGTCGTGCCTTAATGTATTGGGTGTGTCATTTTATTACTTTGAGACAATGAGTCTTTAGTATCTGTATCGATTTATCCAAGCATCTTTTATAATATTAACATTAATAAAAAGAAAGGATCGTATTTTAAAATCTTTTCGAATTCTCGACACTAAGACATAAAACAATCAATTCGGTACCAATTTTGGGCGTTACGAGGGTGTTAACCCTTCCTCGTGCGTAACCGACTCCCGAACCTATTTTCTCAAAATTCACAGACCTAAAATTATTTTCAAGGTGATCTGATCACACCTCAATAAAAGATCGGTGGCGACTCCCATTTCCATTTTTAAAGTCGATCCCTATTTTTTCAAACCTTAAAAATGGTTTCGACAAGTAGGAAGTTGAAACCCAACTTAATAAAAAAATTAGGAGGGTGAGAAGTGACTGTGGTTGTGAATATGCTGAACCATTTGGTAAATTTTATGCACAATATGGTATTATTCATGAAGTGACATCACTATACCCTCCTCAATTCAATGGAGTAGCAGAGCGTAAAAATCGAACCCTAAAGGAAATGATGAACGCAATGCTTGGAAGTTCTAGGTTGTCACAAAACATGTAGTGGGAAGCTATTTTATCGGTAAATTACCTTTTAAATAAAGTACCCCGTAAGAAAAAGAAGAAAACACCATATGAGTTATGGAAGGGCAGGAAACCTTCCTACAACTACTTGAAAGTGTGGGGGTGTCTTGCAAAGGTAATGGTTCCTTTGCCGAAGTAAATGAAAATATGTTCTAAAACGGTAGATTGTATTTTCATTGGTTATGCACGCCACAACAATGCATATCGGCTTCTTGTACATGAATCAAAGAATCTTGAAATTCACAAGAATATGATATTAGAATCTAAAAATGTCTCATTCTTTGAAAATATATTCCCTTGTAAGACTAAGGAAGACGGGTCAAGTTCAACAAAATGAACTTCAGAAACTATTGATAGTCAAGAATTTCAACAAGAAGTTGAAGTCAAGGCAGAACTAAGAAGAAGTAAAAGGGCAAGAGTGGAAAAGTCCTTTGGATCAGATTTTCTAACCTACATGCTAGATACTGAACCTCAAACTTATAGTGAAGTTATATGCTCATTTGAAAGCATTTTTTGGAAAGATGTTATCAAGAGTGAAATTGATTCCATCATGAAAAATCATACGTGGGAATTAGTGGATTTAGCTCAGGGAATTAATCCACTAAATTCTAAATGAATTTTCAAACAAAAAATGAAAGCAGATGGAACAATTGATAAGTACAATGCCAGATTGGTTATAAAAGATTATAAATAAAAGAAAGGCATTGATTACTTTGATACATTTTCTCCTATATCAAGAATAACTTCTATAAGGATGATACCTGCTATTGCTGCTTTGCAGAATCTAGAAGTTCGTCAAATGGATGTTAAAACAACTTTTCTAAATAGATATCTTGATGAAGAGATTTACATGGAACAACCTGAGGGTCATGTAGCTCTAGGGCAAGAAAGAAAAGTCTGTAGATTGGTAAAATCTTTGTATGGACTTAAGCAAGCGCCAAAGTAGTGGCATGAAAAGTTTGACAGTGTCATGATATCAAATGGATTTAAAATTAATGAGTGTGACAAATGTGTGTATTTCAAAACCACCGTTGATGGATATGTAATTATGACATACTCATTGTCGGAAGTAACAATGAAATGATAAAACGCACCAAAATTTTGTTAAATTCAAGATTTGACAAGAAAGATATGGGACTTCGGACAAGTGGTTTGCAATATGTAATTAATGCACGAATTAATTGCAACAACAACTCTAATTCACTCCTAATGTTTCCAAATGACTCCTAAGTTGTTAGAAGGCATAAATACAAGTCAATAACTCCACATTGAAGACAAGAAACAATCTTGTAAAGTCAATTGCACAAAATTTCAATCTTTTCATTAATATTCTCTTTGTTCTTCATACACACACTTGAGTAACCATATTTCTTATTCTTTTGAAGTGTTGTATTTTTATTGAGTGAGCTTTATCATTATAATATATTCCATTAAGTGATGTCTTTAATCCTTATTCTTATATCTCATCTTTGTAAGGAATTGCTTAATATTTTTGGGTAGAAAATCTTAAAGGAAGTGGCTCTATCTTGCCTAGTGAAAAGGTAGTGTTTTGTAAAGGTTAAACCTTGTCATTGAAAGGTTCAAATATAGTGAATTTGTGAAATTCTTAATAATGGTAATTTAAGGTAATGAAAATAGGCAATTAAGGTCAGAGCACTATAAATTCTTGAGGCTTCTTTGTTTGCTATATTTCTTTAAAGTTTTCAAAACACCAATTCATCACCCTCTTGGTTATTATTGAGCTTAACAATTAACTTCAAAATAATAATAACTTGATATTTTATAAAAAAAATTAAAAACATATAAACTTACTAACATATACATCTAGAATGAATCTGGATAAATGACTGTTCAGATTCAAATATATTTAGACAACCATATGTCCAGAGTCATTCTTGATGTGAGAAAAAAATATTATATTTTTAAATAATTTTTAAATTTTTTTTAGTTTATGTTTGCCATGTGGCAATAGAGGCTGTTACGTGTCACCAATGAGTTGATTATTAGTACCATGTCAACACAAATTAGTGTAAAGATACTAACTTGATAACAAAATATAAGTTTAAGTATCAATTACCAAATAAATACTTTGACACAAATTCATGACAAATTATATATTAATAAAAGAATAAAAGTTAAAGTAGTAAGCATATAGGACAGAGAACTAGATATGCTAATAACAAGAAGCTTGCAAATGTTTGAAAATATGAACATCAAATATATAATAAAAGTAATTACATGCTATTATTTACTATCATAAAAAGGTTAGCCCACATTAAAAATGATCTAATTTGGTTAAGTTTTATTGGGCTTTAGTTATTAATGAAGTATGGGTCAAATATGTGTAAATACTCTAGTAATTAATTTTTAATTGATGATAGACTAATTAAAAATTAGAGTTAATGTGCAGAAGTTATATATATTAGGTTAGGGTCTCCAAATTATACATAACATTACTTTTCTAATATCACATCTTTAGAAAAGATAAAGTCATCTTCTCTAGATTATTTGTGTGCTAATTTGGAAAATCAAAATACCAAGATCCATAAATTTCAAAATATTGATAAAATTTAGGTACGCTTCCATATATAATTTTATTCTTAATTTATTCTTGATAATTTTACATAATAAATTTTAATTTACAATTTTAAGTTTAAATCTGAAATGATATTTATATGTACAAGTTGCAGAGCATAGCGATCCTAGATTCCCTTCTGTCACTTCAATCTGAATTTTCATGGAAAATTTAGCCGTATATTTCTTCAAGCCTGTGATGATTATCCCTCCCTCATACCTCATACCTCATACCTCATGGGCTTCCCAATATACTCAGCCGCATGCTTATTTGTACGATAAATTATATAAATAATTATATAATTATTAGCTTTAAAATTTTTTAGTGACTAATATTATTGAATTTTAATATACCTCGCTTTAATAGAGGTGATTATAAGCTAGGTCGGGTTGGATTCGCGCTGGGTTTAAATAAAATTTTAGGCCCGTTTTTTAGGCCCAGTTCGAAATATGAGCATAAAAAATTGTCCAAGCCTGGCCCGAAAAAAATTATTAAGCCCGAGCTCGGTCTGGCCTGACCCATATTAAATTTTACAACACTAAAAAAGTATATATTTAATATATATTTGATTAAAAAATGTATTTGATTAAAAATAAAATATATATATTTAATATATAATTCGGGCCAGGCAGGGCCCGGGCCAAAAAAATTTTACCCGAAGCCTGGCCCATTTTATAAACGGGCCTCATTTTTTTCCCAAACTCATATTTCGGGCCTATATTTTTACCCGAACCCTCCTATTTTTCGGGCGAGACGTCGGGCCAGGCTGGGTAGCCCAACCCATGATCACTTCTAGTCCTTTATTCGTTAAATTATTATATTGTGATATACTTATTTTTTATTATATAATAATAAAATTAGTCTTATAATATTTATAAATTCTAATAATTTGGTCTTAATTTTAAAAAATTCAATAAATTTAACTTTCAATTTTACACATTATGTCAATAATTATTAAAAGTTCAAAATTTAAAATTAAAAATTTTAAAAAATAAAAAATTATTTAAAATCTATTTTTTTATAAAAATACATAAAAATACATAAAATATTTATAAATAAATAATAAATGAATATATATTTTTTTCTCATTTTCTAACATGTTATTTATTAATTAAAGTAATAATTTTATAATAAAACAATTTAAAGAGAAAAAATCATGAAGAAGTTTCAAGTAGATTGAGCTTTTCTTTTTTCTTTTCAATATTAACTATTACCATATTCAAGTTTGATAAAAAATTATAACCCGAGGTCGAAAAGGGTAAGGATTGATATTTTCAAGTCATTGCTTAAAATGAGTTTTTTGCATTTGAGATTATGCTTGTGGGCATACATGATTGAGGGTCATATAGGTTGAAATGATATCTTGGAAATCTATTAGGTGGAAGGTTATGTCTGTAACTCCACAGTCAATTCCTAATTCGTTGGCACAACGATAAAAGATGTAAAAATTGAAGGATTTGAAGTAAATATTATTAGTATCGATGGTTGTGGGTAAAGTTGATGTCTAGTGCGTGGTAAGTTTGACAATGACTAAAGAACGAGGTTAGATATATAATAAATAAATTATTATATATAAAATAAAACTAAAAAAAAGAGAGAAAAGTTTGAATCTAATTTATATCTTAATTGTAGGGTTTTTTAAAAAATATTTTATTTTAGAAATTATTATTTTAATAAACAGTTTTCATTAGAGGTGCTCATGGGCCGGGTGGCCCGGCTCGGCCCGACTGTCCGCTCGAAATATGGGAGGGTTTGGGTAAAAATATAGGCCCGAAATATGGGCTTGGGCAAAAAAATGAGGCCCATTTAGAAAACGGGCCGGGCCTCGGGCACCACTTTTTTGGCTCGGGCTCAGCCCGATATAATAAATATATTTATTTTTTTAATTTTTTAATTTTAAAATATTTTTAAAATACTTTTTTTAATTTTTAAAATAAATTTTTGGTATTTATTAAAAAATGGGCCGGGCTGGGGCCGGGCTGGGCCCGGGCTTATGATTTTTTTTCCGGGCCGGGCCTGGGCAAAATTTTAGGCCCATATTTTGGGCCGGGCCTAGGACCAGAGCCAAAATTTTTTATGGGCATGGCCCAAACTCGGCCTGGCCCGGCCCATGAGTACCTCTAGTTTTCATGTAAAAAAATGAGTATTTATTTATTTATTTATAATTTTGTATATATTTTTAAAATATAATTTTATCGAAAAATAAAATTTTAAATACATTTTATTTGTAAAGTTCTAAAATTTTCACTTTTAATTTTAAAATTCAAGATTAATTTGACATAAGATATAAGCAAAGAATTAAATTTGTTGAATTTTTCAGGATTAAAACTAAATTGTTAGAATTTACAAATATCAAATAGCTAAATTTATTATTATTATTATTTTGATAATGAAAACTAAATTTATTATTATATTGAATGACTAAAATATTAAATTTCTGATAATATTAATGAAAAATATTTTAAAATTAAATGAACAAAGTAAAAATACTGGTGATTATTTATATAATTTACTGCAGCATAACCGACTTCTGATCAGCTGAGCACCCTGGGAGTCTCCAACCCAGTGACTCACTGCCCCCTTATCACGAGGAAAAAGGCAGATCCATTCTTCCTATCTCAACCATTAAAATATCCCTCCAATTCTCTCAGACCGACTCTACCACTACACGAATCAAAAGCTTGTATCAACAAAAATACTTATTTCCAGAACTCATAAATAATGCCCAAGTTTGCACGAACAAGTTCTTGAACCTTTCTCCAAAATCCTTGTTCGCTACTATTTGAACCCAAACATGGTCAATTGCTTCCATCAAACTAAAGCTGACCAAAAATTTTAAAGAATTTTGTAAAAACTCTCTGCTGGGAATTTAAACCATAAAGCTAGAAAGAAAGGCGATTTCAAATAAAGAATTTCAATTAATCCCAAATTTTTACATATGCAGTAAGAATTTCTAGCTTCTGCTATTAAAAAGAAAAAAGAATCAATCTTGTTGAATAACTTCAACCTCATGAAGGAAAGAATCTAGTAGGAAACAAGGGTCTCAAAGCAGTGAAGGCCGTCGAGCTCAGGAGCGAAACGGGGAGCCCTCTGTTGCTTCTTCTCAACGTTTCCTTGTTGCTTGTTCTTCATGTCTTCTTCTGTTGTCACCTTAACTCTGCCACTAAACAACCTAACACCATCTTTATTAGTTGTAGAAGCAAAGGAAGACCTGACTGCCTGTCCCAACAACTCACCCCACAGAGCATCAAAGGAACTAAAGATTGAGTTCATGATGATGATAATTGCTAACTACCTGGAAGAGCGTTTTAGTTTTGGTTGCTGCTGGCTGGGAGAACAAAGGGCAGGGGTATATATAGGGGGGGGGAATGGGCAGTCTTTGATTCGGGGAAGATCGATTGTCCTTGACTTGCCTTCCAAGTTGTTTCACTTGCTTTTCCTTGGTAGTGTAGAATTAGCAGATTGTGACTTTCGGGGTAACCTACAATACATACAAGACTCGGTTCAAAAACGTGTAAGCCGGGTCTTAGTGGGACCCGGGAATCTCTGCTAACCCCAACTAAATTCTAACGAAATCAGAGCCGTCCATCCGTTTACGGTCAATGCTGGAGGGAGTCTTGTGTATTTAGACCCGACAACTCCACGTTCCTGCATTCCTACTGCCGCCCCCGCATAGTGAATGGAGAAGGGTAAATAAGTAAATAGACGTCGGGGTCCGTGATTGCTTGGGAGTTGCGTTAGGAAGGTTCCAGATTTGCCTTCAATGATATGAATGGAGAGGTTAAGTGAACCTGGCAGCCAATTGGCAAACACTCTCCAATTGGCCAACTTGTGAATTGATCAAATTTCAATGTTTTATATATCACGAAGTATCACACTTGAGAGGTTCACTATTTTTTTTTTAATTTTAAACCATTATTTAGTAATAGAGCGTTAGAAAATTTTGTCTAGAATTTGTTCCAATCTTGTATAATTACATGAATGTCTTTATTGCTTGAAAGTGTGGTTTTTTTCTTTTCCATTTTTTCCTTTTTATTATGTAATTAATATAAACATAATTTTTATAATATAATTAATATAAATACAATACAATGTAACTAATGTAAAAATGATTTGTCATAATTTTGGCATCGTCCCTCCTGGTGTAGACTCACATTGTCTTACCTAAAATACAATACACACAAGATAAGCTCATAAGAACTTAGTGAGGGAAACATCTTTTACCTGAGTAATACTTGCACATTGTAACTGATGAGTCATATCATTTTAACCTTTAACTTTGTCACTAACGAGTACTTCCTCTAATTCTATTCAATTTATTATTTTCAATCGAGTCACCATCTTATATAATACTTTACCGTGTGAACCATAGAGACATTATACCTTGCTGGTTTTACTGACTATACTTAAGAACCAAACTAATTACGCCAATCAACTTACTACAAAATCCACCACAAAGAACATTTCTTTAGGGTATGCCGCGAAAGCCATTCCTTCAGAGTGCGCCACAGAGGTGTTTCTTTCAGTTTATCACCACAAAAGGCTATCCTTTCATAATTCACCATAAAGGTTATTCTTTCATAATTCACCACAAAGGCTATCCTTTACTGTTGTGTTTACGATATGGATTTGCCTAAACTCATAGTACGTGAGGTTTGCCTATCATCATCCAGGGACATGCAAAGAACCCATTGGGTAATTACCATCCTTTAATTCCTTTTAGAGGGTGTCATGGCCATGAGATTTTCCTTCAGAGGTTCATATCAGTGTTCGTGTTTTTAGTCCCGATTGACCCTTTTAGACTCTACCACGGTGAATAGATACAAACTCACTTGACAGGCTCTTCATGCATTGTCATCATTTAAGACTTAACAATTTAATTCACTAACATACACCTAAACTAACACTCAACTCATAGCACACAATTTAGGCATAAACATACAACCATACTTTGACATCAGTACTCATACACCATCCATTTCACATTTATGTATACAAAACTCAGCATAACAATTACCCATGCACCAAACATCATGCATTCAGACTTATCTAATCATTTTGTCAAATGCACAAACAACCTTCATCACCAATCATCTATATACCTCAATTAGATTACCATATCATAACTCAAAACACATTTACCTAGAAGAATTATAGATGTTCGTCTTAAGGATTCGCTTGGAAAGTTTATATCTTTCAGCACTCAGACTATACTTGCATACTCATCAATCTACTTTTAAGTCATGAAATTTTCGTATATACTATCCTTGCTCTTGTATCATTTTTCCTATGTTTTACTCGTCCACTAAACACTCTAGGTCTCTAATTGTTCAGTAAATCTTACGCATGCAATTCACAAATAGGAGCCAGAGTAGAGACTCACCTGATAGCCACTTACAGTAGTTTGCGCTAGATCCAAGCATCTGACTTGAAACCAGCAACCATCAATGCTCAAAGAACATAGAAGCATTATTAAAACCCATTCATATACATTTTACCATCTTTTCAAACATTGACAACCCCAATACAAAGCCCATTTTTCCTTTAATCTGACTATTCACCAAAGTTAATACACTTACTCTTTAGGATTCCACATGCATAACTGAAATACTTACCCAGGATATGATGAAATCTCCTACTTCAGATCTGATCTTTAGTTCCAGCTCAAAGATAACAAATTGTATTCAACTTCTAGAGGAAGCCTACAACAACATCCTAATAAGAGGAAAAAGAAAAACACATTTTCTCAGTCCCATTTAACTAATATATATTTATAGATAAGACTTATGCTCCTATAGTGAAACTTGACACATGTCACGCTTTTTCAAAAATATCTTCATTAATGGTCTATAGCTGTAAATGCGATTATAAATAAGATTCCTGTAATGGCCCAATATTGCCCGGCCCATACACAAATAAATACCAAATAAAATAGCCCAAAACCGAATCGGCCTAACGCAAAAGCTGAAACCCTAGCAGCTCCTAGCGCCGTTCTCCCCTGCCACGCCTCTGGTTTCGCATGCGCGCCACTGCCACTCGCGCGAGCCTATGTGACACGTCCGCGCCTCCGTACACCTACAACGAATGCACACAAACAAGCAACAGAGCACAAGCAAACAAAAATACGGGCGAAAATCGAGAGCAAATCAAAGAAAGAGAGAAAATAAGAAAAAGAGAGGATTTTTTTATTTTTCTTTTGATTTTTCTGTAATTCGGGTTATAAAGAACCCAATACAAACGTTGTAAAGGGATTTTTTTACGCACAAAAAAAGAAGACATACTGAATACAAAAAGAACACGAAAGGTTTTCTTTTTTCCATTTTTTCTGTTTTCCGATTCTTTTTCTTTCTTTTTGTTTACCATTAGAATATACGAGCAGATAGATAAAGTAAAAGAGCAGAGAGGACAAGGGGTACCTTGTCGTCGGAGCCGCAGGGAATCCGAATCGTCTGAACGGCGCAGAGGGGAGAGCATTCGGGCTCTCTGTTTCTCTTTATGTTTCTTTTGTTATTATTTTTTTCATTTAAAAAATGACATGGAGGCTATCAGATTAGGGTTTTATTTTTGGCCCTTATCTGATTTATGAAACGACGCCGTTTGGAGTCTGATCAGTGGCTCCAAATCGGCGCCGTATTGAGCTCGACCCGCGTGTGTGACCCGAGTCGGGGAGGATCCGCGCATTCCGACCTTTTGGTTTATTTGCGTTGAGGGTCCCTTTATGTTTGCTCAGTTTCAATCGGTTTCCTTTCCATTTTTTCTTGATTTGTATCGCGAGTTTAGCCTTATTTTCATTTAGATCCATGGTTAGACGATGTCGTTTACGCTGGTGGGAATTAAATTTCCAGATCTGTGCGTCTAATTGCTACATTGGTCCCTTTGTTTTCAAATAAGTTTCAAATCAAGTTGGTTTTATTTTATTCATTTTCAATTTTACCACAAATAGTTACTTTAGGACTAATTTAATCCCTTTTATATACGTTTTTAAAGAGGGGAAATTAGTTTTATTATTAGTAGTAATAGTAATATTATTTCTTATTATAGTTTAGAATATAATACTATTTTGTATACTTATGCGTATATAATTTATTTTATATATATGTTGTTAACTTCATATTATTGCAATTTTTATTTATTTTAATGCATGGGTAATTTATTTCATTAAAAACACATACTCTTTTATTTATTTTTGTTCATATACATATATATACATAACCAACTTCAAAATTTTTAGTAATAACACTTTTTTTTATATATGCACTTGGTATATTTTTTATCATACGTACATATAGTAATATAGCATTAATTTCAAATGATACTCTTTTATGCGTAAACACCCTTTTTTTTCGTTGTTTTTTATATTTATTTAACATTTATGTATATTATCACTAGGTATATACTATTAATTCTACTAAGTTTTATTTATATAGATTAGAATGTATATATTAATTTCAAGACTGTTTGCTGTTATTTTGCTACGTTTTTATTTCTTTGGGTTTTTAAAATCCTTCATTAAAACTTAGTCAAACCCTTTATTTGATTTTTTTTATATATACATCCTTATCAAATTGTATTAAATATTTGTATCGTTCGTTGTTATCACTCTTTTCATTGTCTCGTTTTTATCGGTTATGAATTTGCGGGTTGCTTAATTTAATGTGAATGTTTGTATAATGATCAAGTCGATGTTCATATTTGCCTATTATTAGTTTAATTGTTGTTAGCTTAAATTTAGATTGTTATTTATCTTTCACATTATATGTATTGTCGTTTAATCATGCTCCTTAGTAAGAGTCAAGTTTTGTTAAAGCTTCATAATTGCATTATTTCGTTTTTTAAAAAAAGGGGCTTGGCGTTCATAAATTTCCCGAGAGAAACGTGCCTTAACTTACTGGGCTTCGATTCTTCTCGATGAAATTAGACAATCAAGCGCCCATTTTTATTAAAGCCATTCAATTATTTAAATAAAATTTTTAAGGTTTCAAAATGCTTGATCCTAACTTATTGGATACAACATTTTGTTATCTCGTTTTTGAATAAGGGTAATATCGGTTGTTTAAGAACTTCGAGAGATCAAACCCTAACTCAGTAGGTTCGAATTTCCCGATTGGTTTAAATAATCGAATCTCTTTTAATCACACGATTTTCTAAAAAAGGGAACAAATTTAATTCCAAAGATCAAATTGTGCACCCTAACTCACTGGGTGAAGCAATTTATTTCTTCAAAATGAGTCCGTTTTATTATCCATTTTTGTTTACTCAAATTTAAACTTCAAAGATCGTATCTTAAAATCTTTTCAAAATTTTGACATTAAGACATTAAGCAATCAATTCGGTACCAATTTTGGGCGTCACGAGGATGCTAAACCTTCCTCGTGCGTAACTGACTCCCGAACCTGTTTTCTCAAAATTCGCGAACCTTAAAATTATTTTCAAGGTGATCCGATCACACCCTGATAAAGGATCGGTGGCGACTCCAATTTTCATTTTAAAAGTCGATAGTCGTCTTTTTCAAAAAATGGTTTCGACAATTCCAATATAGAAATATCCGGTTATCCTAACCAGAGGGTCCCTAACTACTACACTTACAATCTTTAGGCGAGTACTCCTTCCATGGTCATCTATTCTCTTGGTTGTTATCTGATTCCAACCAACATAATGATCTATCATTAAACACTATCGACTTAAACATTGTTAGGAATATGCCCATTTGGTATGCCAAAGGAAACTTTTGGGCGGATACTGCCTCGCCAAACATATTAATTTGAGTCTACTCGTCAAAACCTTGCATACGTTAGAACTGGAGTGTTGTAATTTTTGTCTAATTACACTTGTAAGTTTTTGAATAGATTGATTAATAAAACTATTCATGAATTACATTAATACTTTGTATGTTGTCTTTAAATGGTTTTTGCACGCAAAGCAAAATGAAAGCAAATGTTGCTCATTAGTTGTCTAATGTTTAAATAATACTAAGCGGTATTATGTGGCCAGATCGTAATACGAAAAGATAACTTGTATTAGTAAACAAACCTAAAAATATCCTTAGTCTAATCGAAAATGAGGAAAATCGATTGAACGACTAATATGTTGTCTTTCAAGTCCAATTAGGGAGATGCTTTGTCTTGGGTATCGAAGCTAACAAGTCCCTGAAGATAGAGACATAGATATGACTAACTGAACTGATAGTATATTGGATAGGACACAAGTAGAAAAGATCTTGAATTTGTTTTTGGATTTATTCACTTGTGACGTTCATAGTGTGACATACCTAAATCTTGAGTGGATGGCAGACTATGTATGTGTGACTCGTACACTTTAATGTAAGTAAAATCCTGAGTTTGAATAGATAAGGAATCGAAAGCTGTAGTGTCATTCACAATAGTGAAATTCATAGCTTGAGACATAGGTAAATGATATCCTCTCATGTAAACGTGGCCACGGGTTGTTCGTCTTTGTGATGGATAACTTGAATACTATATGGTAATGAATGAATTTTCACAAATGAAGATGTAATGATTACCATGAAATAAAATAAGATCATATTGAGAGAGAAAATATTATCATAAAGAGATTAAGAATATTCTATGAGGATAACACACTTATGACAAGGTCGTTAGACGAGTATTGAGTAGTTGTTTTCATAATGGTATGTTGTTAGGGAGAGCTCAGTCACAATACTATAGTGGAATGACTTTGCGACTAAATAAGTTTATAATTAATAGGTGAAAAGCCATAACTTAATTATAAATCATTTGAGCCCTAATTACATAAGTTCAATTGGTCTCTTTGCTAGCTCGTTGAAATAAAAAATGAATTGTGTGTTGAATTGAAAATGATCAGAATGAATAGAAATAAAGAAATGAAAAACATTCAGAAATGATTTTGGTTTTCTTTGAAATGGAGAAACAAAATCATTTTAAAATGAATGTGGTTTTCTCAAAATGGAAATGGAAATGAAATGAGGAACGATTCATTTGCAAATGTACATGAATTACTAAAAAATTATTGGATGAATGAGTTTATGTTTTTGAGTTGTTTTAAAGCCTGAAAATGAAAATAAATTGTTCGGTCATAGTGAACAAGTTGAGTTGTAAAATATTGAATATATTTTATTGAAAATTTTACCAGTGGTAAAATCGTCATAATTTACCAGGGTAAAATTGAAAATTTATTTAATTGAGATGGGAAAATTATTTAATTGAAAAATTAATGTTTGTTTTGGAAAATAGAAAAATATGTATTGGGTTGGATTAAATTATAAAGTGTTGGGTTAAAAGTCTAGAAAACACTTAGAATTGGGCCCAATACAATGAGAGGCCTGAATCCCCATCATAACACATATAAGGGGAAGCACACAATATCAACCCCTTTCCCTCTCTAGTTGGATTAGAAAGTTGTTTTTCTATTTGAAATAAACATCTATATTTTCAACAAGGGTTCTACCTTCTCTCCTTATAAATAGATGGCACCGGTAGAGCTATTTACAACAACTTTGAGAGATTGTTATTCTACCAAAAAATAGAGAGAATTTATTCTCAACTATTAAATATATTTTTCCAAAATAACAATTTTACTAGTTTCTATTAAAGAAGAGAGAATTTTCGTTTTCACCCCAAAAAGAAAATAAAACTTTTTCTAGTTTTCTGTTTTGATTCAATTGATTCGAGCCTACACTTGAAGCAGTTCGTGGTACGAGTATAGCGGAGAAGATTGTTTGGTTGAAAGCCTGAAATAGTAATGATCCGTTTATTCAAAAACACATGTACGATTTCAGTTTAAAGTTTATTGCTATAAATATCACAAACCAGGTTGGTTTTCAAAATTTTAATTTTCCGTTATACAAAAAAACCCTTTTCAAATCAGATTTTTTTCAACAATTGGTATTAGGGATAGGTGGTACTATGCTTATAGTGTAAATCGAGATCGAGTTCTTCTCTTCATCTTGTTTGATTAATTTTGATCAAATGTGACATTTTTGTAATTATTTGCATGTTTAGGAATGTATGTAAATGAATGTATATAATTATTTTATTGCTAAGAATGATAAAGTAATTTTGCCAAAGTTGTGATTCCTAGAAATTTATTTGTAATTTTTTTGGGCATGTATATTTTAGATCGTGGGCTATCATCTTCACACACTGTTTTATTTATTATTTATTAATTTAGAACAAAATATATGAGCCGAAAACAGACATAGGAATTTTTGTAAAATTCTTCCAACAAAACCCAAAAAACAAGACGACGGGAACCCAACCCAGTGAAGTTGGCGGTGGTTCGACGGCGGCTCGGCGGTGGTGGTGACACGAAAATGACGATGAAAAGACAATGACAATAGAAATGAGAACCGGTACTGCAGCAAAAGACCGTGGTTGCAAAGTTGAAGACCTAAAGTATGCTTTGGGGGTGAATTTTGTAATTTTATTATTTTCTTGAATGGAATTATGGAAACTTTGACTGGTCAGAGTCATTTAAATTTTATGCTTTTATATTTATGTAGATAAGCATTATAATATTTATATGACTATGAATGTATGTTTATGCATTTATGAGATAAAAATTTCATATAGATTAGGGAAGAATGCCATATGTACTTGTCATGCATATATTGATCATTCATGATTGAAACCAGAAATTAAGAACCTTGCATGTTTTTAAAATATTTAGTATGATAAGGTCCCTAAATAAGACCTACGATGTAACAGCCCGATTTTGGTTCTAGTCGGAACAGTGGTTTCGGGACCACAAATCCGACGAGGAAAAATGTAATGACCTGAATTTTCAAAGGTGTCAGAACGGTGATTCGAGATCACTAAATTTGAAAAATGAGTAGAAAATATTATTAATTTAGTGAGTATAAGTTAAATGTGAAGTTAGGAAAAATTTTTAAATAGTGAATAGTGCACTAGAAATAAATATTAAAATAATTAGAATCGAAAACGAGGTATTGAGACATCGAAGATTTTAAATTGAGCCATAAATATTTTTATAAATATTATGGAGTGTTAAAAAGTTAGTATTAAAGTTTCGTCAAGAAATTTTAAAGTTCCGATAATTAATTGAACAAAAAGGACTAAATTGTAACAAATGTAAAATTATAGGAAATGATTAAATAGCTTAAATGATAAAAGGAAGAGGTCTTAAAAGGAAAATAGACCCAAGGTCTATTTGGGCTGGACGGAAGAGGCATGAAATCAGCAAGAAAGTCAGGAGAATTAAGGGTAAAATTGGAATATTGCAAAATTTGTTTAATAAAGTTAGGACCAAAGTGGAATTATCTAGATTTCTCTTCATTTTTCTGCATTCTCATTAGCTAAAACACCATAGAAGGGTTTCTTCAAGCTGGTTCTTCATATTTTTACTGCAGGTAAGTTCAATTCTTGATTATTTCTTGAAATTTTTGTGTTTTTGGGACTTTTACAACTAGGCCCACTTGTTGAATTCATTAGTTTTTGATTCTATGAAAGAATTTGAAAGTTTCTATGAATACATGCTGGAAGTATATGATTATTTAGCATGGAATTAGAGCTTTAAATTGTTCATATGCTGATTTTATTGAAAGAATTGAATAGAAAGTGAATGTTTGGGACCTAATAGTAAACGAGTTTGAAGATAGAGTTATATGTGGAAATTCTGAATTTCAATAGTTGTGATACAACTTATAATGTCTAGGGAAAGTATTAATTGAGAAAATTAGAGTAATTGAGGGGTTAATTAAGAAATGACCAAATTGTATAAACTGTGAAATTTGGGGCAAAATGGAAATCAGCATTTTGCACTAAAGTAGTTTTGGACAGCAGCAGTAGTATAACTTTGAAAAATCACCAAAAATTGTGGGAATTGAATTAGAGGGTGAATAAAATATTAAATTAAATATTATTGAGTTTAGTTTCTTATAAAAGAAACGGTGTAAGCAATAGAATTATAAATCATGAGATATAATAGATTTTGTGAGACAATGTCAGAATGAATTCGGGTTCCCCTGTTTTGATTTTGGAAAATCATTAAAAATTGTAAAAAAATGATTATGAGTTATAATTTATATGGTTAGAATTATTAAGGAGTCTATTTTCATAATAAACAAAGGGAAATATCATCTGAATTTTTTACAATGAGATAATTAATTTTTAGTGAAGAGTGGTCGGAACTATCAGACAACGAAATAGGGGAAAATTTAAAGAATAAAATGTACTATTTTGCTGAACCAAAAATTCTAAAAATTTTATGGTAATAAGATATGTGAGTCTAGTTTCAGTGAAAATTTATGTATCTTAATTTGGAGCTCTGTAACTCTAGATAAAAATAATTTAGTGACTCTGACTCAGACGGACAGGTTGAATTTTACATACAAGAAAATAGTGAATGTATGAATAATGTTGTTTAAGTGTGTTATACACATTACGGATGTGGAATGGAGAGGAGGAGGAGGAAAATTGAGAAATATATGAATGATTTGTGTATAATTGGTCATATGCTTGATTATAATTGATAAACGATGAAATAGAAATGATGCTTATATTTGTGCATTATTGGTTGGTTTAAGCTCATGTGTGAAAATAAAGTTTCATAGTATGTGTGTATGGTATATGCGGTATATGATTGGCATGAAATAATGTCATGAATGGTTTATGAATTAACACATGTTGGTAAGCCTGATACATGAATAAGTGTTGTGCTCATCCATGCCTAAAATGCTTATGCTATATGTGTATTTGGCTAACATATTTGGTGTATATGCTTAGGCTTTGGCCAAGTAGTGGCTAGATTATGCTATGTTAAATTTATAAGTTATGCATTGAAATGGTTTATCATGTGGTTAGCCCCCAAAAGAGTTATGTTTAAATACACTAGCTTGCGACTATGGTTGAATGATATGTTTATATCTTATGTGATGTGCATAGAAAACGAGTGTGGAAAGATGATGAAATAATAAGTTCATATGGCTGAAATTTAATGATTAAGTGTTAATTTCATGAAATATATAATGTATGATTAAATGTATTTAGTGTTGAAATGAGAGTAAAATAAAAATGCGAAAATCGAATAAATGATCAAATTAAGCGGAACGCCGGATTTGAGTACTTCTTATCAAGAGATAAAGTGATAAGTGGTAGCTTTAGCTACACTTATCTGATCAAGTGAAAAAGTGATAAGTGCTATACTTATCTGATCAAGTGAAAAAGTGATAAGTGCTATACTTATTTGATCAAGTGAAAAAGTGATAAGTGGTAGCTTTAGCTACACTTATCTGATCAAGTGACAAAGTGATAAGTGGTAGCCTAGCTACACTTATCTGATCAAGGAAAAGTGATAAATGATCATACGTAAGACCATAGTTATACTATGGCAAAGTGAAAGTGAAGTACTCAATTTTCCGTAACCGATCCTTAATTTTGATCAAGGATGGTAAGTGACAAATGGGCCCAAAAGAATTAAAGCAAACGGATAAGTGGTTGTGTATTTATACCAGGATGATGTTGTTATTTAAGCTAAAGTGATATTTTCATTGCAAAATTGAGAATTTCATAAATGTGTTAATGAATGGTATAATCGATAAACGTTGAGTTAAATGGTAAATACGTATTAGTGTTAAACTTAGTGACATTGAATTGTACGTGAATTAAATGGAAATTGCTAGTGATATGATTTAAATTGTGAGCATGAGAAATTGCGAATTGAATGAAATGGAAATGAAGCATTGAATTGCATGAGTATGTATCGGGTCTCGTAGGCCCAATTTTATTATGATTATAATATTTTGAGGATATATTGTGAAGAGTTATAAAAGCATGTTAATAATTTTGAAAGTTTTAATTTAGACGAAATTTTATAACTCGGCTAAATACGTTCGCAAGTGTATATGTTCTAGTAATGCCTCATACCCTATTCCAGTGTCGGATACGGGTAAGGGGTGTTACATACGACCTCCATAAATGATCTCTTGTGATTGTATGAAACAAACCTGCCCCAAGGCATATGTTATCATGTGAATCTCACTGAGGAGATTTCTTAAAAGCAAACAAAATTTTCTTATGATTATATGATAGTTGAACCGACCTCTGTGGTAGGTATTATCATATGATACATCAGGAAATTTTGTCTTCAAAGAAGAAAACTAATCACAAGATGATAAAGAAAAAATTATCTTTATTTTTTTTAAAATCGAGACTCCAAGTTTCCAACTTACTTGACTATATGCATTTATCATTAAAGCTAATAATTGAGTAGCTTTAATCTCATCCTTTACTTTTATTTTTTCTCATTGCAATATTTGTTCATGTAAAATTACTAAAGTACTATTATTTTGGTAATAATTTGATTTCAATTAGATTTGTTTTGAATTTTGTCATGCTTAATTCTTTTTTCTTTAAATTATATCATCCGAGTTGCTATTTACTAATTAAAAAAAATTATATGTAGTTATAAATATTAATATCATGATTATTATTTTTTTATGTTAAATAAGTGATTCAAGTTAAAAGGTCAAGTCGAGACAAAATGAATTAGATGAGAAACATAAAAGAATTCGATTTGGGATCCTTCCATCCAACTTGTCCCTTGATCAAATTTCAATATTTTGTATATCATGAAGTATCACACACTTGAGAGGTTCACTATTTGTTTTTGAAAATTTTAAATCATTATTTAGTAATAGAGGGTTAGAAAATTTTGTCTATAATTTATTCCAAACTTGCATTTGATATAAACATATTTTTTATAATATAATTAATATAAAAACAATACAATGTAACTAATGTAAAAATGATTTGTCATAACATAATTAGTATAAATATACTTTCTCATAATATAATTAACAGTTAATTGTACTAGATATCTTCAAACTATTATCCTCATTTTAAATTGATCTTCAAACTTCAAAACGCTCTAATTATATTCCTAAACTATCAATGTTATATCAATTGAGTCTTTCGTTATTAAAACTGTTAAATGATACGTCAAATCTTATATGGCTAAATTTAAAATGAAAAATTTTTAAAAATAAAATAATAATAGTATTTTGTAACCTTTTAAAGTAAAAACTAAAAATAAAGTAAAACTAAATTAGAAGAAGAAGAAGAAGAAGAAGAAAAAGAAGAAGAAGAAGAAGAAGAAGAAGAAGAAGAAGAAGAAGAAGAGGAAAAAGAAGAAGAAGAAGAAGAAGAAGAAGAAGAAAAAGAAGAAGAAGAAGAAGAAGAAGAAGAAGACGAAGAAGAAGAAGAAAGTGTGAACGATAAAACTTTTATAAAAGCTTCAAAGACTTCAAAACTAAGATTTTTAAAATAACCATTTTACAATTCATTTTTCTTCAATTTTTAATTTTCAATTATGTCAAATAAGATCTGACGTGTCATTTAACAGTTAAATTAATAATTTTAGTAACGAAAAGACCTAATTGACATAACCTTGATAGTTTAAGGATGTAACTAGAATGATTTGAAGTTTAGGGATCAATTTAAATTGATGGTCGTAATTTGAGGATGTTTGATCCAAGTAACTCTATAATTAATATAAAGAAACTTTCCTATAAAAGATTGCAATTTATTAAGCTTCAATTTTTTATTGACATTAGGAGAATAAATTGAACCTTAATTATTATAATTAAGGGTTTTGTAATGCCCTCTACGTAACTTGGGTCAATAATGGTAATCAGGTGTTACAACTTTAATTTATGATTGCTATATCCCTCCTCCACTCGGGTACATGTCAATGGCATAAGTCCTCCGATAGGGTATGTGCAAATGGCATAAGTAACGTTGACCCTCCTACTGACATCGCACGAGAAGTTGTATTGCTTGACAACCCACTTTGATTAAGGGAGTATCGATCTTCTACGCTATTAACCACCCATTTATAAGAACCACTTAGCAAGATCCTCATATCTTCTTAAAAAGGAAAGTCACCCACTTTTTAAGTGTGAACACTCCTCAAGTGTGAACACACCTTTAAGGCCATGATGGACCACTTAGGCATAACAACCATGTACTGATTCGATGAATAATAGAATGGGCCTTATCATGAATATCCTTCATGTAACAGCCCGTTTCCAGTGAAATCAGAATAGTGGTTTCGGGACCACAAATTCGCGTCTTGAAGAAAAAATATTTTAATATTATTTCATGGTCTGCATTATGACAAAAGTTTCGTATAAAAATTTCATAAAGAAATTTTACTGATTTCATGATTAATTTGATGAAAAGAACCAAATTGCACAAAGTGCAAAAGTTGAATTCTAGTAGCTAAAGGTATCAAATAGCTATGGAATTCAAAATTGGAAGTCCTTATATGGTAGACCATTTAGAGGAGTTAGTAGATAAGTATGATTCGTCATCATTGGAAATTCATTAAAGAAAAGGACTAAATTGGAAAGTAAAAATAATAAATGATGATAAATGATTAAATAATAAAAATATCATCATATTTATCATCTTTCCTAAAAATAAGACATGGAAACCCTAGCTATGTTGTTGAGCTTTAAGCAAGCTTATTTGGCTTAATTAGGTAAGTATCTTTATCCCGTTTTTAATAAATTTCATATTTCCGAGATCGTAATAACTTAATCTAGCTATCTCGGGGATTAATTTACAAAGTTATCAAAGTACTAGGGTTTAGCCATGGATGAGTATGCATGAGTTATGGAGTTTTATGTTAGAAAATGAAAGGTTGTTGATAGATAAATAACTTTTGTAAAGGGAATTTTGATGAAATTAAGATTTAGGGACTAAATCGAAAAGATTTAAAATTCATGGAAAAATTTTGAATTTTATGAAAGACATGGGTTGCTAATGTTATATTTAAAAATTGGCTAAGCTTGGAATAAGGATTAAATTGCATGAATTTCATTTTTCAAGCCTAGGGACGAAATTGTAATTAATTAAAAGTATAGAGACAAAATGGTAATTTTTACAAAGATGTGAATTGGATTGAATTGAATATAAATTAATGTTAAATTCATTCAAATGGATCCGGATAGATCAAATACGGAGTTAGATCATGGAAAAGAGAAAGTAACGGATTAGTAGCTTTTGTGTACATGAAATTTGTCGAGGTAAGTTCGTGTAACTAAATTGAGAATTTATATGACTTAATTGAATTGTATGCATGTGATTTTATTATTTCTATGTATATGAAATTAATCACATATCCGATGATGACCAATAAGTATTAAATCCCGTTTGAACAGATGAAATTTGATGGATACAGGGTTCTAGATTTGGTTGTGATCCTGCATATGTTGCGGGCACACCACAGCTCGCAAGAGCGTCCCGTTATTAACTCTCATGAGCATCCTGATATTGGATCTCTTGAGCTTCCTGATGTATGGCTCTCATGAGCTTCTTGTTATTAGCTCTTATGAGCATCTCGATTTGGTTGTGATCCTGCATGTGTCGTGGACACACCATAGTTCTTATGAGCGTCCCGATATATGGCTCTCCGGAGCTTCCCGATTAAAGGCTCTCGCATGAGATTCCTAATTAATGGCTCCCCAGAGCTTTATGATAATTGTCTCGTAAGAGCTTACTGTTACATGGCTCACATGAGCTTCCCGTTTACATGTTTGTATAAACATACATGTACATGAATTGACGGATTTTACTTTCGTACACTTTGTGTGTGTACTACCCATGTATCCATCGATATTTAAATGGTTCAATGGGTAGTGTTCTGATAAAAGAAAATGTGAATTTGATACAAATTGTTACCTGTATATGCCTGAAATACATGAAAATGATGTTACTTGACATGTTGAAAAATGAGATGAAAGATACATGTGTATGAAATTTTCCTGATGACTATGTACATTTGTGATTATGAGTTATTATATGAATTACATAACTAACAGGCTTGATGAGGATATATGTTTAGGCATTTGGCCAAATTGATTTGAGCATGTTTAGTTTGCTTACCTTAAATGTGAAATAAATGGTAAGTTATATTCCATGTTATACAAACGAAGCATTAAATGCTTACTCTATTTTATTTCCCTGTTTTATAGTAATTTGGAAGCTCGTTGGGTTGGAAGCTTCGCAGAGATATCTCACACTATCCATTGACTCATTTTGGTATATTTAGTAAATCAACTTTGGTTATAATGACATGTATATGTTAACTTGGCCAATGTTGACATGTAAATGCTTTGTTGTGATTAGCCAATTGAATGGCTTGTGTTGGTACAAACTGGGATATATATATGCATGTGGCCTCATCAATTTGACATATATATGGGTGAATGAATTGAAGTGAAAAGTAAATTAAATATGCATATGATAATTTGGACAACAAAGTAAGTTTGTATATTTGGTTAGGTGTGGTATAATGTCATATTTAAGACTTGATATTGGCTTGATTTAAATGTCTTGTATTGGCTTTTAAATGTGTTAAAATGTTAATGTAGGTGGAAGGCAAGTTTGGGTGAGAAATGTGGCTTGGAAATGGCTTATTTTCGTCCACACGAGCAGAGACACGGACCTGTGTCTCAGCCGTGTGTAACACACGGCCTAATAAATAGGCGTGTGTTTTGGCCGTGTGTCCCCTGCATCTTTAAAATTTCAAAATAGAATACTAAAAATAGGCGTGTGGCTTGGCCGTGTGACCCAAGTCAAAGAGCACCCTAATTTGGACACGGGCTGAGACACGGCCGTGTGCCCCTATTTCGAATGTCCACACGTCCTGGCCACAAAGGCGTGTGTCCCCTACACCTAGGCAAAATTTTGATATATTTTCCAAAAATATTTTAAAGTACCCGGTTTAGTCTTGATTTGATTCAAATGTGTATTTTTTACCTCGAGGACTCATATAAGGGACAATATGTTTGATTATTGATTAGTTTCTCATATGAATATTAAATGAGATGAAATGTATGTATCTGGTCTGTAAATTTTAGTAATGCTTCGTAACCCTGTTTCGGCAACGGATATGGGTTAGGGGTGTTACACTTCACAATCATGAATATCCTTTACACATTTGGTGAGATTAAGCATTTATCCTGCTGTAACACCCCGTACCCGAGTCCCTCGCCGGAGTCGGACACGAGGGGTTTGCAGACTTATATCACTTCTTTGCACAATCTATTTTAAAAATTTCCAGGCAGTTGGCTAACTGCACACTGTCACCTTAAAAATCATATCTTGAGTTTCACAACTCAAAAATCAGTTTCGTAAATTTTCCCTGAAACTAGACTCATATTCCCATCTACATATTTTTTTCTAGAATTTTTGGTTGGGCCAATTAGTACAGTTTATTAGTCAAAGTCTCCCATGTTACAGGGATCGACTACACTGACCTTTGCGCATTACGACTTGGATATCTCCCTGCACAGAGCTTCAATACTGATGCCGTTTGTTTCTATAGAAACTAGACTCAGAGAGGAATCTATACATATATGGTATGACTCCTAATTATCTCTGGTTAATTTATAATGAATTTCCAAAGTCGGAACAGGGAATCCAGAAACCGTTCTGGCCCTGTCTCACGAGAACCTGAATATCTCTTAACATACTGTCCATATGGTTGTTTCGTTACTTTCCTGTGAAAATAGATTCATCAAGGTTCGTTTACATAATTTATTCACTATTTAATTCCATTCCTACTACTTTTAGTGATTTTCTAAATCTACATCACTGCTGCTGTCAGCTTCTGCCTTTAAGGTAGACTTTACCTATTTCATAGTTTCCATGATTCAACTAGCCCTTTTAGCATAAATAGCACAAATTATGATAGTGATTAACCATTCCCATGGCCAATCCTTGTTAAGCATATCCACACCTCTCAATAACCATATCCATACCAAATGATTTTAACATTATGCTCAAACATATATAAGCCATTTTCGCATGGCTATCCTAAATTATACAAATCCAAAGGTCCATGACCCACAACAAAAAGGGTAGTCCTATACATGCCATTTCGAAGTTCAACCAAAATTGTACCAAAAAGGGGGGGGGGCTTTGATAGTGTGGGCGACTTCGACTTCAAAATCCCGAGTCCGATAGCTGGAGAACCAAAATCTATAAAACAGAGAATCAAAGAGACGGAGTAAGCAATTTATGCTTAGTAAGTTTTGAGCAAGAGATTCCAGCACAACAAAAGTATAGCATTCATGTAGCTAAACGGATAATTTCATATGCACAATTTTTCAATATCATACTTACTTCACATTACCAACCCTTTTATTCATACACAAAGATCAACTTAGCCAAAGGCCGGTAGCTCATTTATCAACTGAGCGAATACTTATTTGTAAGGGCTCAACTAATTCAAAGCACATACGAAACATACCTTAATGTTGGGATGTTTCAAGCGTATTAACTGAAATTTTTACAGCAAGATCATTTATTCCCAAATCACGTACCTTCGGAATTTAACCGGATATAGCTACTCGTTCAAATGCCTTCGGGACATAGCCCGGTTATAGTAACTCGCACAAATGCCTTCGGGCTTAGCCCGGAATTAGTATCTCGCACAAATGCCTTCGGATCTTAGTCCGGATATGGTCACTTAGCACAAAGCCTTCGGGACTTAGCCCGGACATCATTCAAATAACCATGCACATTTAACAATAAAATCATGGCACATTCGTATTTCGTTTTCGTTAGTAAAACTCAAACACAAGACATTTATCATTCTTGCAATTTCGGCTCAATAGCCACACAAAGAGCATGATTTTGGTTTGCTTAAAACATGATCTAATCAAATCATAATTTAAGCTCTTTTACTCAAGAACTTACCTCGGATATTGTCGAATGATTCCGATAGCTATTCGACCACTTTTTCCTCCCCTTTATCGGATTTAGATCCCCTTTGCTCTTGAGCTTAATTAGACAAATAAATTGATTTAATCATTTGAGCATCGAAAAGAGGAACACAAGGCACTTAGCCCATATTTATACATTAGACATTAAAGTCACATACATGTGAAATCATGTATCAACTCAACATATTATCCCACACTCCTTTTAGCCGATTGTCTAAGCCAAGATAAAAGCATCAATATGCTTGCCTCTAACCGAATACATGCAACGCCAATCCATCTCATGTGGCCGAATATGCATGTCTACGTTGAGGCCAATTATATACTTAGTACCACATATAAATGACATACATTTTACTAACTAATGCATTACATATTATAACTCAATATGCATCCATCATTTACTCCATAACTAAACCACCACCGTATATAAACATATACCTTGGGATGATATATATATGTATCATACCAATACACCATGTGCAAATATATATATATATGCAAGAGCCGAATCACAAGGCTGATTATAGCCATCTCATATTTTTTTTTCATCCCATACCCGAATGCACAAGTACATTATAATAGCTTCCAACTTAATTCATCATAAATTTCCCTTTTTTTTTGTTTTCATGGCCGAATGCTCCTTCTACACCATTTACCTTCACAAAGCATGAATTTCATCATCCAACTTACAAGCTTACAATCTCATGAAGTTTAACCTCATAGTACCTATCAAACTCTCACTCATTAGCTTCTATCATAAACCTCCAACAACACCAACTAAACATATACTTCATGGGTCTATGGTAGAACCAAGAAAGGAACTCATAGATATCAAGATGTAAGCAACTACCATTATTAATCTAAGTTTAGCATGAAACACAATCATCACCCTTATTAATCTTTTATAGCCGAAAACCATACTCACCCCCAAAATCAAAATTTTAACATGGTTTACAAAAATCACTTGATAACTCACTCAATATCAACTAAAATTTCAAAAGCTAGTACAAACTTCCTTACCTTAATAGTGACCTAAGATGACCGATTGCTTCACTCCCTTCTTCTTCCTTTCAATTCGGCCAAGAAGAACCAAAGAACACAACTTGTTTTTCTTTCTTCCTTAGAACATTCGGCCAAGAGAAATGAAGAAAGATGGACACTTTTTTTTTTGTTTTCTTTCTTACATTCACGGCAATGGGGAGGAGAAGAACAATCACAAACATTCTTTCCTTTTTCCATTTCTTTATTACCCATACTCCTTATTTTATTGTTCCTAACATACATCACTAACATAACATGTTTGTGACATGTTTCCACTCATAGCATGGCCGGCCACTAGCTCAAATATTGGGCAATTTGACATGCAAACCCACCATTTCTATAACATGCATTAATAAGCCACTTTACATTTACCTAGCACATTTCTAAATTTTTTCACATAAGTCCCATTTACTAAAATTCACCTACAATTAAACAAAATTCAAATATGAAATTTTCACACATGCATATATACATACAATAAGCATCAAATATGACAGCTAATTATTTTTATGACTCGGTTTAGCAGTCCCGAAACCACTTCCCGACTAGGGTCAATTTTGGGCTGTCACAACTCTCCCCCACTTAAGAAATTTTCGTCCCCGAAAATTTTACCGGTAAATAGGTTTGGGTATCGTTCTTTCATCGAGCTCTCGGTTTCCCAAGTAGCTTCCTCGATCCCGTGTTTGAGCCATAACACCTTAACTAACGGAACCCTTTTGTTTCGCAACTCTTTCACTTCACGAGCTAGGATACGAATCGGTTCTTCTTCATAACTCAAGTCAGATTGAATTTCAACTTCTGAGGGATTAATCACATGTGACGGATCAGATTTATAGCGTCGAAGCATCGAAACATGAAAGACATCGTGAATCTTTTCAAGTTCAGGGGGCAAAATCAATCTATACGCAACCGGACCAACTCGTTCGGAGATTTCGTACGGACCAATGAATCTCGGGCTCAACTTGCCCTTACGGCCAAATCTGAGTACCTTTTTCCAAGGCGAAACTTTAAGAAACACTTTATCTCCCACCTGATATTCAATGTCTTTTCGTTTCAAATCTGCATACGATTTTTGACGATCTGTGGCTGCCTTCAGACTTTCACGGATTACCTTTACTTTCTGTTCGGCATCTTTAATCAAATCAACTCCGAAAATTTTACTTTCACCGAGCTCGGTCCAAAACAATGGTGTACGGCATTTACGACCGTACAAAGCCTCGTAAGGTGCCATCTTAATACTTGATTGAAAACTATTGTTATAAGCGAATTCAAGCAAAGGTAAATACCGTTCCCATGAACTACTGAACTCGAGGATGCAACATCTCAACATATCCTCAAGTATCTGAATTATCCGCTCAGATTGACCATCGGTTTGGGGGTGAAAAGCAGTGCTAAAATGCAGCTTGGTACCCAAAGCTTCTTGCAATTTCTTCCAAAATCGTGAGTGAATCTCGGATCTCTATCCGACACGATAGAAATAGGTACCCCGTGTAATCTCACAATCTGAGAAACGTACAATTCAGCTAGTTTATCCAATGAAAAATCCGTACGCACGGGGATAAAGTGAGCCGACTTAGTCAGTCTATCGACAACAACCCAAATCGCATCTTTCTTACTTGCTGACAATGGCAGTCCGGACACAAAGTCCATTGTGACTCGATCCCATTTCCACTCGGGTATCATGATCGGCTGAAGTAATCCTGAAGGCACTTGATGTTCTGCTTTCACTTGTTGACATATTAAACATCTCGAAACAAAGTCGGAGATGTCTCGTTTCATACTATGCCACCAAAACCGACGTTTCAAATCATTGTACATTTTCGTACTCCCCGGGTGAATTGAAATTCGGCTACAATGGGCTTCGTTCAGAATCATCGAAATGAGTTCTGAGTTTCTTGGAACACACAACCGACTTCTGAACCTCAAACAATCGTCATCATCAATTTGAAATTCGGATTCCCTATTCGGAACACATTCAGCCCGTTTTGCAACCAATTCATCGTCGACTTTCTGAGCTTCACAAATTTGACGAATCAATAATGGTTTGGCCTTTAATTCAGCTACTAACACATTGTCGGGTAGAACAGACAAGTGCACATTCATCGCTCGTAAAGCAAACAGTGATTTCCGGCTTAAGGCGTCCGCAACCACATTAGCCTTTCCCGGGTGGTAATCAATGACAAGCTCGTAATCTTTCAACAACTCAAGCCAACGTCTTTGTCGCAGATTTAAGTCTCTTTGAGTTATCAAATATTTGAGACTTTTGTGATTCGAAAATACATGGCACTTTTCACCAAATAAGTAATGTCGCCATATTTTTAAAGCGAATACGATGGCAGCTAGTTCGAGATCATGGGTCGGATAATTTTTCTCATGTGGCTTTAATTGTCTCGACGCATAGGCCACCACTTGACCTTCTTGCATCAATACGCAACCCAACCCAAGTAGGGATGCGTCACTATAAATGACAAACTCTTTGCCTGATTCGGGTTGCACTAAAATTGGAGCTTCAGTCAAATAAGTTTTTAGTTGATCAAAACTTTTCTGACATTTCTCCGTCCATTCGAACTTAACATCCTTTTGAAGTAGCTTCGTCATTGGTGTGGTTATCATCGAGAAACCTTTGACAAATCGTCGGTAATAACCGGTGAGCCCCAGGAAGCTCCGAACTTTGGTAATATTTCTTGGAGGCTTCCAGTTAAGTATGGCTGAAATTTTGCTCGGGTCAACTCGAATACCCGATGCGGATACCACATGACCCAAGAAGCTAACCTCTCTTAACCAGAACTCACACTTACTGAACTTAGCATATAACTGCTTATCCCGCAAAATTTGCAACACTAGTCTCAGGTGCTCAGCATGTTCGGTCTCATCTCTTGAATAGACCAAGATGTCATCAATGAACACAACTACGAACCGATCCAAAAATGGTCTAAAGATCCGATTCATCAAATCCATAAATACCGCGGGGGCATTAGTGAGCTCAAACGGCATCACTAAGAACTCGTAGTGACCATATCTCGTTCTGAAGGCAGTTTTGGGTATGTCCGAATCTCGAATTCGCAACTGATAATAGCCCGATCTCAAATCTATTTTTGAGAACACTGAGGCTCCCTTCAGTTGGTCGAACAAATCATCGATACGCGGTAACGGATATTTGTTCTTTATTGTCACTTTATTCAGCTGACGATAGTCAATGCACAACCTCATGGTTCTGTCCTTCTTTTTCACGAACAATACTGGTGCACCCCAAGGTGAGAAGCTTGGTCGAGCGAAACCTCTATCCGTCAATTCTTGCAACTGAGCTTTCAACTCTTTTAACTCGGTTGGTGCCATACGATACGGAGCTATCGAAATCAGCGTAGTCCCAGGTACAAGCTCAATACCAAACTCTATCTCCCGAACAGGTGGTAAACCCGGTAATTCTTCAGGAAAAACATCCGGGTATTTACAAACCACCGGTACAGATTCGGGTTTCTTTTCTAATTCTTTGTCATCAAGTACATACGCAAGGTATGCTTCGCACCCTTTTCTTACATATTTCTGGGCCAACATTGAGGATATTACAGCTGGCAACCCCTTTAAGTCCGTAGACTCAACTCGGATTATCTCGTTATTTGCGCACCTCAAATCAATAGTCTTGCTTTTGCAGTTCACAACTACGTCATGCGCGGTCAGCCAATCCAAACCAAGAATAACATCAAATTCATCAAATGGCAAAAGCATCAAGTCCGCCGGAAAACAGGAACCTCGAATTACTAGGGGACATTCCTTACACACTTTGTCGACAAGCACGTAACGACCCAAGGGATTTGACACCCGAATTACGAACTCAGTAGACTCAATAGGTAAAGTCTTACTGGATGCTAAGGTTTCACATATGTAAGAATGAGTAGAACCGGGGTCAATCAAAGCAATTACATTAGTATCAAAGAGAATAAAAGTACCGGTAATAACATCAGGCGAAGAAGCATCCTCGCGGGCACGTATAGCATAAGCTCTAGCAGGCGCACGAGCCTCGGATCTGGTCGTAGCATCTCTAGATCCTCTCTGACCACCACTAGCATCGCCCGTATTTCTAGATGGTCTACCTCGAGCAGTGGTAGCACCCGGTTTCCCACTCTGATTTACATTCTGTTCAGACGACCTCGGGCAATCTTTAATGAAGTGGTCAACTGATCCGCACTTGTAACAGGAGCGGTCATGGAATCTACAACTCCCCGAATGCCACTTACTGAATATCGACATTCCGTTCTGTCTCGACGTTCATTCCCAACACTGGCGACCGAAGTGCCTCGTGTACCCACAGGGGGTCGATCACGATCTCGTCTAAGAAGGCCCGAAGTGCCTCTAGACCGGCCCACATCATCTCGAAATTTCTTCGATGCCTGTTGAAGAGACTTTCCCGAGGATCTTTTACGAGACTCTCCAGTTCCCACATCAACTTTTTGTTTTTCTTTTCTAAGCTCTTCGGCTTTACAAGCTCGCTCGACAAGTACTACGAACTCTCGTATTTCAAGAATGCCAACGAACATTTTTATATCTTCATTCAGCCCATCCTCGAAGCGTTTACACATGATAGCCTCGGACGAAACACATTCCCGAGCGTATTTGCTAAGTCTAACAAATTTTCGCTCGTAATCAGTAACCGACATGGAACCTTGCTTAAGCTCAAGAAATTCCTTCCGTTTTTGATCAACAAATCTCTGACTGATATACTTTTTCCGAAACTCAGTTTGGAAAAACTCCCAAGTTACTTGCTCTCGGGGCACAACAGAAGTCAGAGTACTCCACCAATAGTAGGCAGAATCACGTAGCAAGGAGATAGTACACTTTAGGCATTCATCGGGTGTACAAGATAGCTCATCGAGTACCCGGATAGTGTTGTCCAACCAAAATTCAGCTTGCTCGGCATCGTCGCTATCCGTAGCTTTAAATTCAGTAGCCCCATGTTTTCAGATTCTGTCAACTGGGGGCTTATTTGACCTTATTTGGTCAGTTACCGGAGGTATTGTAGGTGCGGGGGTTGTATTAGTCGGGAAGGGAGGTTGTGGAACAGCCGTATTAGTTCGAATGTATTGGTTGAACCAATCATTCATCACGCTATAGAAAGCTTGTCTAGCTTCATCATTCGGGTTACTAGCATTAGGTTGAGAGTCCACCGGCGCTGTCCCTTGTGTGGGAGCAGGCGCTACACTCTCAAGATCATCAGCTTCCGCTCGGTCGGTATCGGGATCCATTACTATAAATAAACACATTTGCAAATGTCAGAAATCACCACACTATCAAATAATCACATAAAATGGCATGTATAGCTAGACCCAACGCATTACGGTAGTCCTAGAATCGACTAAACCGTAGCTCTGATACCAATAAAATTGTAACACCCCGTACCCGAGTCCGTCGCCGGAGTCAGACACGAGGGGTTTGCAGACTTATATCACTTCTTTGCACAATCCATTTTAAAAATTTCCAGGCAGTTGGCTAACTGCGTCACTGTCACCTTAAAAATCATATCTTGAGTTTCACAACTCAAAAATCAGTTTCGTAAATTTTTCCTGAAACTAGACTCATATTCCCATCTACATATTTTTTTCTATAATTTTTGGTCAGGCCAATTAGTACAGTTTATTAGTCAAAGTCTCCCATGTTACAGGGATTGACTACACTGACCTTTGCGCATTACGACTTGGATATCTCCCTGCACAGAGCTTCAATACTGATTCTGTTTGTTTCTATAGAAACTAGACTCAGAGAGGAATCTATACATATATGGCATGACTCCTAATTATCTCTGGTTAATTTATAATGAATTTCCAAAGTTGGAACAGGGAATCCAGAAACCGTTCTGGCCCTGTCTCACGAGAACCTGAATATCTCTTAACATACTGTCCATATGATTGTTTCGTTACTTTCCTGTGAAAATAGATTCATCAAGGTTCGTTTACATAATTTATTCACTATTTAATTCCATTCCTACTATTTTTAGTGATTTTCTAAATCTACATCACTGCTGCTGTCAGCTTCTGCCTTTAAGGTAGACTTTACCTATTTCATAGTTTCCATGATTCAACTAGCCCTTTTAGCATAAATAGCACAAATTATGATAGTGATTAACCATTCCCATGGCCAATCCTTGTTAAGCATATCCACACCTCTCAATAACCATATCCATACCAAATGATTTTAACATTATGCTCAAACATATATAAGCCATTTTCGCATGGCTATCCAAAATTATACAAATCCAAAGGGTCCATGACCCACAACAAAAAGGGTAGTCCTATACATGCCATTTCGAAGTTCAACCAAAATTGTACCAAAAAGGGGGGGGGCTTTGATAGTGTGGGCGACTTCGACTTCAAAATCCCGAGTCCGATAGCTGGAGAACCAAAATCTATAAAACAGAGAATCAAAGAGACGGAGTAAGCAATTTATGCTTAGTAAGTTTTGAGCAAGGGATTCCAGCACAACAAAAGTATAGCATTCATGTAGCTAAACGGATAATTTCATATGCACAATTTTTCAATATCATACTTACTTCACATTACCAACCCTTTTATTCATACACAAAGGTCAACTTAGCCAAAGGCCGGTAGCTCATTTATCAACTGAGCGAATACTTATTTGTAAGGGCTCAACTAATTCAAAGCACATACGAAACATACCTTAATGTTGGGATGTTTCAAGCGTATTAACTGAAATTTTTACAGCAAGATCATTTATTCCCAAATCACGTACCTTCGGAATTTAACCGGATATAGCTACTCGTTCAAATGCCTTCGGGACATAGCCCGGTTATAGTAACTTGCACAAATGCCTTCGGGCTTAGCCCGGAATTAGTATCTCGCACAAATGCCTTCGGATCTTAGTCCGGATATGGTCACTTAGCACAAAGCCTTCGGGACTTAGCCCGGACATCATTCAAATAACCATGCACATTTAACAATAAAATCATGGCACATTCGTATTTCGTTTTCGTTAGTAAAACTCAAACACAAGACATTTATCATTCTTGCAATTTCGGCTCAATAGCCACACAAAGAGCATGATTTTGGTTTGCTTAAAACATGATCTAATCAAATCATAATTTAAGCTCTTTTACTCAAGAACTTACCTCGGATATTGTCGAATGATTCCGATAGCTATTCGACCACTTTTTCCTCCCCTTTATCGGATTTAGATCCCCTTTGCTCTTGAGCTTAATTAGACAAATAAATTGATTTAATCATTTGAGCATCGAAAAGAGGAACACAAGGCACTTAGCCCATATTTATACATTAGACATTAAAGTCACATACATGTGAAATCATGTATCAACTCAACATATTATCCCACACTCCTTTTAGCCGATTGTCTAAGCCAAGATAAAAGCATCAATATGCTTGCCTCTAACCGAATACATGCAACGCCAATCCATCTCATGTGGCCGAATATGCATGTCTACGTTGAGGCCAATTATATACTTAGTACCACATATAAATGACATACATTTTACTAACTAATGCATTACATATTATAACTCAATATGCATCCATCATTTACTCCATAACTAAACCACCACCGTATATAAACATATACCTTGGGATGATATATATATGTATCATACCAATACACCATGTGCAAATATATATATATATACAAGAGCCGAATCACAAGGCTGATTATAGCCATCTCATATTTTTTTTTCATCCCATACCCGAATGCACAAGTACATTATAATAGCTTCCAACTTAATTCATCATAAATTTCCCTTTTTTTTGTTTTCATGGCCGAATGCTCCTTCTACACCATTTACCTTCACAAAGCATGAATTTCATCATCCAACTTACAAGCTTACAATCTCATGAAGTTTAACCTCATAGTACCTATCAAACTCTCACTCATTAGCTTCTATCATAAACCTCCAACAACACCAACTAAACATATACTTCGTGGGTCTATGGTAGAACCAAGAAAGGAACTCATAGATATCAAGATGTAAGCAACTACCATTATTAATCTAAGTTTAGCATGAAACACAATCATCACCCTTATTAATCTTTTATAGCCGAAAACCATACTCACCCCCAAAATCAAAATTTTAACATGGTTTACAAAAATCACTTGATAACTCACTCAATATCAACTAAAATTTCAAAAGCTAGTACAAACTTCCTTACCTTAATAGTGACCTAAGATGACCGATTGCTTCACTCCCTTCTTCTTCCTTTCAATTCGGCCAAGAAGAACCAAAGAACACAACTTGTTTTTCTTTCTTCCTTAGAACATTCGGCCAAGAGAAATGAAGAAAGATGGACACTTTTTTTTTTGTTTTCTTTCTTACATTCACGGCAATGGGGAGGGGAAGAACAATCACACACATTCTTTCCTTTTTCCATTTCTTTATTACCCATACTCCTTATTTTATTGTTCCTAACATACATCACTAACATAACATGTTTGTGACATGTTTCCACTCATAGCATGGCCGGCCACTAGCTCAAATATTGGGCAATTTGACATGCAAACCCACCATTTCTATAACATGCATTAATAAGCCACTTTACATTTGCCTAGCACATTTCTAAATTTTTTCACATAAGTCCCATTTACTAAAATTCACCTACAATTAAACAAAATTCAAATATGAAATTTTCACACATGCATATATACATACAATAAGCATCAAATATGACAGCTAATTATTTTTATGACTCGGTTTAGCGGTCCCGAAACCACTTCCCGACTAGGGTCAATTTTGGGCTGTCACACCTGCCACGTCACACTAGTGGACAAGAGAACCTCTTTTATAAATACCTTCCCAATAATGAAGAACGGATCAGTTTTCTTAGCCCTTAAAGTTACTCTTATCAATTATTGTCTCTCTCAATAATTAACAAGTCCTCTTGTTCCTTTCTGACTCTCCATCTCTTTAAGTGAACCGGCCTCTACAGAACCACCACTTACTCTTATCTTTTCCTTATTCTCCTCTCGTGCACCTTGTATCAACAATTGGTGTGGTGAGTATGGGCCTTATGATGACTACTTAGACTGATGCTATTCTCAACCCCCCAAAGTCCACCAACTTCAACAACCCTACCAATTCCTCAGCCCTGACAACCGACAACAACCCCACTAACACCGAGCTCCCTTCAAACCAAAATCACCCTCCTACCACTCAGACAAAAAATCGGCCAAATCTTAGCCCTATTAAGGATTTTATCTATTTTATGGCCTCCATCAATGCTCCTCTATGTATTCCCTTGGCCAACCCTACCACCATTTCTCCATCAATTACCCTAGGCACCCAACCTCCTTTTGGAAATCCTTTCCAAGATCCTAAGGACCAAATTTTGCAAGAGATTTTCTTTCATTTGGTGACTTCTTCCTCTCAACTCATTGTCACCGTCACCCATGTTGACCAAATCTCCCTTCAGTAGCAAGCCTTTGGCCCTCAACGTTAAGTCACTGGTATGCAGGAAAAGATGAGCCTTATGGAGGAACAACTTTTTTATATTATTATTTTTTTGTAAATAGACATTATTAGGTTAAGACTAGAGAGACTTAGACCTAGCCATTCTTAGTTTTATTTAGTTTGATTCAATAAGTTCTTGAAACTTAATTTATGCTTGAATTCTTCTTTGTTCTTTAGTATTCATGCATCTTCTGTGTTAATTACAATTGCTTATGTTTATTAAATATGTGGCTTGTATTTAAAAGCTTAGAACGGTAGTCTTATCAATTAGAATAGTTTAATCTGTAATTGTTTAATTTATTCTAATATTAGTGACGAATTGCATAACTTGTTTCTTTTGTAGCTTACATTTATGTGGTGTGGATGTGTGATTAAGCTTAAATGAAGTTCGCTAAGGTGATTTTGTTGGTTTAAATTAGGTCTCTCTCATTCTTAATGATGTCAATAAGTTAAATCTTAAGCGCTAAGTTACATGGCTATTTATCAGTTAGGGAAGTAGTTTTGTGATGCCCAAACCTGACCAGGATTGTCTGACCTGAATTCAAAACATCACATTAGCCACTGAGGTGACTCTCTATTTAAAACTTTACGAACCACACTGACCAACCTTACACACCATGCATTTGCAGAATATTTCATATAGGAAATTAGACCTAAGTGCATGTTTTTTCTAAATTAATCATTTCATTCACACAATCAGAAGGTATAAGGTGTACCTTACTACTCATCAGTCTCCCTTAGCTGCAAAAATTTGTTAGTTCATTTAATTATCATCACATTAAGCAAGTAATAAAACCATCCAATCAAGCAAGCAATTATAACGTTAAAAAATCCCCCAAGAAAAAAACAAACAGTCCGTAATGTCTATTTACAACCTGTTGAAAGTTTTTTTTAAAATGTCTATGTCTAAGTCTAATTCTAGTACTAAACCCTTGGAATGACCCACATTTCCTTCACTTCGGAGAGTAAAATCTCAACACACATAGTCTAAAAATGCCTTGCGATGAATCACCGATTTGCCACCCTCCTTACTAACCTGAGAACTATTTATCTACAAGGTAAAGTAAGGGGATGAGCTTGGGAAGCTCAGTGAGTACACATGCATACAACACAAATATATACACACCAGACATGTTAGGACTTGAACATACTTGAACAACTCACATATAACACAATTTTCATTCACAACATAGTGATATATTGGCAATTCGTGAATATGAAACATGGTCAAATTATATACTCATTGGATAAACGGATCTCCAAAACACACCACATGACTCATAAAGTTGTATGCTATCTCCATGTAAGTGTAGCACATATGCTCACACTCTCCAAACACAACACGCTATCTACGGTGAATGGATCTATGCTTGACATTCCCTTATCTCTCCAATGCTATCTCCGGGCCACAACGCCCAACATATAATAAAAGTGTGAGTACTCACAATCTTATGGCATGCCAATGATTTCTAACGGTTTCAAGTGTTCACATTGCCAACATATCTATTTAATCACATTTTATTACACAATATAACTGGCTCGCACTTAGCATTTCACAATAATATAATTTTGCACTAATCAAAATTTTTAATATCATAAATCTCATATTCACTTACGGGTTCATGCATGCATAAATGTGCACTATCAATAAAATTCACATGTTATAAAAATCCATAGTATAATATTTATTTTTATATTCATTTGCAAGCCTTACATAATAATATACGAATATATATTACATATATATACGTACCTATTTAGTGACCTTTGTCATGTCCAAATTTAGCATACATTAAAAGTCCCGTAAATTTATATATTAGATAAAACCATACTATAATTATATATATTATATAATAAGACCCATGCATATATGTACATAGTAAGACCACGCATATAATATGATTTATATATAACAACCCACGCATATATATGTATATTATATTATATATAACACCCAAATCCATTAATATATATTATATATAAAATAAAGCTGATGTATATATATTATAGGTTCATGCATTTTGTACTATTAAAATCGCACAGTATATATACTAAACGATTCAACCAAAATTACAAGGATTTGCACATGGAAGAGTTAGCATACCATAAGTAGGGGTTTGTAAGCCACACTTCGACTCTCTAGATTTCACAATTCATGCTAAAACATGGCATACAAATGCACTCACCTGTAGCTCACCACAACTCGTCAAACTAGATAATTTTTTGCTTGCCTTTATCCAGATTTGTTGAGGCTCCACCAACGTTTTCCACTTCTCACAAAAATATATATATTGTTAAGCATTCAAAAACAATCTAACTTATCTCGTTGTGTTTATACAACGACTCTCCATGCACACATACTTATTCGACTTATTTCGTACAGTCTATTTTGCTTAATTTCTTCTCTTTTCTTAATTTAATTAAATCCTTAATTTATACCTCCTAACCCCCTAACTTGTGCCTAATTATAGATCTAGGCCGATAATTTAACTCAATTTTACTAGACACTACTTTTCTCGAAAACCACCGTTCATCCTCATTCTCAAAAGACAACCATTTAATTCATTCAATTACTTAAAGATTTAATTAAATAGAATTTGCAAACCACTTAATCTCGTAAATATATACTAAAAATTATTTTAAAAACACCTATTAACTCTTTATTTCATCATTCACCATTATTTTGCAAAAGATAGCTTTAAAACTATGGATCTTTAATTTTCTTGCTTAGATCTATGAAAATTCAAATTAAAAACACTTAATAAAAATTTAATACATAATAAAATAATAGATTAACCTTTAATTCAAAAACCTCCACGAATTTGCACCAATTGAGCAAAAAAGAACTAAGTTTTTCTTGGAAAAATGAAGGAATAGGCAGTATTTGGATACGAAGAAAATATAAAAAATGCAGAAATTTTTGAGAGAAAATTTTCCAATCCAGATCTAACAAATTTTAAAAATGAAAAAAAGATGGAAAGAGCTTGAACGGCGAATGGCTTTTATAGCCAACCAATTTTTTTAAAATTGGGCTCTTTGCTCTCTAAGTCCTCTCCTATTTCTCCCTTCTTCTAATAGCTCCATTTTTAACTACTAGCATTAATTTACACATTTAACCTCTACTTTAACCACTACTCCAAATTAATCTCTATTATTATTTTTTATTTTTATTTTTACTAATGACCCGATTATTAATACCATAATTATTTAATTTAATTATTATTTTTACTATTATTAACTAATTATTTATTTTATCCTATTTTAATTCCTATGACCTAAAATCTGATTTTTCTCTCAAACCTTTACACCATGTTTGGTTGGGTGTAATAGATTAGCCATTACACCCCTATTCCGTGGCCCCACTCAATACGCCGTTTGGTTCGCTGTATTGCCCTAATACGGGCGTATTACGTTGCGGACAGATTTGACATTTTCTCTGCTTCCCATTTCTAATCCCCTCCAAAAGTAAAGATTAGCTATTACATCTCTGTTCTTTTTCAATTTTTGCCCTCAGCTTCATCTTCTGCTTCTGTAACTTTTTTTCCAACCATCTCTACATTTCCCTTTTTTTCCATTGATTGCAGAGGAGACCTAGATATTTAAGGTAATTTTTATTTTTCCCTCCTTCTCCTTCTTCCGTTCTTCATCTTCTTCTCCTTCTTCATCCAGGTAACTTTCCTCCTTCTACTTCTTCCGTTCTTCATCTTTTATTTCCAATTTTTCTTAGCTTTGTCCATCGCATATCTTCTCTTCTCAGGGCTGTTGTTTTGTTTCGCTCAAATCTATGGCTGCTTTCACCTCTTTCTCTCTTTTCGATACTCTTTTATCTGTTTATATTTTGTTAATGTTAAAGACAGAGTGATAAAGTATTGATTCTGGGTATTTGATTTGGACAGTAATTATGCAACGACTAGAAGGATTGTTGCAATTGTGAGAGCCTCACCACGACTCTCTTCTTCTCTCACCTCCATCAATTTTCTAACACCAAATCACTCACGCAGGTATTTTTCTTTTCTTTTTATTTGGTTGGGAAGTTCTCTTATTTCGGCATTCAATTGATGAATCTTCTTTTTCCTTTTTCATGTCGGTTTCCTTTGTTGATAGATAGTTCAAAACCATCTGTTAATGCTAATTATGGTGTTTTTATCTAGAATTTATTAGAGAAATAAGAACATTTAAGTGAAGGAAAAATTAAACATGGGGTGGTCAGTAATATTCCTTGTGTTTCAATATGTAAATAAGTTGAATCAAATTATTATGGCTCGATCACCAAGTTTGTAAATAAGCATGCAGGGATGGAAATGGCTCAACTCATATGTGGAGGTTGTCGAACATTGCTAATGTATACATGCGGAGCAGGAGTATAAGATGCTATTGCTGTCACACCATTAATGTTGCACCAGGTACAATTTAATGATTCTGTGCATGTGATATAAATTTGTGGTTGTAATGTTTGGAATTGCAGAAATGATTCTGTTAAAGAAGAATGGAAAATTATTTTTGTGCTTTTAAGAAAATATAATGCTTGTGGGTTGAAGATCTGTTTCTTCAATTTGTTTCTGCATTGTAAACGAGTTTAAGGAATCTTGTTCATTTTTCTTTTCTAAAAAAGGGGGAATGCGATTCCATTTCCTGATCAGTGCTTCTTTGTGCTGTATTTGGTTTTCCAGTGTTACAATGTGTTGAGCATGGATGTCTTTTATTACCTTTATATTCTTTGTTTCTATTGTCATTGTCATCTTCGTTTGGTAGTCTTCTGAGCTACTTTAGTTCAAGATATCACTGGTGGATAATGGCTGTTCTAATCAAATTTGAGAGTGAGTACAAACCATACAGTATTTTCTGTTTTGTTTCTTCATTCATATCATACCATTGGTTTTCCAGGTTGCCTTGCAATACGATTAATAGGTTACCTTATGTTTTGTCAGTTTTTTCTCTCTTTTTTCACCTTCTGCTCTGGGGACATACCTTTCAAATTTGGTCTTACTGGCCATTCACTTATCAAATATTCAAATTTTATGCAACCTTTCATGCTGGGGTATAGATTTTCTTACATTGGAATATATTAGACATAAATGGTTTAATGGTATCGATTGCCCCTGGTCAAATAAATATCAGTCAAAAAGGCTTTTTCTTTGCTAAGTTTTCTAAATTTAATCGGAAGGATTAGAGCTTATTATCCGCTTTTGCCCATCCAATAAATATTTTTTTGAGAACCTTTGTGAGATACTGTATATGCATGAGTATGTTTATAGGGAAAAAGTTAGAACTGTCATTGGCATAATTTATGTTCTTAATGGTAGTGAATGTGATGCGGAATTATGCAATTAGTTTTGAATTTGCTCAACTGTTTAGTTTTTATGTTTGAGCTGCTTCTTACTTCAGCTTTGTTAAGCAGTGTTTCTTACTGCAACTTATAAGTTTAGGACAAGCTGAAAAATCAACGAGCTTCAGCTCTTCCATGATGAGAATTTTTCAGCGTGGTCTTTTGCGTCAGAGGTGCTATATCATGCCATGAACTTTAGCTTCATTTCTTTTATGCAATAGATATTGAGGGTTCTATATCTCACGATTGGTGTCATGATGTATTTATGTCTATTTCTACAGAGATAAAGAAGCTCCAAGATTAACTAAGAGTGGTTTCCAATTATTGGTGTGCATCATGAAACTCATGGCCCTTTTGCCTCTTTTCTGGTTGTCTGTCACCTAAAATTACTTCTCATGTGTAATTTACAGTTGATGGATACAAATGCTCAGCTTTGGTATATTATCAGAGAGTATATCTCCAATTCAGAGGTATATTTGATGAGATAATTATTGTGTTCTGCTTGGAACTTGTTTGTTAGAGCTATTGTGTTTTACTGTTGTTAAGTTCTTGAAGGGGAAATTGGCATGAATTTATTGTAAATTTTTATTTGTTATTGGTTTATTAGTATATATTATCCTCTTAAATGTGAATGTATCCAAGGGGGTGTGACTGTGCGCATGCACTAAAGTAATAGCTTGTGTATTCTTGTGTGCTTGAGCATTAGCAACTACTTTTAGTTCAAGGGAAAAAGGTGCCATTTCCTATATGGGACTTTTGGTTGTATAAGTGTTTGTGGATTGATGGATCCATATACTGATAAGCTTAATGAAGGAAAAATAGAAATTGGCTCCTTGTCTTGGCCTTATACTGATAAGCTTGTACTTTATATAATTGCTTTTTGATTTGTTGTCTTGCATGAAGTGATCTACTACACCTTCAATGGAGAGAATATTTGCTTAAAAGTATAGGACACAAATGATTAAATTGTAAAGTTTGGATATCGACTAATTTTAATTTACCAAATTATATCATAACCTGCTTTCCTTTTTCGTTTTAAAAGAAGCACAGTTTACTAAGTTGAGCTTATGGACTTTAATAAAATAAGTTTGTTTTATTTTATTATTAAAACATGTTATTTTTATAAGATTTAAGCTTAAATTTAATCAAAATGATATAGAAGAATGATATAAGATTGATATAAAATTAATATTCCAAAAAGAATATAGGAGATAAAATGTTAAGTTAGTTTAAATATAAAATTAAAATAACTTTACTCGGATGTAAATGAAAAACTCTCATTACATAAATATATATTGATGTATTTTATGGCTAAACAAAATCAGTCCATTGATTAGTCAAACAATTAATTCGTTTCGTATCCTATATCTTTAAATAAAGTGGGGGGAATTATATATTTTTAATAAATTATATTTTATAGTATTATATATTATGATTTTAGTAAATTCATATAAGAATATTTAATATTAAGAATTTTATTAAATTATATATTTTTAATAAATAATATTTAATATAATTATGTTAAAATATGATTAAATTATTTATTATTGATATTAATAATCTTATTAAAATTTAATAACAATAACAATAAGCATTTACCTAAACAAATTTCTGCTAAGGGTATTCTAGTCATTTTAGTTTTTTCCCTTATGCTATTACACCTCCATTCCATTCAACCAAACACAAGAATACTATTACGCCTCTATTCCATTACATTCAACCAAACAATTGAATTGCTATTACGCCTCTATTCCATTACGCCTCTATTCCAATACAGCGAACCAAACGTGACCTTCATGTAATGTCCAATTCTACTAACCCGATTTTCGAGATGTGACAAATTTCAAACAAGCTGGCTCTTGATTACCAAATAGGTAAGGAGAGATTTGTTGCACGACGCTGGGTCAACAACTGTAACTAATTTATTAAAAGTATTGAAGTTATCATTGTGTCGATCATCGAACCTACGAATCAAACAAAAATTTCACCTTTGGCTAGAGTTTCTTCTCATCGATTTTCTTTTCTTTTCTTTTATGATCTCTTTTAATTTTGTTTAATTTTATTTTTAGTTTTTAATTTTAAACCTATAACACCCCTATACCCGTCCCGACTGTCAGGGCAAGATATAGAAATGCTACGTTTCTTGCCAAAACAACCATGGCTATAATCTAATGAACTGGGTTTCATGCAGTAAATATTTTAATATTATCAACTTAAAATTCCCATATTAAGTTGGTCTTAAATAAAATCTTATAAAATTATTGGGTAAATTTTGTTTCAACATTTTTTTCCATACAAAGCAGGGCTCAAGTATTGATACTGAATATAAGGTATCGGTTCCCTAGCTTAAGTATCGATACTCCTATCCAAGTATTGATACCAATTTGAGGTATCGATACCTTTACTATAATATCGATACTTTGACTGAAGTATGCATACCTTCCTTAAGGTATCAATATTTTACCCCTGGTATCGATACCAAATCTTGATTTGATGTTCGGAAATAAGAGAAATTCATTATGGAACAATTTGCATATTTATTCCCTAACTTCTCTACTCATTTCAAATTAGCCCAATATGTTCAAAATATGCGGTTTATCATCTAAGATCATTATCCAACAACCCATTTCTTAAATATATATGATATTTTCTTAATTGATGAACTCTATGTGCATACCTTTTGTACCAAAATATATAGAGTTAACACAATTATTGAAGTTTTACAAATAAGTCTTTTAGAGGACTTGTATTAGCAAAAATAGTTTAATTTTTCTGCATACCATCATTATTGCCAATATTTATCAGTCAATTCATCAATTAAGACTTCCTTAAAACATTCATTCATTTGATACTTCAACAGCTATCATTTACAATAATTTCTTAACAGTATAACTCTCCTATTATTTTGCTTCCTCCTCCTCTCCATTCCACATCTTTTATGTATATATAAGAATCTTTAGATTTTAGTATAACATGTTTATATGTAACATTAATTATAATTTCACTATTTACTTATGTGTTCATATCAAAGTTCCCACTTGTGTCATAGTCACTAAATTATTTATACCTTGAGCTAAAGATTTTGAAATTAAGATCCGCTTGATGTTTTTGAAACTAGACTAAAATATAGTTTTACCATAAGAAATTTAGAATTTTTACTTTATCCAATCAATACAGTAAATTCTTCAAAATTTCCCCTATTCTACTGCTTGATAGCTTCAACCTTTCTTTACTTAAAATTAATTATCTTTTAGTAAGGGTTTTAGATGATGTTTCTATTTGATTATTTTAAAAATAGACCCATTAAGAATTTAAAAATATAAATTTCATTCCCTAATAATTTTTTTACAATTTTTGATGATTTTCCAAAGTCAGAATAGGGGAACCCAAATCCTTTCTGACCTTGTAAAAAAAACTAATATATCTCAAAATCTACAGTTTCATTACTTGCATCGTTTCTTCCATACGAAACTAGGCTCAATAATCTTTAATTTCATATTTAATTCAACCTCTAAATAAATTTATATGATTTTTGGTGAATTTTTAAAGTTAAGCCATTACCGCTATCCAAACTGTTTTAATGAAAATATTTTCTTTTTCATGGTTCTTTGCACTATCTTTCATTCAGTCATACATAATCACCATATTTTGATTAATATTAAATTTAATCACTAATTTTTATGTGTAGATTACATATTCATTTCGTAATCTTAATGATTTTCCCAATACAAATCACATTTTCTCTTACTTACAAATTTAGTGTTTTAAATCTCTATACTTCATCAAATACTTTTTATTTCTATTATTTAGATTAAAATACATTTTTTATAGATCTCATTCACTACATATTTAACTAAATCTATTGAAATACAAGTAGGGTTAGTATGGAACTTACCCCTTTTGCCAAGAATTTCTTCCTTTTTTCTTCATTTCCCTTCCTTATCTTCACCACTTTCCTTCTTTTTCTTCTCATTTTCTTCACTTTCATCTATTATTTTATTGCTTCTAAACTGATGAATATATTCTTTAAAATCTTTACTTCATCTTTTTTTTCTTTGGTGTCTAAGGAAATTTTCAAAAATTTTTGGTGAAAAAGTGGATTTTCATAGCAAATGACTAAATTGTAAGAAAAATAAAACTTTCTCTTCTCTAGCTATCTCTCACGTTGGAATGTGAAAAGATGATGCATTATTTTTATCTTTCCTCTCTTTTTATACCAATCACTTTGATAATAAAATATTAACAAAAATCTAATTACAATATTAATATTATAACATTTATCTAATTATTTAATTTAAAATATCAATAAAATATCTCTCATGTCGTCATTACACTCTAGAATTCTCTCTCATGCTAATTGACAATTTTTCCCTTTATAATCCTTAAAAATTTCATCCTTGAATCATCACTTAATTTGGTAAAATTATAATTTAGTCTCTCATAATTCTCCATTTATTCAATTCAGTCTTTATTCATCCATTTTCCTTATTTTCTAGACTCTTCAACCCTTAAAATATTTGCATTATCGATCCTTCAAATTTTTTGTATTTATACTTTAACCCCTCACATTTTAAATTTTACACTTGAACCATAAAAATTTTCATATCTTTATGATCTAGTCCTTGGCTCAAATTAATATTTCACAACATACTTCTTATTTCATTTTTCTCTAACATCCCTTACCATTTACTTTTTTTGTATCTTATTTCACTAAGAATCTATGTCATATAATTTTCTACCAAGGGAGTTTTGAGGATGTTACAAAATCCCCCTTTATTTTTATTTTTATTAAAAAATAAAATTATCACTGGTCTATGTGGATACGATCTTACTTACCACTTGCTACTAATTCACCTTTTTCAAGTGAATTTTATTTTCATAGGTCTCGACAGCCTAACATGCATCATTTAAGCATTTTATAAATTAAATTTATCTAGTACACTTAAACTAACTACAAAAAAAAACATTTTTCTCATTTAAAACAATCTATTTGATTTTGTCAAAAAAAATAATCTATAAAAAAAAATCTATCCATTCTTTTATATATATATATGACTAGTTTTTAGTGCTTTAGAAAAACTTCTAATTATTAGAAAAGGAACTATCTAGCCTTTTTTAATATTATTATTTTTAAATGAAAATTTTATATATGATATATTATTTTTTAAAATTTAAATTTATATATAATATATATTTTTCACTTGTGTGAGGTTCTACTCGCAATGTGATTTTCACAATTTTTTTTTTTGGAAATAGACTTATTTAAAGGTATGGGAAGATTTTGACAAAAGTATGAAGCCTAAAAAATGGGCTTGAGAAAAAATTGCACTCTTTGAAATATGAAACAGGCTTGGGATCCAACATTTAAAACCCAAGTTGTCATGTCCCAAAATTCGGTCTAGTACATTCGGGTTAGTGGATTGGGTATCCAATTTAGATTTCAAAACTAATCTCAAAAATTGAGGGCCTAAAATTAGGTTCAGGAATTTAAAATTAAGTGTTCGGAAATTATTTATCTTAAATGGTTTTTTAAATAAATAAAATCATATTTAAAAAGAATTAAGCAAAATAAATTTTAATTAAAAGATGACTAATTTGTAAAAGGGTCAAACTTGAGAGTTGCCCAAAAGCAAATTGATCCAAGATTTAAAAATCAGTTTCTTTTTCAAGTAGTTTAAAACCCCTTTCATGATTTCTTCCTTCCCTCCTTCTCTCATTTGAATTTTTTTCCAAACACAAATCTATATATCCTTCTCTCCAAACTATTAAACCTTTTTTTTTTCTTACCTCCCAAACATTCAATTTCCTCTCAAATTTCAAGCAAACTCTCAATTTCTTCATTAATTTTCTCATTTTTCTCCAACGGATTTTCAAGAAATTCAAGCTTCAATTCATTTTTCTTGTCCAAGCAAGGTTAGATTATGATTCTTGATGGTGTTTTTATGCATGTTACTTTTTCAAATCAAGATTTGATCTTTTATAACGAGATTTTTATGGATTTAAAGATTTAAGCCGAAATTGAGCTCTAAAATGGTGAATTTCAGATTTCTAAGTTAAACCTCTACTTTTAAATGATTTTCGTCTTATTTTGAAGTGATTAAAAGGTTTTTTAAACTTAATTTAACAAACCATTAAGAGATTTTAGAGATTTGATTATTGTTGCTCTGGAATGTTCATATGTGGCAATTTTTTCAGAAAATTGAAAACTATTTTTTTAAGTGTTTGAAGTGGTATAGGTATATTCTAAAATGATACATAAGATTTTTAGAATAAAGTGTAAACAATATAAACAAGAAGTAACCAAGGAAAACTAAGATTTTAGGAAATCTAGTCAAATTTTTTATTTAAGAGAGGAGAGGACAGATCTGCATTTTTGTTGAAATTTGGTTGTGTTGTAGTTGTTAATGGCCATATTATATTGTATTTAATGTGTATGAAAAGTTACGGATCCATTGGAGTCCTCTATGAGTAAGGCGAAAGGCACAGAGAGCTCGTTTAAACTTTCGACAGTCAAGCGAAAGCTAAATCGGTGAGTGATCTGGAGTTGCTGCTTATAAACATAATTCAATGAGTTAATTGGAAGCTTAGGTTAGCCTTGTTGTGTGTCCATAGCCATTGGTAGTAAAACTGTAAACGGTCAATCCACAATTTGGTGTGTTGGTGGTTAGAGTTTTAGGGAACTCCCATTGTGGTGTGTAGCGGTGGGGTAGGATTTTTTATTATTATTAAAACTGATACTATATGGCATCTATGAAATCATGTGCATACAAACTTAGAATTTTCAGTAGGATATATTTATATTTACCTATTTGAATGAGTTATCTGTGAAATCAATATTCTAATATTGCTATTGTGAATTCTTGATGCTAATGATGGCTAAATTGAGAATTGATATTCCGAATTGCTACTTTATTGCAATTATTTTATGCATTATTATTAATATGCCTTACTGATTTTCGCACTGATTTTTTTGTGATTGAACTCACATTGAGCGTAATAGCTCACTCCCCTTACATTTTCATCATTATAGATAACTCACAAGTTTAGGACGCAAACGCGACATTTGGTGGGTCTCGGCTTGGTTTTGTTAAAATATTTTTAGATATATTATTTGATATTTTAGTATTCAGAGGTTGTATTATTATTTTAATTTGAACTGTGGCATGAGACTTAGGTTTTGAGTTTGTTTTTATCTTGCATGACCTTTATTTTAAAATTTAGGGCAACATGTTATGATTATTGATTAGTATGCATGGACCCTGGTTTTTGTTTAAAACTAATAAATATTACTTTCCCGTTGTTAAATCATGATTAAAATTTTGAGGAATAATAAATCAGTATGTAACGAAGTCTTCTTCTAAAATAAACAAATGTTTGAAAATGATTGTTTTTAAAACCCCGATAGCTTATTGGATCCTGTGACTAATGTAATCTTCTTAATTTAGGTCTAACGTCTAGGCCGAGTTGGTGAGGTTACAGATCATGTCATTACGATGCAACACAGTAATTGTTTTTGTCTTGTTTTGCTTTCTTTGCTATTTAGTCCAGCATATCATTAGTGAAATTGGAGTCCAAAAATGCTATAAAATTCTTTGAAATTTTGCATACTTAAGATTTAGATGTTTAATTTCGCAATTTCATAAATAATTTTGCAATATGGTTATTTTGTACATTTTGTTTGTTTCTACGATTTAGTCCCTAAAACTTTATTTTTAAAATTAGATAAGAAATATTAATCGATTTAAACTTATTCTTTCAATAATGATTTTAATAGAATTCTAAGAACTAAAGGTATATCTAATTTGTTATTTTATGAGTGCTGTTGTGTGATGAATGTAAAATGACGAAATTGCCTTAGGATATCGTTTGAATGATTTTGTTAGATAAAGCATGCTATTAGGGTTCGAACAACCATCCTTAATTGTTGATCGTTAGTTATGCATGATAATGTTGTGGTGTGAATGGTGGTTTGTAGTGTGGTCACGTAAGTGACTAATGTGACGTTCTGAGTTCGGGTCAAGCTATCCTTGCCAAGTTTGGGGTGCCAAACAAGCCCAACCTATTTTCTACTTTGTAATATTTTTTTATATAGTATGTGATTTATATAAAGTAGAATTAACTATATAATACTATTATGGAAACATTAAAGGATAGTGTGAGATCGATACGATTTTTTTGAATTTTTGAACTGAACCAGGGCTTCGGGTTTCCATATTGTTTTTGGGCTTTGAGTTGTTGTACTTTATTTAGACAAGATTAACTTTGGATTTGGACTTTTCAAATTTAATTTGATAAAATTATATTTATTTTATGTTTTTAGGCACTATTTTGACTCTTTTTTTCAATTATACGTAAAATCTCAATTAATATATTTTTCTAAAAAGTAAGTTGTGAAATCTATAATTATAAATATTTATTAAAAATCTAATTAAATCTTGATTTATCTACTCTCAATCTTCATTGAACATAATCAAATGTTAAATTATTTATATTTTTATTTGTATTTTATAACTTTTAACGTGTAATGACAAAAAACACACACCTCAATTTGGAAATATTAATAACGATAACCAAAATTTTAGAAATTTTAAAAACAAAAATAATAGAAAAAAACACAATACATAATAAGCAAAAAAGAGATGAACACTTTAATTCTTGAAAGTTTTAACAATAATAATAGAAAACAATGAAATCGTGAGAGATTGAGAATGAAATTTGTATGATAGAAGCTATATTTAAAATTTAGAAGCAATAAGTTTTGTTTTGGATTTTAAATGAATTTATATATTGGGCTTATTTGTTAAAAAAATATTGGTTTCTTTTTGGAATTTTTAATCAAGTTTTTTTTTTGACTTTTTGGTGTCCAAAAGAATAAATCGAACCCGAAAAAAATTGATGTGGTTCGATGGCATCATTTAACCGGAATCGAATTGAACTATAAAAAACCTAAATCGAACCAAACCAAACTTTCAGTTTGACTTGATTTTATCAATTTGATCTGTTGCTCAGCCTTATTACAGGATATGTTAAGTTATCTATGTTTAAAAGAAATTCACAAAAATAAAATAAAAATATTCAATTAATAAATATTAAATTAGAAATAAAATATTTTTTAAAACTAAAATGGGTGGGCTATTGTCAAATATGGATGAGCTTGGGCAAAACTTAAAACTCGTATTTCAAGTCGAGTCGGGCTTGAGCAACCATAAAGTGTACTAGTATCACTACATATGTTTGACCAAACCCAAACCATGAATACCTTTATTTGGAGATTAGAGTTTAGTTAGTTCATGTGTGTAACACCATAAAATTAGTAAAAAAAATGTTTAAACCACTTAAAAATGATTAAATTCGGTTAAAGCTAGTTTAAATGTTTCATTTTGTTGTTATATTTTATAAAATGAATGTTTATATTATTATTATTTATTTATGTTTGTTTTCTTTTGTTTTGTATTTTCCTTGATTTTTTTCTAAGTTTCTTTATGAATTTTCTTTATAGATAAGAAAAGGAGAGTAAGAGAGAGATAAACACACAAGCTTTGTTAACTTATGTTATAATAAACGTAACTAATGACGATAGATGTAACACCCCTTACCCGTGTCTGACGCCGGAACAGGATACGAGGCATTACTGGTTTTAAACACAAGTAACCATGCAAAATCAGCCCATAAAATTTCATTTTGCTTAAAACTATCTATACACATGCATATCGTCCCTTATAAGGGCCTACGGGGCCCTAAACATACATTGGAAGTGGTTCAGGACTAAACCAGAAACTTTAGAACACTAAGAAAATTTTCATGTTTTGGAGGGTCACACTTAGTCACATTCAATATTCATCATCAACAACTCTTATACGTGCATAATTATATCTAATTAACATACATTACCATTAAGCAAAACTTAGCCATTGGACATCTAGACTTCTAGCACATACAACCATTAGGAATTTAGGCCATACCCACAACTCATCATGTATCATGCAAACACAACTCACATCACAAGACATTGGCATATAATTAATATATATATAAAGGCTTGCAACCAATTAGCCAATATAAACCAAGTTACATGGCTACACATAAATCAAACCTTTAACCATTACAAGTCAAAACATTTGGCCAAAACATAATAACTCATACACAAAATGGTTGGGCCCTTATACATGCCATAAACTTAAAATGCTTGAATACATTGATACCAATCAATAGCTTGATAGTGTGATAGAATCTCCGACGATCTCCAACCCGAGCTAGTATCTGTGACACTATAGGAAAAAGAAAGAAAGGGGGTAAGCTATATAGCTTAGTAAGTTGGTATGTAAATAATAAGCAATCTGTTAACATGCTTTTACCAATCCTCACAATATGTTCTCAAGATAATACAATCATAATTGCACATAGTTCCACTATTTACTCATATTTATATCAAGTTATCTACTTGAGTCATAGTCACTAAATTATTTATATCTTGCGCTACGGAACTCCAAATTAAGATCTGCTTAATTTTCTGAAACTAGACTCACATATATTCTTACCATAAAATTTTCAGAATTTTTCGTTTAACCAATAAGTACATTTAATTCTTCAAAGCCGTCCCTATTCTGCTGTCTGATAGTTCCAACCCTTCTTCACTGAAAATTAATTATCTCTTAATACAGGACTCGGATGATGTTCCCATTTGTTTCTATTGAAAATAGACTCATTAAAATTTAATTTCATGTCTTATTCAACCTCTAATGTGATTCCCACAATTTTTGGTGATTTTTCAAAGTTATACAACTGCTACTGTCCAAAACTATTTTATTGTAAATTTTACTCTTTCATGATTTCCTTATTTTCATTTGCATTTCTTTACTTTCCATGCTTATTCCATATACGTGACACACAAGTCATAAACTTATCATTCAACCATGGTCACAAGCTAGTGCATATAACCAAAGCCTTTTTTCGAATTGATCACTTGATAAGTCATTTCATAAGAAATTGTATAATTTAACCTTACCACTCTTTCATGAGCACTAGCATATTTTCACTTAAATACTTGCCATTTCAACCAATAGCCTGGCATTTGCTTAAGCATCAAGCAACGACACTGGTTAGCGTACTTGCACATATTGCTTATAAATTCAATATTAATAAACTTATTTTCTCAACATGTCACACTTGAGTTTATTACTCGTCTCAACATACATAATTTCTTTGTCAAATACAATATAATCAATAAATACACTTCCTTCATATCAAAATCAATAATAATCTGTAAATCTTCCAATTCAATCACATAAGTCTCTTACCATTTCTTACTAAATCGAAGAATAGCTTATAGATATGAGTACATCGTTCTTTTTGTGCCATAATCCAACTATGGTCTTACACATGCATTTCCAAGGCTCTGCCATGGTCTTATATTTGTAGTATCATAACCTAGTTATGGTCTTATCATCAGAATGCCATATCCCAACTATGGTCTTACATATAAACATTGCCATGGTCCAACCATGGTCTTACGTTCATAGTGCCATAACCCAGTTATGGTCTTATCCGTCAATTCATCCTTTGTCATAAAACGATTGTTCTCAGTCCCGCGTTCAATCTAAATTAAGTATTAAATTCGATAATATATTTCCAATAATAATTCAATTTCAACAATAAAAGATATATATATATATAATATCCATCACCAAATAACATTCACTTTAATCAAAATTATACAGAATATAGTTCATACGAACTTACCTCGGTAGCATAATCGGTGAAAAGGGCTTATTCATCATATTCTTTGTTTTTCCCTCGTTCTAAGTTTGAATCTCGTCTTCCTTGATCTATAACAACACATTTGACTTATTTATTCATCATGCTACTCAAATTAGCTCAATTTCACATTTTTGGTAAAATTACATTTTTACCCCTAAACTTTGTCATATTTACACTTTTGCCTCTAGGCTCGTAAAATGAAATCCATTCAATTTATTTACTACGCATGCCTAATAAAACCTTTTTCATGCTTATAGCAGCCCACATATTTCACTTATTCACTCTTTTACCACACAATTTATCACATTTCTCAATTTAGTCTTAAATCGACATTTTTTTTATCAAAATCACTTTACAAATGTTGTTTATCTAACAACAAGGATGCATTTCCTATCATCAATTATGAAAATACACATGTATTCATCAATGGAAAAATTTTCAAACTTTAACAGTTTTGAAAATGAAGGTACGGAATAGCTAAATCGAGTTACTACAACTCCAAAAACGTAGAAATCATTAAAAACGGGACAAAAATCGTACCTAGATCGGCCATAGAATTTTGGCCGAATGTTTGCTCATCCATGGCTGCCCATTTTCTTCATAAACGGTTGAAGAAGAAAGAAAAAAGATGATAGTTTTTAAATTTTGTCTTATTATACCTTTATTAACTTAATTACCAATTTACCCTTTTCTTTTCATACTAATTTCAAAAATACCAAATAAATATCTTCCTCTAACTTATTAATGGGCTAATTATCACATAAGGACTTCCACTAAAAATTTTATAACTATTTAATACCTCTAGCTTCTAGAACTCAAGTTTTGCACTTATTACGATTTAGTCCTTTTGACTAAATTGAGTGCCCAAACGTCAAAATTTTCATACGAAATTTTCATAGAATAATTCTGTAAAATTTTAGACCATAAAAATATAATAAAAATAAATTTTTCTCGTCAGATTTGTGGTCCTGGAACTACTTTTCCGACTAGACCCAAAATCAGGTTGTTACAATAGAACAATCGCAAAGCAATAAGAAAAGGAAAAATAAGAATACATAGATTTTATGTGGAAACCATGGCCCTTAGCCTTTCACCCCCACAAATCCCCTTTTTTTGCCACTTTATTTATTTCTTCAACAAGTGACAGGATTCAGGTCACGCAATCTCTAACAATCTCCACCTTGACACGAATTCTCAATGAACAAGTTCTCCACCTTTTCCACAAAACTGCATAAGGGGTATTATTCAACAATGAACACCAACGAAGTTCAAAAAATTCTCAAACTTAGTTATAAGAAGTGACTTAGTCATCATATCCGCGGGATTATCATGAGTACTAACTTTGCTCACAACAATATCACTATGAGCAATAATATCACCCACAAAGTGATACCGAACATCAATATAATTTGTTCTTTTATGAAACATTTGATCCTTCGTAAGGAAGATAGCACTCTGGCTATCACAAAACACTGTATTGATCTGAAGGTCCTTACTGAGTTTACCAAAGAGTCACTTTAACCAAATAGCTTCTTTACAAGCCTCATAATCATGTACTCAGCTTCAGTATTAGACAAAGCAACTGTAGTTTGCAAAGTGACTTTCCAACTGATGCCGCAACCCCTAATAGTAAAGACATACCCTGTATGAGACCTTCTTTTATCAATGTCTCCAGCAAAATCAGAACCAACATACCCAAAGACTCTATCTCTAGTTCTTTCAAACTGTAAGCAAACATCAGTAGTATCTCGTAAGTATCTGAAAATCCACTAAACTGATTTCTAGTGTTTCTTATCGAGATTTGTTGTGTATCTACTAACTGCATATGATAAATCTGGATGTGAGCAAACCATAGCATACATGAGCGGTCCCACTACACTAGAATATGGAACACATGACATGTAGTTAATCTCATCATCTGATTACAGAGACAAGGCCTATGAAAGTCTAAAATGGGCTGCTAACGAGTACTAACAGGCTTGACACTCTGCATATTGAACCTACAAAGAACTTTCTCAATGTACCTTTTCTGACTTAGGTATAATTTACGTGTTTTTCTATCTTTGAGAATCTTCATCCCGAGTATCTTCTTTACTGCTCCCAAATCATTCATCTCAAATTCTTTACTAAGCTGGGTTTTAACCTTTCTTATCTCTCTTTTATCTTTGGTCTTTATCAACATGCCATCAACATAAAGGAGTAGATATATAGATGAAACATCACTACTCTCTTTAAAATAAACACAACTGTCAAAATTGTTTCTTTTGAAATCATAAGTAGTCATAAATGAATCAAACCTCTTGTATCATTGCCTAAGTGATTGTTTCAGGTCATAAAGGGACTTTTTCAGCAAGCAAACATAATCCTCCTTTTTTAAGACTATAAAACTCTGGTTGTTACATTTAAATATCTTCCTCAAGTTCTTTATGTAAGAATATTGTTTTCACATCTAACTATTCAGGCTCCAAATCATACATGGCCACAATACTAAGCAAGGCTCGAATCAAACTATGGTTAAAACAGGAGAAAACACATCTATGAAGTCTACACCTAGAATCTGATTGTAACCTTTTGCAACCAACCTTGCTTTATACCTAGGTTCTTCAACTCCTGGAGTCTCTTCTTTCTTCTTGAACACCTATTTACAACGAATAATATTTTTACCCTTAGGAAGCTTTACTAGGTTTCATGTTCTATTCTTATGGAGTGATTCCATCTCTTATTGCATAGCAATCATCCACTTTCCTGAATCTTCACAGCTAACTGCCTCGAAATAATGAGATGACTCTTGATTTACTTCTATATCTTCAGCCACATTTAAGACATAAACAACTAGATTGGCCTCAATGAATCTATTTGGAGGTTTAATTTCTCTTCTAGGTTTGTTCTTGGCAATAGAATATTGTGGAGCTGACTGTGGTGAAAAAGTAACTCTACTTTTAGTTTCTGTACTAACCTGAGGAGTAGACTCTGTTGTAGATCCTAGACCAATCTGAAGCTCTATCTGCTTTATATGTGTGTTTGAACTTTGTTGGTCCTTATCGAAAAGATCTTTAAGAGGTAAGTTATGCAGCATAGCAGTCTTGTAAAAAATAACATCTTTGCTAATTACAACTTTCTTAGTTTCAGGACACCGTAAACGTATATCCTTTAATACGACCCTTAAATCCAAGGAAAACACACTTCATATATTTAGGTTCCAATTTACCCTTATCAACATGAGCATACACAGGACACCCAAAAATCTTCAAATAAGAATAATCAGCAGGAGTACTAGACCATACCTCTTGTGGAGTCTTTTCTCAATGGCAATGAATGAAAATTGGTTAATTATAAAACATGCAGTAGAGGTCGTTTCAGCCCGAAACAACTTCGATAAATAAGTATTCCACAATATAAATCGAACCTTTTCCATGATTGTTCTATTCATTCATTCTGCAACACCGTTTTGTTATGGAGTATAGCGACCTGTCAAATCACGAACCCTTTTGATTTGCACAATTTACTAAATTTATCAGAACATAATTCCAAGCCGTTATCTGTGTAAAGGTGTTTTATCTATTTTCCTTTCTGCTTCTCGATCATAGTACATGTCATACATCACTAAGTGTTCTGATGACTCCATCGAATATGTTAATTTTTATCCTGCCAATACTTGCAGTAATACATGAAACATTATTTTCCATCAAAACAACATTGTTGGACACTGTTTCATATGTTGTAAACCAAAATCGATTGGGACTCATATGGAAGGTGCAACCAGAATCGATGATCCACTCGTCGCTCACTTTAAAGTTGCCAGTAGAAGTAACTAGGAGTTCACCATCGCTGTAGTCTTCTCCTACACCAATTTCACTAGATTATTCTAGTTGTTTTCCCTTTTTATTTGCAACCTCCATTTTGGTCTTATTCTGCAACTTATAGCACTCAGACTTAAGGTGCCCTTTCTTTTTGCTGAAGTTATAGGTTTTACCTCTTTTTGAAGATCTCGATCTACCCTTAGATTTACTGTCAGGATTACATTCTTGTGTCCTCCCACGATTATCACCAGTATTTCATTCTTGTCTCTCACGGACAATGAGACCCTCTCCTTGAGATTCAAATCCAGTCATAAGATGCTTCATCTTGTCATACGAAGCTAAGGAATCATAGACTTCATTAACTGTGAGAGATTCATGCCTATACAAAATCGTATCTCTAAAGGTTGTATAAGACAGAGGCAATGAACAAAGCAAAATTAACCCTAAATCCACTTTATCATACTGAACCTCCATGGCTTTTAAGTCTGAGATGATTTCTTTAAACACAGTTAAGTGTTCGACCAAAGATGTACCTTCTTCCAAATGATGAGAATAAAGACGTTGCTTCAAATGCAACTTGCTAGTTAGGGTTTTCGATATACAGAGCTACTCCAGCTTTGTCCATAATATAGCGGCGGTCTTCTTCTTCAACATGTCCTGTAGAATGTCATTTGACATATGCAGACGTAAATACGTTAGAACCTTTCGATCATTACGCTGCTTCTCTTTAGTTGTCAATGTCAAAGGCATTTATCTACCCCTAGCAGGGCATCCTCCAAATCTATCTGTGCAAGAACTGTCTGCATCTTTACCTACCACAACGCGAATCTAGTGTTACAATCCAACAACAAAACATCATACTTCATCATTATTGTGATCGAGACGAGCAACCCAAAAAGCTCTGATACCAGTTTGTTATATTAAACATACCTAATGGCAGTAGAACGATCGCAAAACAATAAGAGAAGGAAAAATAAGAACACACAGGTTTTGCCACTGTATTTATTTCTTCAACAAGTGACAAGATTCGGGTCACAGAATCTCTAACAACGTAGTTTGGAAACTATCTACTCTGTGTACCCTTACTTAATGAATGGTTTATTCAACAATTGGTCCAACAAACTATTTGTTAAAGCCTAATATACCCTTACACTAGAAGCAAATGCAACCTAGTAGATAACCCAACTTGTTAGAACCACTTACCCAAATAAACTCACTTACAATAAATTTTAACTCTCAAAAAATGCCTATAGTAGAGTGCAAACAACAAAGTAAATGCTGACAATAATTACACAAGAAAATAATGCAAAAACTCTCTCTCAAAGACGTGCCAAGCCACGTGAATAAAATAACCTATTTATAATAATAATATGACAGTTTCCTCAAGTAGTTATGTGAAGATAGAATTATCATTTTTAATTATATGATTATCCTAGGTAAAAACTTCCAATATTTATCTCAAAACAAAGTTTTTTAAGCCAAGTAAAATCAACAACTTAATCACCAAGTAAATGGCTTAAGGATATATCAGCCTTAGTCGATCACCAATTAGTCAATCTCAATCACCATCATTTAAGAAAGGATAGAACATATTCTTAGGATCATTTGGTTATAGAGAAATGAACCATAAGGATCAAAAAAAAAACACACACACACACACACTAACAACTAACTCTACTTGAGTTGTCTTGAAGACACGTCGAAACTATTGTCCAAACTATTTACATCTGTTCAAACATGAGAATAAACAAACAGTTCAAAGAGTTGTTCAATCATGAGATGAACATCAATAACAAGACAACTAAAATCCCAACAAAATTATTGAATCAAACTTTTTCAAAGTTGAGTGATAATCCATTATATATATATATATTGTCAAAGAATTTTTGTTCATTTATCAAGTCTAGCAATTATCATTTAAGGATAAAGATAGTCATAAATTTGAATAAATAATTAAATTAATTAATTTTTTTCCACTAGAGAATCATTTTAGCCTCATATATAGGAGAACAAAAGGAGATGAGGTTTGGAGTAGACGGCATGCCATTTTCTCTTAAGCCAACAAATCCTGCTTAGGTGTTTGTAAAAAATGTAGGGCTAAAAATATGAAAGATACGTATGTTGATGTTGCTTGTATGTATCAAAACAAGGAAAAGGAAAATAATAGTGTATCAATGTGCATGTAAATGATTGTGAATCACATGCATGCATCTTTTTCTTGAGCTTAGTTGGCGTTCACATAATTAAAAGCTTATCTTATGAGAAAAGAAAAATGAATCATAAATTATGATAATTCACTATCTCCAAAACAACATCTTTAATTCACTAATCTCATCAATTAAATTACCAATTAACAACCCTTTTTTTAAGACTAAAAGGTACCTTTTATAAAAAAAAATTTTAAGATTCAAACTAATTCTGTTAAATATTGATTTAAGATTAAAATAATTAATATTTTTAAATACAAATAATATAAATAATTAATAAAATATATCCCTTTTTAAAAAAAATCCAATGGCTCTAAAACAAATATTAATATGCATATCAACCCTAAGTGTAATTTAAAAGTAAAATAGTATTTATAAAAAAATTAAAATAATAAATTTAATCTAAAAAATTTAATTAATATAATAAATTCCTTTTTAATTATTTTCCTGAGTAAATAAGATGCATATATTAAATCAAACTTGTACAAAAATCTCTTTAACTACATCGTTTTAGAAAATAATGATAAAATAATTTTCAAATTTAAAGGTAAATCAATACTTCTAAAACACCATTAAAAACTAAAACATAAAATTAAAAATAAATCTAAAATTAAAAAAAAACTTAAAAAAGCAATATTAAAGAAAAAAAAACAATTTCATGTCCATTAGAAACAAAAAAGAAAGGACTGGAATTTGCCTTTGAATTTTTTTGCCTTTAGGTTGAAAGAAAAAAAATTAGCTATCATTTAATTTTTCGTCTCTTTTAGTTTTTGAATTTGTATTATTTGTCAAATCATTTCAAAATGTTTGGAAGTTAATATTTGTTAACTTTGCTAACGTGGTATTTATTTTTTAAATTTAAAAATATTTTATACTCTTTATTAATTTTATTAATTTTAAAATAAATTTTTATATTTTTAAATTTTTTTAAATTTTAAAAAATAATTAATTGCTAACATGGCATCCATGTAGTAATTCACATGTATGCCACATCAACAATGCTAACTTTTTCATCAATTTTTAGGTAATTTAACAAACAATACAAGTTTAAAAGCTAAAAAGACGAAAGATTAAATGAACGGTTAAAATGATTTTTTTTATAAAGTTAGAGGGTCAAATAAGTCATTATGTCAAAAAGAAAAAAATCGGACAGGTGTCTCTCAAAATTACATTTAATTATTTCTTAAATTTGGTAAAATTTCATTAATAATATAGTTATAAAATTAAAACATAACAATATATAAGTTTAATCTTAAAGTATAGACTAATTTTCTTTACTTGCACTACGTTGATTGTATGTATTAATAAAATTACATTTAATTATTTCTTAAATTTTGTAAAATTTCATTAATAATATAGTTGTAAAATTAAAGCATAATAATATATAAGTTTAATCTTAAAAACACAATATAATCTTAAGACTAAATTTAAATAAACAATATCTTGAAATTACTTTAAAGTATAAATATTATAATAATAGATTGTACGAAAATTCTATTTTTATATATAATTTCTAACATAATTTTAATTATTAATTAGTGAATGTAAATTGTTAATTAAATTTAAATATTGTGACTACTAACAAATTTAGTGTATCATTATTTATATTTTTAAATATTTATTTTAATTTTAATAGTGTATTAATTTGTAAAAATAATGATAAACTTAAAAAGATTTTTTTTAATTTTTTTTAAATTTACAGTAGCTTATTCTGTAAAATTTAAGTTAAATTATTGAATAAAAGTAAAATGAAAGGGTTTGTTATGAAAATATAACTTAAAAAAAGGCGGAAGGGTTTATGGTCAAAATTTTCCCTCCACAAATGCTTACTTTCTTTCCTTACCCCATGTCAAATTTTTATAATGTAAACACATTGAAAATTTAAAAATATTATAATATATATTATTTTAAAATCATTTCTGCTAGCTCAAAAAATCAAATTGAAATTGCCATGGGAGGGGGTGAATTGGTTTTTTAAAATTTTGTGGGAGCTAGAGAATAAGGATGAAAAAATTGCACACAAGAATTTAGAGTGGTTCGATGCCTACTCCACTACCTCAGCTTTCCATGCTATGGATTTTCCCAAATTCACTAATTTGACAACCTTTGAGGACAAGGTTTAACCTTTCAAACTCCCTTAAGATTTCTACTCAAACCTTCAGACACAAACCCTCTCAAAGAAATACAAATAAGGAAACTAAGAACAAACCCTTACAATATCAGAATGTTTGTAAATTAAACTCAATTACAAAGAAGAACACTTAAGCTGATAGAATAACGATAAAGCTCACAAGTGTTTGTAAGAAAATTATAGAAAATTTTAGCACAAAGGTTGTTTGATTGATCTTTAAGCTTGAATATTCTCTCTTGTTGTTGTAGGATCTTTAGAAGTTGGTATTTATACCCTCTAATTCATTTCCAACCGTTGTGGTTGTTGAGGAATTAAATAGAAGCGTTGCTGATGAAAATACCAGATCATTAAATTCACCTACAACAAAAAGTATCAATACTTTTTCTACGAGTATCGATACTATTAGCATTTAATGTCTAATTCAGTGACCGTTAAAGTTAGTTTACAACGATACCAAAGACCATTTATCTATACCTAGTAAAAGGTATCGATATTTTTGAATGAGTATCAATACTTTTTGTGATCGTTTGAAAAATCATCAAGTCAGAATGAAAAATTGGTATCGATATAAAAAGATGGTATCAATAAAATACCATAGGTATCGATATATTTTGAAAATTATCGATACTTTTTGCTTTTGTTCAATTTTTGTTTCAAGTTAGTGAGCAAATTTGATATTGATATAGAAAAGGGCATCGATAAAAATTGTATGAGTATCGATACTTCTTGTAGAGAGTTTTTTTCAATCGATTTAAAAATGTTTCAATCGAGTTAAAAAGTTTAAAATTATTTTTGAACTTTGCCCAAAATTTTTTAAGTGTTCAAAATATTTTCTAAGATTTTTGGAAGTCTTGAAATGATTTTTATGCTTTGAACTTTATAATTTCTTTTTTCAAAAACAAACTTTATTCAAAAGCATTTTTGTTTGTTATATCGGAACAATTTATTAAATAAAGCTAGTTTAACAATCTCCCCCATTTTTATATAACAAAACATTTTGGTAAATTTCTTTTTGAATTTGTTACTCCCCCTTGTTAAAGTTTAATTTGAATCAATGACTTGGTTTTATGAATTTAAAACAAAGACTTGAGAGTGAAAAACCGGTCACTTAGGTGTTTGCATTAAAAGATTAGTCAAAAAATACTCAACCAAATACCAATTAAAATTACCTTTCTCTTCTCTTCTCCCCCTTTTTGTTATATCAAAAATCAACAAATAAAGTTTAAGAGAAAGACTTTGTTAGTCCAAGAAAAGAAATTTAAAAATTAAAATCAAACTAACATCAAGCCTTCAAGTATCTACAAAAGATACCAAAATAAGTGTAACACCATATATCCGGCCCAGTCGCGGAACTTAAGTACCAAAACGCTACATTAAACCTCACAACTTCATACACATTCACATAGTCACATTTACGTACAACCATCATCACATTCAAACATTTATAGGAGTATTGAAGCTAAAACACCTTAGGCATCATTCACACGACTTAACCTTTAATCGACTTTAGGAACAATTTAAAATCATGCTTAGGGACCAATTAACAATTTCAAAGACATTCACGTAGGTGTCGATACTCAATCGCAGGTACCGATATATATGAAGATAGGTATCGATACCATTAGGAAAATCGATACCTTTTTAGCATTCTATTTTTCCTCAAATTTTAAAACTAAGCAAATTATCGATACAAAGCAAAAGTATATGTATTTTTACCCTGAGTATCGAAACTCATGAAAGGGTATCGATACCAAAATGAGCTACTATTTTCTTTCACATTCGTTACAACATGGAAGTATCGATACTTATGCCCAAATATCGATACCTTTGCACAAAACATCAAAAAAACTACAAAACAGGGCAAAAATTCATACTTAAACATCTTCCTATCCAATAGGCATCAACTAACATACCATCCAACATCAAAATGATCATAATCATAGTCCAAAATAACATCTCTACCTCAAGTTAATTAAACTATAACAAAACCAGCAGAATAACGGTAAACATCCATCAAATCTTAAAAGTCTACAATCATATCAAAACACTAAAGACATAATAACATAAACAACCAAAATTCTAGCCACATGGCATTTATTCCCACAGTTCAAACAATAATCAAAATGTCACCTACTCAATTTACTAAGCCTAACTTGGATCACTTCCTTGGGACCGCACCGCTTACACCGTAACGCTAAATATCTGAAATGGTTTACAATGGAGTGTGAGAGCTTAAACAATCTCAATGAATGTATAGAATTACCGCAAAGATGCACAATATCATACGTTAAATGTAAGCAACAAAAGACACATTCACAATAAAGTTTAACTATAGTGCCAAACTAACATATTTATACATCACTTACTTATACATCTAACTTTGTAATCACATATTTATACATGCATTATATTTCACAAATGATTCATTAATTGATACATTAGCAACTTGAGACTGTGAAACATAAAAGTGGGTTATGTCATCACACATTAGATACACGAATCTCCAACACACCAATGACTCGAGGAGTCGAACATATCCCAAAAGTGTGGCATCAAGCAACACTCTCCTTCACACTAACATATCCCGATGAATGGAGCTTATATCACATTCCCTTGTCTCTCCAAACTGTCCTGAACCTTAATGCCCCAAAATCATAACACAAGGGTGAGTACTCACAAAATCTTATGGCAGGCCAACTATATCCAACGGTCTCAAAAAATCGCAAGTCCAAAGTATCCACAATAGAACACATATTTACTTACCATTTTTTGCACACTTTCACTGCACATTTACATCATTAACACAACATCATCACTATCACTTGGCATGTTTAGCATGCTCACAACTAAAACATTTCACAAGAGTTAACATAACATATATCACATATCACATTACACATCATACTACTTAATCTACAACACAAAGTCACAAATTTTGCAAAATAAATGAGAGGAATAAGAAAGCTTACACTCAAAACTTAGAGCAGGGGTTTAGGCTACTCTTAAGTTGTAACGCCCTAAAAACATGACTTTTCTTATTAGGTTGTGTCAATGAAAATGTGGGTGTTTCTGTGGTAATGTGCTCTGGTTGCTCATTAAAGGTCTGAGGCTCGAGTTGCATCTTTTAAAGTTTTGCGTATTCTTTAATTGAATTTTAGACTTGCATGTGTCACATAAGTTAAATTTTGTGTGTTAATGTCTCAACGATGAGCCTAGTGGTTCAATGGTTAAGCATCTGTCTGTTTCTTTGGTCATGTATTCAAACCTCTACGTGTGCATTAAGGAATATTATTTTTGCACTTCTCCTTAAATACAGATATTAGAATTTTAAATGAATTTCCTTATACGTTTAACTTCATTTCCCTCACTATTTTTTATTTTACTTTCTTCTTACTTTTTGGCATCATTTTTGAATTCCTCTTCGTATAACGTTCTGATAGGTTAATTGTTGAATCATATCGTACTGTTGGTTGTTTCAGTGCTTAACGGTAGTATTAAATTGTAGTAATTATTGCTGTTAGGTATGAATTGAGAATTTATTTGAAATCCCAAAGTGAGGGTGTTGATCGATTTTGCTTTGCTTTGTTTGCTCGTGGTTATGGAAGGTTAGGGGAAGGTCAAGATACGTCTAACGCTTCTCTCATCGTCTAGAACTCGAGTGTGCGCTGTTGAACTTCGATAAGCAAGTTTTGTTCGTTTCAGGTTTATGGGTTGAAGGTTTCAACGTTGATTGTTGTTGTGATTTATCGTATCCCTTTGAATCTCCATTAATTGAGTAATTGGATTGGATTTCTAGGCTTTGCGAGTTTTGCGATTTCTTCTGGCTCATTGTTGTTTTAGGTAAGGTATCGAAACCCTTCTTCTTTTGTATTTTTTTGTCGTCAGAAATGGGACAGTCGACAGCACATGGACTGCCACGCAGATGTGTGTGCAGGCCATGTATGCCACACAACAGTGTAGAAAGTCGTGTGGTGGACTGTGTAATTGACTAAGTTCAGATTTGAGACACATGGACAAGCTATAAGGGCGTGTGGTAGGCCATGTGTGAGATATTAAGGTGCAATGCTAACACGAGCTGGCACATGGGCATGTGTCCAGACCGTGTGACTCATTATTTATGTATTAGGGACACACGGGCAAGGGACACGAGCAGCACACGGGTGTGTGCCCAGACCATGTAACTCACTGAATTGGTGAATAGGGGCACACGAGCAGCCATACAACTGTGTGCCAGACCATATGGAGTCACATGGGCACCCACACGGGCATGTGAGCCTAAAGCACCAAATTTCTGTTAACACCATAATTATTGTACGAGACGAGTGTAAGTCGTCTGTAGGATATGTATGAACTAAACTGAACTGTATGATCTACTTTATCATGATTATAAACTGGTTTTACATACCAGTAAGAGACAATTCGTAAGAATTTAAACCCTCTGTTATATTGGAACTGTACGATTGTATCTGCATAAGAATATATATTGGTCATTTTTTCTCAGCATTTGCATAGGTCAGAAATTATGAATTGAAGGAAGTGTTATGTACTGATTTGGTGGTTAAACCACCCGTAATTATATATGATATGGCAGTGAGACTGTAAACACTACAACGTGTCATACCGACATTATAATGTGTATAGGGAGACACGAGTATTATATACCTACTGGTGTGTTGGGTTGGTTGGATATGGTGTGTAATGGATGGGGGTAGGATAACTACATCTATATCTGTATTTACATCTGAATCTATTTTTTATATGATCTGTTGTATATCTAACTACTCTGTATCCGAACTATTATGAGCTATTAATTTGATAATAAGACTGAGTGTGTTGTCTAAATTCTCAATAATATTTAAGTTATTTTATGTACATTGAGTATGTACATTTTACATTAGGTTGTAACGTACTAACTAGACTGAATGAATTTCAGGAACCTCTCAGAACCAAGCGGTTGGCGGACGCTAGACTTGGTCATCTAATGGCCCTATTTTAAATATATGTGTGTGTTTAAACTTTTTATTTGTTTTCCAACTCTAAGTTTTGAGATTGAATTATGTTGAATGGTTGATGGTTTTAAGACTTATTTATGTATTGATTAAACCGACTTTAAGTGCATCTATTTTCTGGTAAGTTCATTTGATATCCTAGACTTGGTCTTTTCTTCTAGGTCGGGTTTAAGGTGTTACATAATCTCTCATTTAACACTATGAATCGTGTCTACAAGCAACAATTTCAAATACTCACTGTTCACGTTTTTGCCTATTTGCCGAAAGTTTAAACTAGCTTCTCTTTGCCTTTCGCCTTGCTCGAAGAAGGCTCCAACGGTTTCGAAGCTTCACCAAAATAAATTGCACAATAAACACAATTAATTTACAACCTTAGACACACCTCCACAAGAAAAAACATAAATTAAAGGTTAGTTCCTCTTGGAATTGAAATTTTTGATTACCAACTTCGAAATTCAAATATCTTACTCTCTACTCAATACCATTATTTAAAATCAATTCAAATCATCTAATTATTCATCTAAGAATAATTCTCAACCTTCAAACCACACAAAACTGCTCAAATTCATGGTTTCGAAAATTTGACATACATGGCCAATTTTAATGAAAACTCAACAAAACCTTTGAATTCTTTAACAAAACTTTAAGGAGAGTTTAAAAACATTCTAATTATATCAAAATAAGTTGAAAAACACTTTGAAACAGTAATTTTATTCAAAATACCAAATTTCACCATTAAGGACCCAAATCTTAGCTTCTACACAAAACCTTTGATTCAATGGCTTAAAACTCGATTTCAAAGGCTAGACTACAACAAAAACTATTAGAAAAACAAAACATTACCTTGATTGAGTGAAGAACAAATGATTGATTGAAAATCCAGAAAAACTCACTTGAAGAAAAATTAATGGATTTAATGGTGTTCTTGGGGTCTTTCTTTGAATTTGAAGGGGTTTTTATGTTTGAAAGGTGATAGAAAATAAGAGATTTGAGTAATAGAGACCAAAAATTGAAGAATGAAGTTTTGGGGGTTTTTCTCTCTAATGGACGACACAAAAAAAGGGTGAAAGGGTGTTTCTCTTTTCTCTTCTTTCTCGTTAAAAATAGGGTGAAAGGGGGAAATATGGGCTAATTTTAAAACTTGGTGTAGTAGCTTTAAAGCTACCCTTAAGTTTAATATTTTTACAAAACAGTAGAAAAGGGTGAAAGGGTGTTTCTCTTTTCTCTTCTTTCACGTTAAAAATAAGGTGAAAGGGGGAAAATATGGGCTAATTTTAAAACTTGGTGTAGTAGCTTTAAAGCTACCCTTAAGTTAAATATTTTTACAAAACAGTCATCTTTTTAAAATTTAAAGCCTATTTCACACTATTTTCATAAATTAGTTTAAATTTCTAAAGCCATAAACAAAGATATTTTTGGGTTACCACATTTTGAATTTTCGAACTCATTTTGTGCAATAATTCCAAAATTACCTTTGAAACTTCTAAACCCAATTTTGGGATGTAACGATAAGTGTTAAAGTTCTAACACATAAAGATAGGTAAATGTGCAATGAAAATGATTAAAATGCATGGGAGAAAAAATGCACTTTAGTCTTCTTGAGGTGGAAGAGTTGGAAGAAATTGAGACATAAGATATGCTATATTTTCCTCCATCTTAGACATGCTAAAGTCTAGGCCTCTAAAGTCAACTCGAAAAATCCAATTACTCTAAGAATTACTAGTGTGCCAGCTGAAAAATTCTGTTCTTGTGGTGGATCAGAAGAAGTGGCATGGATAGGAGTTGGCTTTGGTGGAGGAATATCATTATTCTCTTTTTTGATGTCTTCACCATCAACCTATTGAGGATTGGGTTGGTCATCCTTAACCCAATTTTCGGTAAGAAGATCCAATTTGAATCCAGCACAATGAAGAGCAACAGAACTAATAGTTTGAAGCTTAACGGATAAGGGAGGATCGACATGGGTAGGGATGTTTAGGCTTATAAAGATGTAAGACATGTACGTTCCAAAAGGCAAGGTGAGGGTACTAGAGAGCTCCTTACCAATGCTTTTGGTAATGTTATTAAATAAAATTAAAGTAAGATCGAGATGCTTATTACTATGAAAACAATCAATACACCAATAATCGGTAGATTGAAGAACGACACGTTTTGAGATTGGACGCAATATCAATGTGATAATAAGAAGCAAAACACGATCATAGACATTGAGCTTGGATGCGTATGAGCGTTGAACATTCAAAGCCGAATTTAAAGGCCTTTCTCATTCGATTCACCACCGGAAGAAGTTTTAAAAATTTGTCAAAGTTTTCCAAAGTGAGAGAAATAGGTGTTTTTATAAGAAAAGAGTTAATGGCAACCATGATCTCACTTGTTTCATCATTTTCGAGTCTAGCATTCGAATAAAATGCTCGAACAAGATTAGCATACGTTGGTGAAAAAATTTTAAAAAAGTTAATCCAATGTCATTCGGTCAAAGTTTCAAGAAATCAAAAGTTAATTTTGGCTAAAAACTCAAAATTAAGTGTCCGTAAAACGTTAACTTTACATTTAGAAAAATAATGGTCACAACGGTAAGAATCATTGTCCTCTCTAAAGCAATCATTTAAAGAAATGGTTTAACCACTGGATTTATTTGAAGACGAAGGCCCGGAACCAAGGCGTTTCTTGATAGACATTGTAACTAACTAGATTAGAGAAGACACTATTTGCACTTAAAATTTTAGTTGGGAATTTTATCAAACACATTGTAAGTAAAGGGTTTAAAGAAAATTTTTAAGATTTTGGCTAAGTTTACGTAACCTCCTGCAATAAAATAAAATATATAGACTCCAAATAACCTAAAAACACAATTTTCAACCAATAATTTAACAAAAATTCAAAAAAAAAATCGAAATGAGAAAAATGAATTTTACCACAAAATTGCTTGGAAATGATGAAATTTGAAAGAAAACTTGTTAAATCCTCGTATAAAAAGGCAATGTTGGTTGTTTTGTATCAAGATTTTAAATAAAAGGTGAAAGATTTGAAGATTTGTGAATATAGGTGTGATAGCCCGAAATAGGGCCTAATCAGAACAGTGGTTTTGTAACCACAAATCTGAAGTGAAATAGTTTAATTTATAAATTTTTATTAATTACCAATTGATTGAAATATTGTGTGAAAATATGGATAGGAAATTTTAATGATTTAGTGCCTAATTGAATTTTTAGGACTAAATTGAGAAAAATGCAAAGTGTGTCTAATTAGTGATTAAAGGACTTAATTGAATTATTGCATGAATATGGAAGTGTTTATGTGGCAAGTAGACCATAAATTAGTGTTATGGACACATAAGGGTAATTCTAGAAAAATATCTAAGTAAGTGGGTCAAGGGCATTTTTGTCAAAATTGAATAAAAGACAAAATAAGATGAAAACAAGTGTTCATCTTCTTCAAATTAGACCCTTGCTGCTAAAAATTTCATGTCACCATAGCTAAGGTTCTTAATCTTTCTAAGCTCAATTGTAAGTGATTTACTGCCCTGTTTTTAATTATTTTCGTATTTTTATGCTTATTGAAGCTTGAATTTCATTTTTCTACCATTTATTTTAAATGAAATTAAACTTTAAAAAATTTACCCATTCATGATATAGTTGTAATTTGATGAGTGATGATAGATAATGAAATATTGAAGTGCTAATTACTAGTTTTACTAGATGAATTTCGATAAAAATGTTTAAAAAAGGACTAAATTGTGAAAGATAGTAAAGTGTGCATAAAGTTGTGATTTTGTGAAATTGAGGGCTGTTATGAGCATGAAATATGATTTAGTGAGGTTTAAAATTTAAGAAATTTAGTGAATTTTATTTTTACAAGCTTTGGGGCAAAAGTGTAATTTTTGAAATGTTATAGGAAAAAATGTAAATTTGCCAAAATATTGTGTATGAATTGTATTTGAATGGAATTTTGATAAACTATATTAAATTGTGTTAATATAGATCAAGAAAGAAGGAATAGTGAAAGTGATCGAGGAAAAGAGAAGGTTATCGACTAATTTACGAAAATAGTCGTTTTGCATCTGAGGTAAGTTACGTGTAAATAATAGCAACATATTTTTATAAATTGTGAATTATATTTGATATGTGAATTAATATTGAATGTGGAAGGAAAATTGTTCATGAATTATTCAAGTGATAAAGTGTTTAAAATAAAGTATTAAGTTTAAATTCCCGGTTGAACTTAAGAATAGAAATGGATACAAGTGACATGTCACTAGAGACCAGTGTTACAGTGTTACAGTGAGTCTCGGGTGCTGGGTGATCTAGCATGTGTTGCAGATACCTGATAGCTTGTATAAGCAGGCCCGTGGACATTTTCAGGGTTTTTGATCAGTGGTAGCTTCGACTACATTCCAGTGGTAGCTATGGCTACATATCAATGGTAGCTTCGGCTACATATCAGTGTGGCACTTATGTGCTAATTCTCTACGTATCCGTGTATATTCCGAGTGTTCAGCGGGATTAATAATGAGTTAAAGTAAATATGAAATGAGGTGTGTATGCAGGTACATTTGAAAGAATGAGCATATGTGATAAAGGTTAAGTGTGTAAATGTATATGCAAGTGAATTTGGTAAGATTGTGCATATAAAAGTGATTGAAATTGCTAAGAAATGTATTGATTAGTTATATGTTAAAAAATGTTAATTATTAAATGAGTGTTTATTGTTTATATGTAACTTACTAAGCTATTAGTAGCTTAATCCTTTCTTCCTTTCCTTTGTTTTATAGTGTTTTGAGCTTACTTGAATTGGGGATCGTCGGCGCTTCGTATCACACTATCAACAGACATCTCGGTATTATGTGATTTCAAAACTTTTAAAGCTATGGCATGTATAGAGACTTATTCATTTTGAGTATGTTCATATGATATGGCTAAAGATTAGCTATTGAAATGGTTAGTAAATAACATGTTTTGGTGTTATATATGTTTAAATGGTAGCTAATACAAAGAAGCAGTTTTTCAACAGCAGCAGTGACGTGATTTTAAAAATCACCAAAAATAGTAGAAATGGAATTAGAGAGTGAATGATATATATAAATAAATATTATCAAGTCTATTTTTACATGAAAGAACCGGTGTACGCAAAGAAATTTTATATTTTGAGATATTTTAATTTTAGTGAGATAAGGTCAGAATGGCTTTTGAAGTCCTCTGTTCTGACTTTAAAAATTCATTAAAAATTGTACAAAAATAATTAAGGGTCATAATTTATATTTCTAAATTCCCTAGTGAGTCTATTTTCAAAATAATCAAACGATAACATTATATGAATTCTGTACAATGAGATAATTGATTTTTAGTGACAAGAGGTCAGAACTGTCAAGCAGTGAAATAGGGAAGAATTTAACGAATAAACTGTACTAGTTGGCTAAGCCAAAAATTCTGGAAATTTTATGAGTTTAGTTTCAGATAAAATTTATGAATCTAAAATTTGAGTTTCGTAACTTAAGTTATAATTAAATTAGTGACAGTCGCGCAGGTGGACAATTTTGTTGGGAATAGTGAAATTAATTTTAAAAGCAAATTTTTGTGTTTCGAACTAGTAAGTTAAGTCAGATAACGCCTCGTGCTCGACTCCGGCAACGGTATCGGGTAAGGGGTGTTACAATAGGGTTGAGAGGTTCTAAGAAAAATTGGTTAAGAAATTTGAGATTTCCTCATTCTATTAAAAACATGCTACAGGAGTCTTTAAAACCCAACGAGTATCGATATTGATAAGATAGTGCTAGTATCGATACCAAATGTTGAATTTGTTTCCCAAAGTTCTAATACATTCTAAACTAACTTAGAATGACTTTTTATAAATTTCTAATGATTTCACATGTCAAATTTAAGTATGATGCATATGAAACATAGAGCATTATAAGACGTGCAAAAATTAATTATTAACACCCATCAAAGTCTAATTTAGCATATTCAAAGGCATTCAACGATATGTAAATTAGACTAAATAAGTCAAAAATAGACTAATCATGCAAAATCAACTCCCCCTAGCTAATTGCATATAAGATCCATTTAAATAATTTGTTCATGCTTTTTTTTTCAAACAATTTAATGCCTAAAACATTTTGAAAACAACTAAGTCCATAAATTTATTTGAATACAAAATCAAGACAAGGTAGTGATACCCAGTTCTCTCCTAAATGTCCAAAATCTTTCTTTATCTAAAGGTTTTCTAAAAATGTCAGCTAATTGATGCAAAGTGTCTACATACTCTAGAACAATATCACCTCTTTAGACATGATCGTTGATGAAATGCTATCTTATTTCAATATGTTTAGTCTTAGAATGTTGGATGAGATTTTTAGTGAGACAAATAACACTAGTATTGTCACACTTGATAGGAATACTATCTATATCAATTACATAGTCCTTAAGTTGTTGTTTCATCCATAAAACTTGAGCACAACAACTACTGATAAAAACGTATTCCGCTTTGGTGGTAGACAACACAACACTATTTTGTTTCTTTGAAAACCATGAAATTAACATGTTGCCTAAGAATTGACAAGTACCAGAGGTGCTCTTCCTATCTAGTTTGCAACCTCCAAAGTCCGGATCTGAGAAAGCATGCAAGCTAAAGGATGAATCTCTAGGATATCAAAGTCCTAAATTAGGAGTGTCTCTAAGGTACCTAAAAATTCTCTTAACGACTTGTAAATGAGATTCCTTAGGACAAGATTGATATCTAGCACACAAGAAAACACTAAACATAATGTCGGGTCTACTTGTGGTAAGATAAAGTAAACAACCAATCATTGACCTATATAATTTAATATCTACACATTTATCTTATTCATCTTTGCCAAGCTTTGTAGAAGACCTCATGGGTGCACCTTGTGGTTTGAGGTTGTCCACCCCAAATTTTTTTAGCATTTCCCTTGTGTCCTTAGCTTGATTGATGAAGATGACATCCTTCCTTTGATTGATTTGGAGTCTTAAAAAGAAGTTTAGTTCTCCCATCATGCTCATCTCAAATTTGCCTTGCATTAACTTGGAAAATTCTTAACAAAAAAGATCATTAGTAGCACCAAAAATAATATCATCAACATATTTTTGAACTACTAATAAATCATTTTCTTTTCTTTTAATAAAAAGTGTTATGTCAACCTTCCCTTTATAAAAACCTTTTTCAACAAGAAAATTCAATAGTCTTTCATACCAAGCTCTAGGAGCTTGTTTCAAACCATATAAAGCTTTTGAAAGTTTGAAAAATGGTTTGAAAATTTTGGATCTTTAAAACCAGGTGGTTGTTCAACATACACTTCTTCATTTATAAAACCATTTAGAAAAGAACTTTTAACATCCATTTGATATAATTTAAAATTATTAAAGTATGAAAAAGCTAAAAGTATTCTAATGGCTTCCATTCTAGCTACAAAAGCATACATTTTATCATGTTTATTCCTTCCTCTTGAGTGTAACCTTGAGCAACAAGCTTAGCCTTGTTCCTCACTATGTTACCACTCCCATCCTAGTAGATTTTTCTCAAGGTCTTTCTACAAGGGCCCATACATTGCGTCTCTCAAATTGATTTAATTCCTCTTACATAGCCAATATCCAATATTCATCATTTAAAGCTTCTTTGATATTTTTAGGCTCAATGCATGAGATAAATGTAACATAATTACATGTATTTCTAAGAAAAGATCTAGTAGTTACTCCTTCGGATAGATCTCCCAAAGTCTTACCACATTTCACATAGTTGTACTCTCTTGGATGATTAACTTGTTTTTCCTCTATTATGAGCTCCTTTAGAGCATCTTGTGTTAGTTCTTGAATCTTGTCATTTGATGAATGATCAACTTTAGCATCATTGTTTAATATTCCAATATCATCATCATCAACACAAGTATCCTTTTTAGGAAGAGGGTTAGCATCATTGAAAACAACATGTTTCGATTCTTCAACTACTAAAGTTCTTTTATTAAAGACTTTATAAGCTTTAGAATTTAAAGAATAACTAAGAAAAATTCCTTCATCACTTTTTGCATCAAATTTATCAAGATTGTCTTTGTCATTTTTTAAAATAAATACTTGCATTCAAAAGGATGAAAATAGGTAATGTTAGGCTTTTTGATTTTGAAGAATTCATATAGAGTTTTCTTTAAAAAATGTCTAAACATTACTCTATGAACAATATAGCAAGCGGTGTTTGTGGTTCCGCCTAAAAATAATTTGGTATTTTGTTTTCACAAAGTATGGTTCTATCCATTTCTTCTAAAGTTCTAGCTTTGCTCTCAATAACTCCATTTTGTTAAAAGGTTGTAGGTGCTGAAAGATTATGGCTAATCTCATTTGAGTTGTAAAAATTTTTAAAATCAAGATTTTGAAATTCGGTTCCATGGTCACTTCTAACATTAGTGATAGAGTAAGCTTTTTCATCTTGATTGATTTTTGAAAATATGACTAATTTTTCTAAAGCTTCATCTTTAGTACTTAAGAAAAGAACCTAAGTAAATCTAGAATAATCATCTACCAGCACAAAAGCATATTGTTTTGCACCCAAGCTAGTAGTCCTAATTGGTCCAAAAAGATCAATGTGAAATAATTGAAGAACTCTACTAGAAGATACATCATTTTTAGGTTTAAAAGAAACTCTCTTATGTTTGCCTTTAACACATGTATCAACAACTTTATTTAAATCAAAATCAATTTTTGGCGAACATCTCTCTCTCTCCTCCAAAAATTCCCAAGTTTGACATTTTTCCTGTTACTTGGCAAAATTCCCTTTTCCCTTGCCTTCTGAATTCTGTCGTAATCTTGTCGTTCAATCTCGGTATTCTAGTTCTTTAATGTTGTTGTGCAGCTTGGTAAGTGTAAGGGGTAATTTTTTTTGTGTAGGTTAGGGAATCATTTTTCTTTAGCTATTCTAAATCGATTCTATCCTTTTCTTTTTAGTAATGTGGTTTTGGGTTGTTTTCAGCGAATCGTGAGGAACAGAATTCTCCTATTACAAAATCGTAGTCGTGTTTATTCAAGAAGTTGGGTAAGTATCGAACACTTGAATTTTACTATTGTCGATTTTGTTGGTTCAGATTAATTATGAATTAAAACTGATTTTGGGGAGCATGTGATGTTGATTTTTTAGGTTTTGGTGGGCTCGATTTTATAGTAGCATCAAAATCGTACCAGGTGTGTACCCTAAACACGAAAATCGAGGTTTGGCGAAAGCTGAAAAAATGGGTTGTCGACGCTACACGAGCGTGTGCCCGACCGTGTGTGAGACATGGTTGTGTGACTAACGAAGGTGTGGCAGTGTGCTCGACATGACCGTGTGACAGTGTGAGTATGGTCGTGTGGGCCACACGGGCTAGGCCAGGTTTGGTGGGCCGCACGGGCATGTGGGCCCAGAATTTTAAAATTTTTCCTAGGATCACGCGGGTCGTTCTAATCAACTGTAGACCTATTGTAGGGTTGGTAAGGGCTAACCAAACCCTATTTCATGTTATCTAATACTCTGATAGTCTAATTTGTGTAGGAAACTGATATGTATGCCTGATTGTACTGTTAAGTATGTATTTATCTATATACGAGCATGTTAAGCATGTTTATTCTGTTATTTTTGCATTTGTATTATGTATCTGTGTTTGGGGTGGGATTTGTATTTGTGGAGGAAGTGATCTGTACATAACTACATATTATCTATTTTGTGTCGCATCGACACTCTATGGTGTGTAGGGATGGGTGGGTGTTTTTAACCCCCCACATGGTGTCATGGGATAGGCGGAGATGGTGTGTAGAGGATGGGGGTAGGATTCTGTATGCCTGATATGTTATCTGATTCTGATATCTATTACTATTATGGACTTAGGTCCGAATCTATATCTGACTGTATATGAAACTCTGTGTATGTCGTATGACTATTTCTGTTAGGTTACACACTGAGTTTATGAAAACTCACATCTATTTTTCTGTTCTGTTCAAGTAATCCACAGACTTAGGCGGGTCGACACGGCGGAGGCTCAGCGGTGACCACTCGACAGAGAATTGTTTTTATTTAGTAATACCGGTTTTATTTTAAAAATCTGGTTTTTCTTGAGAGTTTTTAATTTTTGGGACTCTCTGGACTGTATGGTTTTAACTTTTGGATTTGGATATTGTTTTCTTTTCCACAACGTTGACAAAAACACTTTACGCAAACAAATAGTTTTGGAAACACGAGCTTGGTAAACTAATAAAACGATAAGTTTTAACTTAATAGATATAGTTTAAAACCCTTCTTCGTAACACACCCAGATTAGGCCATAACATTTAGGCCGGGTTAGGGGTGTTACAATGTATTACAAGCATAATCTTATTACACACAATGTCAATAACTTTACAACCATGAGACTCAAAAATGACATTGAGACCTTTATCACACAATTGACTAATACTTAATAGATTAAGCTTAAGATCGTTGACATACAAAACATTTTCAATAAAGACTGAAGAGTTTTTACCAGTAGAGTCAATTCCTTATATTTGTCCTTTGAAGTTGTCACCAAATGTAATTTCTCCCCCACTTTTTGGCTTCAATTTGATAAAATTGCTCGTCATCGATCATATGCCTTGAGCATTCACTATCAAGGTACCATGAGTTTTTGCTTGAGTTTCCCACCTTAAAGCAATAATCCTTTTCCTACAAACATAAAATTAATTTTTGATTTTTGGTACCCAAATTCTTTTGGGTTCATAAGCATTAGTTTACAAGATTTTAGTCTCTTTATGTATCCATTTAGAAAGGATATCATTATCTTTAGTAGTAATGAGTCCTTTAGGGTCTAATTATTTTTCCTTTATAAGTTTTAAAAGGGTCTCCATGTTTATAGTAATTAAAGTTATTTTTAACAAAGTTTTGTTTGGAATTTCTTCTTTTCCAAATCTTGTTGGAAAAACTTTGTCAGAGTGAGCTTTTTCACTCTTAAGCAACTCAAGTTGCTTTTGATGATCATCATAAACTTTTAAGAGAAAACTATGCAAGTCTTGGTTCTTTTTCTCAAAATCATTTATAATAGCTCGCATATCATGAATTTTACTTTCAAGTTCATGATTAGTTTGAAATGTTTTGAAACCATTTTCATGAGTTAACTAGAACTATTTTGAAATGTTTTAATTTTGAAATGTTTTTCTTGTATTTTGAAACCATACTTTTAAATTCCAAACCCAACTCATCATAGGCATCTAGTAACTTATCAAATGAATAACAAACTGAATTACATGAGTTAAAAGTTACCTTAGAGTCATTAATGGCGTAACACCCCTTACCTGATCCAATCACCGAACCTAAGCACGGAGTGCTACAGTTAAAACCGGAACAGAACACATTCAATTCACATCAATTATTCCAAATAAACATGGAATTTATTCATAAATACACAATTAAAATTCAAACTATACATGAATCATATAATCATAATCAGTTCAATGCATAATCACCCAATATAAATCTTTCCCAGGCCTTATTCAAGCTTATGTATTCACTAGTATCAACCTAAAAATTAACTAGAACTAGTTTGTAACATTTCTAAAATTATGAATCAATTATATCATGAATAAAACCTTCCAATAATCAACCATGTCATAAACATTCAAATATTATGACATACAATTAAATCTGAGTCTTAATTGAGCTTACGAAAACTCTAAAATTTGACCTAGAAACACACAAGGATTAAATTGTAACATTTTCAAAAGATAAAGGCAATTGTGTAAAACAAGGGTCACACAATTGTGTATCCAGACCATGTAACTCACTGAATTTGTGTGGACTAAATTGCAAATTTCATAAAAAATACACAATCGTGTGGCTAGATGTGTGGTAGAATGAAACTATGTGATACATATGCTTCCTAATTTCTAAAGAGTACACGGCCATGTCAATAGCCTGTGTGTCGTGTGTCAAATCGTGTGGTGCAAAAATAAGTCATTAAATGCATTGCTCAATTTAACCATTCAAAAGGACCTAAAATGTACATTTAGCCAACAAAAATACTAGTTTAAACATACACTTTCATGTCAAAAATACAACTTATAACTCCTCCCTAAATACCTAACCAATATGCCACGATTAGCACCTCAAACACAATTAGACCAGTCGAATCATTACAAATCATTCAACCATGTGTTTCAATCCAAAATTGGTATCTAAAATCAACCATGATACAATCAAATAATAACCATTCAATACCATTTTCATATACCAAAACTTATATTACCATTTCACATTCAAAGACAAACTAACCTATCAATCCAAACATGTTATGTCAACCTACGAAAAATTAAAACTTAGCTATTTACTTGTCTTAAACATGGAATACAACTATTTCAATTTTGTTATACCTTTCATAACATTCTAGCACATAGAAACCATAATCAAACTTGGCCATTATACATCCATAGGCTCAAATAAGTCACATTTCAAGTTGGCTATTCATTTGCCACTTAAATATCTCATAATAATACCAAAACATCCAACATCATCAACATCATTATACCAAAATCATAAACATTCAAGATAACTTAAACACAATACAACCCTATATACATGCCACATAACCGTAGTCGGAACAAATAAGAGACTAAAGGTTGGATAGTGTGAGCTCCAAGTTGGTCCGACCGACGAGTTCCGCAAAATAACCTATATAGAGACAGAAAAGCAAACAAGATAAGCATTATGAATGTTTAGTAAGTCCATATGAAAATTTACTCAACTTATCATGATAACTCAACATTTAAGTAATGAAAACATAATGTAGCTAAGTACGAGAATCTTTGACATCATGTTACATTCATATACACTTTCATGAAATAATCAAATTGTTAGTTTACTCATACATCAAACCTTTATAAATCAATTCACATATACATGTACAACAATTCAGTATAGCATAAAATATGATATTTCAATTCGTACTCGACTTATATACGTATATACTTAAGTTCTTTCTCATATCACATTCAAACCATGCTCATTTGGAAACATAACAATTTAATCCATTCCAATCCCTTGATATTCTCATAATCATGTAACATAGCCATATACTTTCTCATGAACCATCATTTTCAACAATCATATAACATTTCAGAAATTAATACTTCACGACCAATTCATTAGTTCGTAATGATTTAATTACAAGTTATAAACATACGACATTTAATACATCTTTGAACCTTTATCCAATTCACTTTCACAACCTGTTTATTATCGAAGAACAATAGTAAGTATACTTCGAACACACGGGATAAGATTGCTCACATGAGCTGTGAAAAGAAATGCTCACACAGGCTACGAAAATGAGCCTGCTCACACGAGATGTGGGTCGGGATGTTAACTTTACACGATGCTGCTCACACGAGCTGTGAATAATTTGCAACAAATGTAAGACCTTAGCCATCGATTAAACATCCAATACCAGCACCCGAAATTGTATAAACCTTAATGACATGTCTTTTGTATCCTAGCTTTCAATAAGTTCACACGGATCTTATTCCTCGTATTTAATTTATTTTCAATTTTTGTAGCCGAATACTCGCTTTTCGTATTTCTGATAAAAATTCACATACATTTACGGTGAGTTATCATCATATACACATCATTCAATCATATCACAACTTTGATCAATCAATACTACTCATCTATTCACTATTATCATTTACTTTTTTTACAATTTAGTCTGATAGATGTCGTATTAATAAAAATTATACTTATATATATAATTAATAGGTATAAACACACAATTCAAAAATAATAATAGAATATAGTAAGTTCCATATGAACTTACCTAAAAAAATGGTAACCACAAAGTGCCAAAGACTAATATGCAATTTCTCTTATTTCTCGATTAACTTTCGATTGATTTAATTCAAAATCTATAGTAATTAATTACAATTTATCAATTCAAATAGCCTTATAACTTCTTAGTATATGCATATAACAACTTAATTTCATTTTACACAATTTCTCTAAAGTTCACATTTTATTCAATTTAGTCCCTAAAATCAAAATAGCTATATCTTTCAAATTCAAGCTTCGTTTTACAATTTGATTCTAATTCTATCCTTGTATAGCCCTCTAAATTCAATAATTACAGATATTTCTTACCAATTTCAAAATATTTTTGTTTTAGTCTCTATACTCAAAATTAACAATTTTTTTTACAAATTAATCCTTTTTCATATCTGAACAGAAAATCTAACCAAATAATACCAATTTCATCAAGCATTCATAAATTGTAACTTTTAAAAATTTTAACAGTTTTGAAAACTAACACTCAGGTTAGCTAAATTGATTTACAACGATCTCAAAAACATAAAATTTACGAAAAACAGACTAAAATAACATACCCATGCAAAGCTTGGAAGCTTGGCCGAATGGTTGAAGGTTAACCATGGCTTTCCTCATTCTTTTTGACACTCACGGTTAAAGAAGAAAGAAAATACAATGGTGTCCACTTTTGTTTTTGTTTTATTATATGTTAATTAACCTTTATTTTAACATTAATAATTTAACTTATAAATTATTAATTATAAACATTAACCATCTTGCCTATATAAAAGTGGCTAAAGTGTCACTTATATCCCTATAGATTCATTAATTAAATCTTTTATAAGTTAAAATTCAATAGTGATCAACTTTATGGTTTTTATGATTTAGTTCTTATACCTTAATTAATCACTAATTCGGTAAAATTAACTATCAAAAAATTAACTCACCTATGTAACAACTCTATAAGCATTTACTAAAAATATTTACAAGCTTGGTTTATGAAAATGAGGTCTCGATATCTCATTTTCCAAAACCATTGATTTTAAGGTCAAACCACTTGTACTTTAACTAACTGTTTAATTAGCAAATTTATCTGATCAAACTTCAATATAACACTAAATTTTACTCGTAAATTTAATATTTACAGACTCACTCATCAAAACTATAGTCTCGAAACCACTATTTTCGACACTATAGAAAAGCGGGCTGTTACAAATGGCTATAAGGCATAAGTTGGCTACTTCTTGATCTTCTTCATCAGAGGAATCCTCATCACTCCATGTAGCCACATTGGCTTTAAGCTTTTGTTTGCTTGATCCCTTCTTCTTCCATTAAGGACAATCAAACTTGATATGTCCTAGTTTTTTACACTCATAATAAATAATGGGATCTTTCTCCATAGTAGATTCAAGCTTCAATCCCTTCTTCTTTTGTAATCTTCTTCCTTTATTGGACTTCATGAACCTTTTGAATCTCCTAGCAAACATGGTCATCTCTTTTTCTTCATCCACCTCTTCACTTGATTCATTATCTTCATTTATGGTGGATTTAAGAGCAACATCAACCTTTTTCTTCTCAAGTTTGGCTTCTTCAACCCCTTCATTGAGCCTCATCTCGTATGTAAGCAAAGAACCGATGAGTTAATCTAAAGTGAACGTTTCTAAATTCTTTGCTTCTTCAATTTCAATTAACTTGCCTTCCCACGATTTAGGCAAGCTTCAAAGCATCTTCCTTACTACCTCTTCATTTGGATATGTCTTCCCATAAGACTTTAATCTATTTATGATGATAGTAAATCGACTAGACATCACCTTAATATCTTCCTCGAGCTTCATTTTTGAAGGTTTCATAATTTAAAGTAAAAATTTCAACTTTAGACTTCTTAACTTGGTCGGTACCTTCATATGTGACTTCAAGCTTACCCCATATCTCCTTGGCATTGGAACAAGATGATACTCTATTATATTCTTCCGGGTCAAGTGCACAAAATAAGGTGTACATAGCCTTGGCATTCAACTGAATACTCCTTCTATCTTTCTCATTCCACTCTTTCTTACTTCTTGGAATAAAGAGCTCTTCTTCTTACTTGAGAGGTATGGAGGGACTGTCCATGATGATGTCCCATATGGAAAGATCATTTGCTTGTATGAACAATATCATTCTTGTCTTCCAATAAAAATAGTTGGCACCATTGAAGTAAGGAGGCTTGGAGATAGATTGTGACTCTCTAAGAAAAACTAAATTGGATGTAGATGTCATCTCTTGTGGATTGATTGGCTAAAAGTTAAGCTACCTCAAAAATCTTCTCTTGGTTATAAAATCATCAAATAGAAACTAAGTCTAATACAAATTGTTAGCTCAAATAATCTAACCGAAATTTCCAAGAAAGGGTGAATTGGTTTTCAAAATTTTGTGGAAGCTAGAGAATAAGGATAGAAAATTTGAACACAAGAATTTAGAGTGGTTCGACCCCAATTGCCTACTCCACTAACTTAGCTTTCTACTACTAATGATTTTCCCAAATTCACTAATTTGACAACCTTTAAGGACAAGGTTTAACCTTACAAACTCCCTTAAGATTTCTACCCAAACCTTAAGACACAAACTCTCTCAAAGAAATGCAAATAAACAAACTAAGAACAAACCCTTACAATATCAGAATGTTTGTAAATTAAGCTAAATTACAAAGAAGAAACTTGAGCAGATAGAATAACAATGAAGCTCACAAGTGTTTGTAAGAAAAGTATAGAAAATTTTATCACAAAGGTTGTTTAATTGATCTTTAAGCTTGAATATTCTCTCTTGTTGTTGTAGGACTTTTGGAAGTTGGTATTTATACCCTCTAATTCATTTCCAGCCATTGTGGTTGTTGAGGAATTAAATAGAGCCGTTGGATATAAAAATATCAGATCATTAAATTCGCCTGCAACAAAAAGTATCGATACTTTTTCTGTGAGTATCGATACTATTAGCATTTAATGTCTGATTTAATGACCTTTAAAGTTAGTTTACAACGATACCAAAGATCATTTATCTATACCTAGTAAAAGGTATCGATTCAAAAATGGTATCTTTATAAAAAGATGGTATTGATAAAATACAATAGGTACCGATATATTTTAAAAATTATCGATACTTCTTGTAGGGAGCAATTTTTCAATCGATTTAAAATGTTTCAATCGAGTTAAAGAGTTTAAAACCATTTTTGAACTTTGTCCAAAATTTTCTAAGTGTTCAAAATATTTTCTAAAATTTTTGGAAGTCTTGAAATGATTTGTATGCTTTGAACTTTATAATTTCTTTGTTCAAAAACAAACTTTATTCAAAAACATTTTTGTTTGTTATATCAAAACAATTTATCAAATAAAGATAGTTTAACAATTTCATCCAAAAAAAAATTATTGACAATAATCTTTTAAGTTAATAACAAAATATTTATATTAACTGTGAATTTTATCTTTAGTAAGGTTTAAAAGGATGCAACTCCCTATTATCATGGTTTTCAAAATTAAATCAGAATATTCTGTCGAAGGATTGAAAACTAGTTGAGTATCAATTCAAAATAAAGAGTTAGATCGATTAACTCGCAAATCAATATGAATGAATGATTAAATTTATTTTTTAATTTTTAATAATTTATTTAATTAAATTTAAAAAAACTGATCAAAATAATAATACTCACAGCTCTCATTATGAAAATATTATTGATATGAATGGGAATTGGGAAATGACCATTTGAATACGGATAAATTTGGCAGAAATATCTTCCACAGCACATGCAATGCTGGATGCCAGTGAATATTCACATGACTGGAAAAGCTCACAATTTTCTGATGTGATATGGTTATAATCATCATATCAAAAACTTAAATATAATATTTTTCTATAAAATAAATAAATAATATTGAAAATAATATGAAATACATATACTTTATAAAAAAATTTACCTCAGTCAATAATATGGGTAAGCAAAACTCGATTTGATTCGAAAAAATCAAAAAAAATTTTGAATTTCAAATTAATCGAATCGATTTATTCGAGTTATTTGAGTCAAATGAAATATGTAATTCGACTTTCGAGTTCGAGTTGAATTAAATTTTAAAATTCGAATAACTCAAATAACATATTAGTAAAATTACATATTTGGTCTTTTCCCAATTTTGAAAGTAAACAAATTGGTTTCTCTCAACAAAAAAATTAAAAAAATTCTAAATAAATTTTAGAAATCCAACTATTTATAAAAATTAAAAATAGATTTGATCCAATTTGGTACCCAAACTTGACATTTTTTCCTAATTTGGTACTTAATCTTTTTTGTTCAATTTACTTAATTTTTTTGTTCAATTTGGTACTTGTCAAACGTTTTACAAATTACCCAATATACTAAAAATATTATTTTTTATGAGGTAGCAAAAATAATCAATGTATGGCCGATATATGACAGATGATATGATATTTTTGTATTTTATATGTTAAATTACTTTTAGTTTTATTTAGTTTTTTAATTATTTTATTAATTGAAAATAATGAATTTCTTTTAATTTGGGTTTTTTTTCTTATTTAATATTAATTCATTAAGCATAGCTCAATACCTATTTTTTTAGCATGAATTCTCTCTAATACTGACAATATTTTTGTAGCATAAGAAAAAAATTTTAACACTATTAATGTTTTTCTTAATTTGTATAACATTTAATAAATTTACGTACCAAATTGAACCTAAAAAAAAAGCTTAGGTACCAAATTAGGAAAAAATGCCAAGTTCAGGTACTAAATTGGGCCAAAAAAATTTAGGTACTAAATTAGGAAAAAGTGTCAAGTTCAGGTATCAAATTGGGCCAAAAAAAATTTAGGTACTAAATTAGGAAAAAATGTCAAGTTCATGTACAAAATGTTATATTAAGCCTAAAAAAACAATATCATGTCCATTAGAAACAAAAAAAGAATGTATTAAAAAATAAGGCATAATATCTTTTCTGGCCCTCTAACTTAAAAAAATATATTTTAGCCCTCCATTTAATTTTTCGTCTCTTTTAGCTCATAAACTTGCATTGCTTATCAAATCACCCAAAATAGCTAGAAGTTAATGTTTGTTAACTTTGCTGACGCAGTATACACCACGTTTGCAATTAACTAATTATTTTTAAAATTTAAAAATACATTTTATAATTTTTAAAATAATTTTTATATATTATTTTGAATTTTTTAAAAATTTAAAAACTAATTAATTGTTGACATGGCATCCACGTAGCAATTCACATATATGTCACAACAACAATGTTAACTTTTTCATCTATTTTTAGGTGATTTGATAAATAATACAAGTTTAATAGCTAAAATAGAAGAAAGTTTAAATGAATAGCTAAATTAAATTTTTTTATAAAGTTAGAGTGTCAAATAAATCATTATATTAAAAATAAAAAAAATTGATAGACGTTCGTCAAAGGTTCTATTTAGGCTTTTTTTTTAGTATAAATATAAATATAGAGTAGTTTTCTTTACTTTGCCATCTATGCGTTGTTTGTATGTATTAATAAAATTACATTTAATTATTTCTTAAATTTTGTAAAATTTTATTAATAATATAGTTATAAAATTAAAACATAATAATATATAAATTTAATCTTAAAAGCACGATATGATCTTAGGCTAAGTTTAAATAAACAATATTTTTAAAGTAACAAATTACTTTAAAGTATAAATATTATAATGGTAGATTGTATGAAATTTCTATTTTTATATATAATTTCTAATATAAATTTAATTATTAATTAGTGGGTGTAGATTGTTAATTAAATTTAAATATTGTGACCATACCATTATTTATATTTTTCAATATCTATTTTAATTTTAATAGTTTATTTAATTTGTAAAAATAATGATAAACTTAAAAAGATTTTTTTTAATTGTTTTAAAATTTACCATAATTTATTATGTAAAATTGTAAGTTAAATTATTTAATATAAGCAAATTAAAAGAATTTATTATGAAAATATAACTTACAAAACACCGTTAAAATTTATATTTATATATATAAGCGGAATAGTTTATGTTACAAATTTTCACTTCAAAAATGCTTACTTTCTTTCCTTATTCTAAGTCAAAATTTTATAATGTGAACACATTAAAAACTTAAAAATATTGTAATATATATGATTATAAAATCATTTCATTAAAATTAATGGTCAACAATAACCTTTTAAGTTAATAACCAAATATTTATATTAAATGTGAATTTTATCTTTAGCAAGGTTTAAAAGGATGCGGCTTCCATCGCTGATCGAGTTTTAACTCGATCAGAATTGACATTGTTGTCAATGCAGGAGGATGTGGGTTCGAGTGTGATGAAGTGCATTGTCCTCCTTGTTATGGGTTAGAGAGGGGCTATGAGTAGTTTTAGGCATTATGTCAAAAGAATAGATATGATCAAAACTTATAATTAAATTATTAAAAAAAATACAACTTCCTAACATAGTTTTCAAAAGTGGATCAGAAAATTAGTTGAGTATGAATTCAAAATAAAAGAATTAGATTAATTGAGTTACGAATTGAATATTGATTTAATTTTTTCTTTTAAATATGTTATAATTTTAATAATTTATTTAATTAAATTTAACGAACTGATGGAATCAATATTATTGATATGAAGGGAAATGACCATACGAATACTGTATAAATTTGGCAGAAATATCTTCCACAGCACATGCGATGCTGGATGCCAAGGAATATACACATGACCGGAAAAGCTGATAAATTTCTATTGTGATATAGTTATAAATGATGAAAACATAATTTATCATTATATCAAAAACTTAAAAATAATATTGTTCTATAAAATAAATATTATGTTGAAAAATAATATAAATATAATATGAAATACATATACTTTATAAAAAAATTTACTGAACTTAAGAGTATAATGAGCAAAATTCGATTTGATTCAAAAAAACTAAAAAAAAATAAATTTCATGTTAATTAAATCGATTAATTCAACCATTGTTAAAATTTGAAAATAAGCAAATTGATTTTTTAAAATTCAAAATAATTTTTAAAGATCCAAATATTTATAAAATCTCTAAAATTTATATATTTTTAAAAATTTTATAAAAAATAAAAAATTTCTAAAGAATATATAAAAAAAAAAGTTAAAAGGGATTCTAAAACAATAATTTTAGGATTTAAATAAGTAAATTAAGGATTTAAGTTTATCATACTAAACTATCCTTTTTTTCTCTTATTTTGCTTTGAAATTAAAAAAAAATCAAATATATATGGTTTCAAATTTATATACTCTAAAATAGAATTAATTATATGGTAAGAAGATGTTAATTTGACATGTTTAATTTTTTTAATCTAACTCAACCAATCTTACTCAATTCAATTCGATTCAACTCGACTCGAATTAAATTCCATTTCACCCAACCTAATTCAAAAAAATTAAATTAAATTAAATTAAAACAACAAAATAAAATTCATCAACTCAATAAACTATTCTCAACTTAATTTTAATCCAACGCTTACGCTACCTAAAAGTTTGTCTGCTACCGATTTTTGCACTAAAAACAAGAGTAAAAAAAGGAGGCAAAAATACAGCCACGGCTAATTCCACACCGTCAATTAACTTCAATTCATAGTACTAAAATTATAAGATATCGGGAAAAGCAATCCACCAACTTTCAAGTTTTTTTCACGATGAAACAGACATTTGTTGGAGCCCACCAGTTATGAACCCACCTAAGACTGAAGCGTGACTAGTGACCGCAAATTTCCTGCATACTCATACCATGCTAAGGGCCCCCACCTTCCACGTGGGAAGCACTTAGACATTGAGATGAGACTCCTCCTCTCTCATAAAGCCACGTTTTATTGTAGTTCAACGTTGTAATCAGTTCAAATTGGCAGATCCTAGGTGAACTTCAGTGACCACGCCACTTCAACAACTTCCATCACTCCTAACCCAGCTGCACTCAGTGAGTGAACCATCTCGAGTTCTTGAGGTACTGCTAACTTAGCTGATTTTGAGTGATCCACTGTATCAGTTACATAGGTTCCTGTTTCCTTTTCATCACCCTACGTTCTCTTGAAGCTATATAAAATGTTGGGTTTTTGTCTTTAGTTAATTTGGTTTGGTTTTCTTTTTGGTATCAGCTTTCGATCAATGGCAACCCTGACAACCTCACACTTTGTTTCGACATGTTCACATTTCAGCAGCCATGGAGCAGACACTAAGGCCAATCTTGCACAGGTTGGTGCCAGGAATCAAGCCATGACTCACAATGGTTTGCGGTCTTTGAACAAGGTCGATAGGTTGCAGATGAGGACCACCAACGCAAAGGCTGTCGTTACGAAAGCCATGAAACAGGCAGATCACAGGCCTTTGGGAAAAATTATTTGCGGAATAGGGATGAATATAGTGTTTGTGTCAGCTGAGTGTGGCCCCTGGAGCAAAACTGGTGGACTTGGTGATGTCCTCGGTGGACTTCCTCCCGCAATGGCTGTAAGTACATATAAGTAGAGATTTTGGCTTTGGTTTTGGTATTTAAGTGAGATAACTAGCCGCTATTGCTTATTTATCGTTCAATAGGCCAAAGGACACCGTGTTATGACAGTGTGTCCTCGCTATGATCAGTACAAGGATGCATGGGATACAAGTGTGTTAGTTGATGTAAGGTTTCCAATCCTGCTCGATTCAAGAGATATCATATTTTACTTTTTTAGTACTTCATATTCCACTAAAAGGATCTATGTTTGGATTAATTTCTTAAACTTGAGATCCTAATATGCAGCTAAAAGTCGGAGACAAAGTTGTAACTGTTCGGTTCTTCCACTGCTACAAACGTGGAGTTGATCGTGTCTTTGTCGATCACCCCATGTTCCTTGAGAAGGTTTGAAATGATTGTTGCCTTGGTTTAATGTTCCTGGTAAATGATTCTCGTTCAATCAATTTTCTTATGGTCGCTGTTTTGATAATTCAGGTATGGGGCAAAACAGCATCCAAAATCTATGGCCCCAGAGCAGGTTTGGACTACGAAGACAATCAACTGCGGTTCAGCTTGTTATGCCAGGTAAAAAAAAAATTTGCCATGTCCCTGAGTCTAACCATGATATTGTCTCTTTCAAATATAAGTCAACCTAATTTAATGCCATTTTTATTTTGTTTGTTTGTAGGCTGCTTTGGAGGCACCTAGAGTTCTAAATTTAAATAGCAGTAAAAATTTCTCAGGACCATATGGTATGAAGTCCTCCTCTTTAGTTCTAACCTTGAAAGTTTAACTCTCTTCTTCCATGAAATGGTTTAGGCTAATGTGCTTCACCACCATCTTCTGCAGGGGAAGATGTTGTCTTTATTGCAAATGATTGGCACAGTGCTCTTCTTCCATGCTATTTAAAAGCATGTACCAGTCAAGGGGTATCTACATGAATGCAAAGGTATGGTTGATGGCCTCTGAAACGCTAAGTTAAGCAAGCAGAAGATTGGATCTTACATTGTGCGTGATAAATATGTCAGGTTGTATTTTGCATCCACAACATAGCCTATCAGGGAAGATTTGCCTTTGCAGATTTCAAACGTCTCAATTTGCCTGAACGGTTCAAGAGTTCATTCGATTTCATTGATGGGTAATGAAACCAAAAGTGCTGCTGCTGTTACTATTTTTGTTACAGTATTGATGAATTGTTTTCTTTGGTCAAGGATTTAAAAGGTTTTCATCGTCAGGTATAACAAGCCCGTCAAGGGAAGGAAAATTAATTGGATGAAGGCTGGAATATTGGAATCACATAGAGTCTTGACTGTAAGCCCATACTATGCCCAGGAGCTTGTATCTGGTGAAGACAAAGGTGTAGAACTTGATAACATCATTCGTAAAACTGGCATCACCGGCATTGTGAATGGCATGGATGTTCAAGAATGGAATCCTGCCTCTGACAAATACATCAGTGTCAAATATGATGCAACAACTGTAAGTGCTTTCTATAGCATCCAGTTTCCCCGTTGGTTGTGGTATTAGGAGACGCGTTTTTTAGTAACTGTCAATGCAGGTAATGAAGGCAAAGCCATTGTTAAAGGAAGCTCTTCAAGCTGAGGTGGGATTGCCTTGCGACGGAGATGTTCCTTTGATCGGATTCATTGGTAGGCTAGAAGAGCAGAAGGGTTCAGATATTTTGGCAGAAGCTATTCCGAAATTAGTTGCTGAAAATTGCCAGATTGTAGTCCTTGTTAGTGTCAAATTTTAGAATTCCCCCTTCTGTGATTGTTACCGTTGCTTCAACGAGTATAGTATTAATAAAGGGATCTATTTTCCTTTCAGGGCACAGGCAAAAAGGCCATGGAGAAGCAGATTGAGCAGCTGGAGATCCAATACCCTGACAACGTTAGAGCAGTAGCCAAATTCAATGTCCCATTGGCCCATATGATTATTGCTGGTGCTGATTACATTTTGGTCCCTAGTAGATTCGAACCATGCGGTCTCATTCAGCTGCATGCTATGCGATATGGAACAGTAAATGCTTCTGACCATCTCTTTTCGGCAACTAACTGATTTGATTTCATAAGCACTATGTTGTTAATCTTAGTCTCATTGTACCGGATCAAATTAACCTCGATATGCTATCGGTTTTGTGCTATAGGTTCCGATAGTTGCCTCTACTGGTGGACTTGTTGACACAGTCAAGGAAGGATTCACAGGGTTCCAAATGGGAGCTTTCAATGTTGAAGTAAGTAGTAAAAATTATTTGTCTTTGTGTGAAGCTCCGTGAATGATATATTTATATTTATCTCATCCACCTTTTATGGGAAGATCACTCATCTCAATGGGATGTGTTTGCAGTGTGATGAAGTGGATCCAAGTGATGTGATTAAGGTGGTAAAAACTGTCAAGAGAGCTCTTGCAACATATGGGACTCAAGCACTGAAAGAAATGATCCAGAATTGTATGGCACAAGATTTTTCATGGAAGGTTAGTAGCTCGTGTAGGAAGCTTGTCTTGCATATGGTGGATAATGTAGCTAATTTAGAGTTCTAGGGAGAAACGAATACGCATCTCTAGTTCTTTGAGGTTTAAATGGAAATTTATTGATTTGTGCAGGGACCATCAAGGTTGTGGGAGAAGATGTTGTTGAGCCTCGGGGTGGCTGGCAGTGAACCTGGCATTGAAGGAGAGGAGGTTGCTCCTCTTGCCAAGGAAAATGTTGCCACACCCTGAGCATAATCAGAAGGCAACTATGGATAAAGCTTAGTAACCTGTTTTCTTAGACAACCAAGTCCAAGTACCTGTCTACTCTCGATAGCCATTGGCTTGACCGGCGGAAAACAAACTGACCTGCCATACGTGAAGTCAGTAGTGCTATTTTTGAGGGTGAAAAGTCAGGAGATAGTATGATATATATCCATAGTTATAGCAGCTAATGGGTGTTAGTAATGTTGTCAAGAACTTAAAAAGAGAATCAGTTTCTCTGCATGGTTTTATGAGTAGTGAGCAATGTGAAATAAGATAAAATGTTCAACTTCTACTTAAGGTGTCTTCTTACGTGAATGAATGCTTGCATCATATTTGAGCTTTATATATGTCCTATATTCCATCTTTTTTTATATTGTAATTAGGTAAAATGATGGATGTTTTGGGTCTCAAAAGGATGGAGAATTGAGAGGGGGAAAATAGTCTAAGGCTATGAATATGAAGAATCCCATTCTCTTACAATGTGTTGAACAGCAAATTTTTTTATAATATGGTGTACAGCCCAATTTATGCCCGGGCCCAACATGCAGAGACCCAAAACCCAAATTAATTAAACCCAAACTAAACCTACCCAAATAGGCCCTTTACAAACCCCAAAACTAACCCAAATGGCCCAATACTATCGGCCCAATAAGCCCAACAGACCCAATCACCAGTCAAACTAGGGTTTCAGAAAACTGAAACCCTAACCTACTGCCCTCAGCTGCCGCTCCCATGCCTCTGCCACCATCACCTCAGCCACCTGCCCTCTGCTCCACCTGCTCACTGCTACGCCACCATCAGTCCCTGCAAAGTGAAAAGGAACACGCAACAGCAGCACAAAAAAAAAGGGGAAAGAAGACAGCAAACATTGAAATTTTCGGCTATAAAGCCATATTTTGAACCGATTGTAAGGGGGGGATTTTCTTTAGGTTTTTTCTTCCTTTCTTTCGGCAAAAGCCGAATAGGCTGTAATAGGGGGGACAAAAAAATCAAAAACAAAAAAGAAGATAATGAAATAGAAACAAAGATAAAAGTTTTAGTTTCCAAAACTTTTTTGTTCATTTTTTATTTTTACTTTTGTTTTGTTCAAAAATATATATGTATATACGCAAATGTAGCAAAAAAATACCTTTTTTGAATTTTCCGGCGGCCACGGTGGTCATCGGCCGGGATCCAGGCCGGAGGTAGAGAGCCTGAGAGAGAATGAAATCTTTTTTCTTTTTTTTTTCTGGAAGAGGGAAGGGAAATGAAGATTTTTAAAAAAAAATTTACCTTTTATACTAGTATTGAAACGGCGTCGTTTCATTCAGAGACTTTAGGTGCCAAAACGGCGCCGTTTGGTATTTGAACCGTGACCCGGCCCGTCCGACCGTAGGATCGGCGTATTTTCTGATTTGAGGGGCTATTTTCGCAGGCGATCCCTCCACTTTTGCAACATAGCGCGACCCGGTCCTTTTTGGTTTTTTTTTTTCATTTGGGCCACGAATCTTGCTTCTATTTCGTTTTGGTCCTTAGACCATGCGTCGTCCCCCGCGAAGCGCTGCGCACGGAGAGGCCTGGCATATTTGCTTGTTCGCCCCCTGATGCTTCTAGCGCATTACGAATCAGCCCTTTATCCCATATTTTTATTATTTCAAATGTATACCTTGAAATTTCGTTTAGCTTCAATCTAGCCCTCTATTAGTTATTTTATTACTAAATTAATTATTCTTAATATTGTTCTTATTATTATATAATATTATTACTAGAGTATGATTATTTTTATAACCATGTACTTGCGCATACCATTGATTCAAAACTTTATTGTATAAATATATACATGCATACTGTTAGTAATACACGCATACACACTTTATATTCCATATGCATACATACATTTTTGACCTTTATAATTTTAATATATATACATTTTATAATACATATGCACATATATTTTCATATTTTATAATCCTAAATACATGCATTCGTTCTTATAATACATATATACATACATATATTCTTTTTATATGCATTTTTTAATCTTAAAATATACGTGTACTTATATACATTTTATAATACACATATGTACATATATCATAATTTATATACATATTCGTTATATTTCACAACTTTAAAATATGCACATCTTTGATTTATACACATATATTCTTATGCTTTTTATATTTTATAATTTATGTATATGTTATACATGTCTTTTATAACACATATATATACACCTATACGTACATATTTATATAACCTATTTATATACATGCATATAAATATTTTTATATTTTTATATGTTTTATAATTTATACACACGACTATATATATCTACATACACATCTTCTTTTTCATAAATATATATATACCTATTTTTATATTCTTCATATTTTGAAATGTACCCTTTTATATATATATTTCTATTTTTTATATATACATACATCATTTATATATTTTACAATTTATAGACATACATATATACATATATATATACATATTTACATATATCCTTGTTGTCTTGTTTTTATATTTTATAATTTCCACATACATATATATGTACAAATTTATACTTTTATATTATTTTGATCATGTTCATTTTAATTATTTATTCATGTTAGGGTTGTGTAACCCAAATTCTAAGAGGTTGCTTGCAAGTCAAGTTAAACAAATATATATTTTCTTTCTAGAAGATTTAGTATTTATTAGTATAATATATTTAACATTTATTAGTATAGTTTATTTGACTTACTAATTTAGCCTATAAATAGGCTCTTTTACAATCTTAGAATACATACTCATTAGATTAGAACTCATAACACATTCAGAGAATTTTGTGTTTACGTTTTGGGAGTTCTTTGTTTTTTTGGGTTTTCGGGGTTTAGTTTTTATCTTCATCTTTTGTATTCTTCGTTCTTTTGCCATTATAGTAAAATTATCTTTGCCTGTGATTTTTTATCCTCTTTGGAGGAGTTTTTTCACGTTAAATTTGTGTGTTCATCTTCTCAATTTCTTTTGTTATTTTTACTTGTTTGTTGCTTAATCGAGACGATCTTAACAAGTGGTATCAGAGCTAGTTAAATTTTCATAGATTAGCCCGTTCAGAGATGGCAGCAACAATGTTTGAAATTGAGAAGTTTGATGGTGAGATAAATTTTAATCTGTGACAAAGTTCGGATGATGGCAATTCTAGTTCAAAACGACTTGAAAAAGGTTGTTACAGGGAAAAAGCCTGAAAATCTAAATAAAAAAGAATGGGAAGAGCTTGATGAAAAGGCATTATCTGTAATTCAATTGTGCCTCGCGAATATAGTATTGCAGGAGGTATTGATGAAGAAGACATTATTCGCCTTATGGAAAAGGTTAGAAACTCTTTATACGACTAAGTCTCTGGCTAACCGTTTAGTGTTGAAACATCTATTTACGTTTCGCATGAACGAAGGTGAGCTTTTTAAAGATCACATCAGTCAATTCATTACTCTTTTAAATGATTTAAAGAACGTTGAGGTTCATATTGACGATGAAGATCAAGCTATGCTATTATTGTGCTCTTTACCCTCTTCATACAAGTCTTTCAGGGAGACCTTGATTTATGGCAGAGACAAACTCTCGTTCGAAGATGTGAAGGGTCATTTGTTGAGTAGAGACAAACTCGACAATGAGTTTGGTTTGAATAGAAAAGCAGATAGGCAAGCTTCCGTTTTGGTAGCATCAAAGAAACGAGACAAAAGGTGTCGCTATTGTAAAAAGTTATGTCACGTCAAAGCAGATTGTTATAAACTGCGAAATAAAAGAGCTGCTGAGAGTAACGAGGAAGATGTAGTTGGTGTTAATTTGGTCGATGAAGGTGGTGATGATTTCTTGTTAGTGTCAACGAGTGATAACTCCAAGCTTACGTCTGAATGGATCCTAGATTCAGGATGTTCTTTCACATGTGTCCCAATAGAGAATAGTTCTCTACATACAGTTTAGTTGAAGGTGGAGTTGTGCACATGGGAAACGATTCATCTAGTAAGATAATTGGTATTGGTACTGTTAAAATTAGGATACACGATGGGACGATTAGGACACCTCAGATGTCAGGTATGTACCTGATTTACGAAAGAATCTCATCTCTTTGAGTATTTTAAACTTGAAAGGATGTAGAATCAACATCGAGTCGAGTGACATTAAAGTATCTCGTGGAGCTCTCGTTTTGTTAAAAGGTAAAAGAACTGGCAGTCTTTATATTCTGGAAAGTTCTACAGTGACCGGTGAAATCGGACGTCCCTCGTCCATTACGGAGTCAAATTCAACTCGTTTGGAGCGGAGGCAACTTGGTCATAGGAGGGAAAAAGGTATGACTGTTTCGTTGAAGAGAGGTCCTCTTTTGGATGTAGGTTTTGAAAAGTTAGGGCACTGTATTCGTGAAAATCAGACCCGGGTTAGTATTGATTTGGCTGTGCATAAGTCGAAGGCTAGAAGTCTTCCAGCTTCTAAGCATAGATTCGACTCAGTTAATTCCCTGCATAGTTCAAGATAGGCCCGTGGCGGGTTTTGGTAAAGATAGCGTTGAAAGAATTCGTGTCAAGGTGGAGATTGTTAGAGTTGTGTGACCCAAATTCTAAGAGATTGCTTGCAAGTCAAGTTAAACAAACATATATATTCTTTCTAGAAGATTTAGTATTTATTAGTATAATATATTTAACATTTATTAGTATAGTTTATCTGACTTACTAATTTAGCTTATAAATAGACTCTTTTACAATATTAGAATACATACTCATTAAATTAGAACTCATAACACATTCAGAGAATTTTGTGTTTATGTTTTGGGAGTTCTTTGTTTTTTTGGGTTTTTGGGGTTTAGTTTTTATCTCCATTTTTTGTACTTTTCTTTTTTTTGCCATTATAGTAAAATTATCTTTGCCCGTGGTTTTTTATCCTCTTTGGAGGGGTTTTTCCACGTTATATTTGTGTGTTCATCGTCTCAATTTCTTCTGCTATTTTTACTTGTTTGTTGCTTAATCGGGACGATCCTAACAATTCACGTTTTCACTATTATTTTTAAAAGAAGATTTCAATCTAATTTGTTCATATGTTTGTTATTCTACATGTTATTAATTTGTCCTCTTTATCCATTCATTTTTATTGTTGTTGCTTGTAACCTTTTTTACTATCATATTCAATATTGTGCTTTGTACGCATATTAACCTCATGTTTTATTTCCACTATTTCCAGTTAGATTAATTTGTCTTGACGCATAAGTTTTAATTTTTGAATAAGTAAAATTTCGTGTTTAGATTCGAGAAGATTAAGCCCTAACGTATTGGGTTCCAATTTTCTTCGTTGAATCTAATAATCGAGAATGCTCTTTAATCAAAAATAAAATGAAAAGCTCATTATCAGGAATTCAATACGTTGTGTCCTAACGCATTGGATGTGACACGTTATTTTCTAGAGATGAAGATTTTTCTATAAATAAAGGCAATATTCAATGTTTAGTATTTTGAGAAATTGTTCCCTAACGTATTGGGTTGCAATTTTTATACGACTTAAACAATTGAATATCCTTTTAAATATTATGCGAGCTCTTAGATAAGCTCATTTTTGAAGAGGCGAAATATCGTGCCCTAACTCATTGGGTGTGACATTTTCTCTTTCCAAAATGAGAGGATCTTAACGAGTATCTCGTTTCATATAAGTTTTAAAACAAAGGATTGTATTTTAAATCTCTTTAAATTTTTCAATTTTCAACACTAAGACATTAATTAATCAACTAGGTACCAATTTTGGGCATTACGAGGGTGCTAATCGTTCCTCGTACGTAACCGACTCCCGAACCCATTTTTCTAAATTTCGTAGACCAAAACCGTTTTTTAATAAAATTAAATTATTTATTAAAAACAACCACTTTACGAGGTGATCCGATCACACCTCATCAAAAAGGATTGGTGGTGACTCCTGTTTTCTTTTTCGTTTTTTAAAACCCAAGTCGACCCCGTTTTATCAAAAAAATGGTGTCAACACATGGGAGATCGGGGTTTTATTATCAAGGTGTCCATGCTTGCTCAATTGGGATTAAGTAATTGGCTGGAGTAGATGATGCATTTTTATGGCTTAAATTTGTAGTGGGGGAGATCCTCGGCAAAAGAGTGATGTTTACAAATGCAAATAGTGGGTGATGAATTGAGAGGAACCAATCCCCATCAAAGCCAATGAGGGGAAGTGGGGACACCGAAAGCGACCTCCAATCACTTTGCTTTGCATGGATGCCCTGCCCATGTATCTAGTGCTGTCTCTTTATCTTCTTCTCATCACATATATTATATCACTCTCTCAACGCATTACCATTGCAAAGTGCAAAAGTGCAAACCGCACTGAACTCAATTAAATGCTTAATGGAATAATTAATTGAAAGAAAAAACAACTCATCTTCTCTAAATAAACATTATAATTCGTTAATATTCTTTTTGCCAAGCTAAACTCATTTGCTCATTACAGTTGTCTCTCTATTTCTTATTTGGTTGCCTTGTTCAATACTTTTGGCCAATGAATTTCCGTCACAATTCGCATCTTTTGGCTTAAAGACATACTGATAATTGAGCCAATCATCTTTTGCCTCCCTCTACACGCTTGCTTGCTCACTCGCTTTACCTGCTGCTGCTCTCTCTCTCTCTTCTCATGGACTTCCCTGAATTCTTCTGCTATGTTTCAATTTTAGGTAACTTATAACTCACTTATTCTCCACTTCTATCTACTTGGTTTGAACTGTGCTGAATGGTTTTTTTTCTGGGTTATTGCAGCTTGTTTGTTTCCAATTATGGTTAACTCGATTGGGATAAATTATGGACAAATAGCAAACAACCTTCCATCCCCAGAAGACGTGGTGCCACTGGTGAAATCAATCGGAGCAACCAAAGTTAAACTTTACGATGCAGATCCCAGAGTCCTTAAGGCGTTTGCAAACACCGACGTTGAATTCATGGTTGGTTTAGGCAACGAGTACTTGGACAAGATGCGAGATCCAACCAATGCCCAAGCATGGGTGAAAGAAAACATTCAACCCCATTTACCAGCCACCAAAATCACCTCCATCTTTGTCGGCAACGAGGTTCTCACTTTAAACGACACTTCTCTCTCCGACTGCCTTCTCCCGGCAATGCAAAGCGTTCATGCTGCGCTGCTTAACTTCGGACTGGATAAACAGGTGACCGTCACTACAACACATTCCCTAGCCATTCTTCAAACCTCTTATCCGCCTTCAGCTGGTGCGTTCCGTGAAGATTTGATGGATCCTTTGTGCGAAACGTTGAATTTCCATCAAAAAACTGGCTCTCCTTTTTTGATTAATGCCTATCCCTACTTTGCATACAAGGGAAACCTCGAGCAAGTTCCATTGGATTTTGTTCTTTTTCAGCCAAACCAAGGAGTTACCGATCCACAAACCCATTTACATTACGATAACATGTTGTATGCTCAAATCGACGCCGTTTACTCTGCTTTAGCTTCCTTGGGTTACAAGAAACTCCCGGTTCACATATCGGAAACTGGGTGGCCTTCAAAGGGAGATGAAGACGAGGCAGGAGCGACGCCCGAAAATGCTGAAAAATACAATGGGAATTTGATTAAATTGATGTCGGGAAAAACAGGGACTCCAATGAGGCCGAATTCGGATCTTAACATTTACATTTTTGCTTTGTTTAATGAGAATATGAAACCAGGTCCCACTTCAGAGAGGAATTACGGGTTGTTTAAGCCAGACGGAACACCAGCGTATCCTCTTGGGATCACTCCTAACAATGTCGTCGGGAGAAATACGACCGTCGGTGGTGGAAGTTTCGGGAATGCCGTAACGAACCCGTATTATCCGATGAGTTCTTCCACAGGTTATATGTCCATTTCTTCCGCAAGGGTAAGTTATATGCCATTCATTGAATTCTATTTGCATGGCAAACTTTGAAATGGTGACATTTACGTGATTCAAAAATTTTGGATTGATAGCAGCAAAGATATCAATTATTGGGGCATGTGGTGCTGATGGTGCCATTGTTGATTATTAAAACCTTGGTTTAGAGACGAATCCAAAGCTCTTTCTTTGCATCAGATTTAAAGGAAGGGGAAAAAGAGAAGAGAGAGAATAAGAGGCAGCTTCATGGTTAGGGAAAATGTAAAATTCTGATTCTAAGGAATCACCAACTTTATTTTCGACTCCACAAAATCAAAGTGCATGTAGATGATTATCAAAAGAGGCGCAGGCATTTATTTTTCTTTTAAATTCTATCATGTAAATTTTAAGGTGATCTTCTCCTGTTGGTATTTATTTTATTTTGTTATGTCAAACTATGTTCTTAATTTTAATAAATATTTTGCAGGGTGATAGGTTTGGTGAGTGAGAGGGAGGGAAAGCATCTCATATAGTAGTACCTTTTTAGGTGGTTTTAATAATTTTTGCTAGGAGGTTTTTTCTGTTTTTATTTTTTGATAATGTAGAATTAAATTCAAATAAGTTACTCTTAACCAGATTAATCAAAGGAATTGAATTGAGAGAGTTAATTGTATTGTAGGTCAACATCTATGTATATATAAATCTTACCATTTCTTAATGTCAAATAAAATATATAATTGTTATAACTAAAAGCTTCATTCATTGATTGAATCATAGATGGGTGATAATCTCTTTGGTTTTTAATGCTATTAATAAAATAAATCTTTGATGTTCATGAAACTAACTAAAAATTCGACTAAGCCAAGTGCACCTATCAATTAATAATACAGTTACGGTGAGTAAAGATATCGTTCCCACAAAGACTAAAAGTAATAGTAATTACTGTCTTTTTATTATTTAACCGATAAATTTGAGTGATTGATTAAAACTAAAATTAATTAAATTAATTAACTACGAGCGCAACAAAGAACAAATCAGGAAAATAATCAAATAATAACCAAGAAACGAAACAATACCCATGAAAGAATTCACCTAGATTTCATCTGTCATTATCAATCTAAATTACGCAATTTCTTCACTTGGTATCTTGATCCATAAAATTTCTTAAATTATGCTAATATCTCTAAGAGCAATTGACTTTAGGTTGATTAATTGAAATTTCTTTCTAATTAAAACCTCTATTATTGCATTAACTCGATCTATGGATTCCCCTATTAGATTTGACTCTAATCTGTTTGATTTATGTCGTCCTATTTCTAGGATTACATGCAACTCCATTCAATTATGCTAGATCTACTCTTAAATAAGGTTTATTCCTCCTTTGATTCAAGCACATCAAACATGGATCAATAGTCTAGAAATATTAAACCAAGAATTAAGCACACATAATTGAGAACAAGATCTAAATATTTATTGCGTAAAATAAAAATCAAACGACAGAATCCATAATAAGGTTCATCTCCCCTAGGTATTTAGAAAATTAGTTCATACTTGCAAATAAAAACATCCAAAAGACAATATAACCGAAAGAAATAAAGAAACTCATGATAATCTCCTAAGAAATCAACTAGGAGTCTTCATTCTTGACGGAAATCTGCTTCAGAATCGACTTCAATGGTATTTTTCGAGTTGTTTTCTTGAATATTCTATGATGAATTTCTCCTATCTTCATATTTTTTTACATATATACGTCTTAGAATGCTCAAAAAACCTAAAAAATAGCGTTTTTTCGTTGTTCGGAGTGCAATTCACGAAATTGACATGGTCTACCACACAGTTGTGTGTCCAGGCCATGTGGAATAATCCAGGCCGTGTGGCTCATGTAACTCGCTTCGATTTTCCAGTTTTCGCTCATTTTGCTCTCAAATGCTCTCCTTAGTATAAAAATATGAATTTAAATGATTAGGAGCATAAAATTCACCATTAACATCGAACAATCATCCAAAAATGCATTAAAAATTAGATTAAAACATGTTACTTTTAGCACTTATCAATCTTAGGTCCATGGTTATAGTGTTAATTGTTAATAATGGAAATAATTTCAACAACCTTCTTATTAATTATCAAGAAGGAAAGAAGATCGATTGCTAGGCATAAGGTCAATAACTATAGCTAATTTATTGAAGAATATTGAAATTTATGTTTGCATAGATGATCAAACTCATGAATCAAAACATGAATTTTGCCTTTTACTAAAATTTTTATCACTTCTTTCATAATTCTAATTTCTATCTTCAAGCTCCCTTTTATTTTTAATTATTTTTTATTGGATTTCACCCTAGTCATTATTATATACAAATTTTATATTTTTAGTAGAAATTTATTGTTGTTGATTTCAACCTCCATTATTTATGTTTTATATTTATTTGAATTTCCAAATAAACTAAACTATCTAAGTGATTCGGAATCATAGGTTACTAACGTAGTTACTAAAATAGAATAATATTTTTTTTAAATGGAAAATTCGTTAATTCATTTAATTAATAAAACTATACAATTCATGGAAAAAATAATAAATATTCATCGTAGATGGTGAAAGATAAGCTCTATCAACACAACAAATGCTTTAGCCTTAGCATCAATAGAACATCATGACACGTTGACAATTGGCTTTGTCATAACTCAAGCACGACTTATCTGGAGTGATTGCAAGCACTTAATACGATAAGAAAATCAACCCCGGATGATCCAAAGCTGCGAGCAAAAATCGAGAAAAGAATCGAACATTCACCAAACTAGAGAGGACGACGGCAAAATCATTTCTAAAATCACTTGTAAAACTAAGGTTACATGCATAAGCAAGACTAAATAACGTGCTACAAGAGCAAACAAAAACTTCTAAAACTTAAAATTTATTAACAATGGAAAAACAAACAAGAAAACATATAAAACTTACAACACAGGTTCAAATCGACTCGTGAAATAATTTATTATTCCGAAATACTCTCAAAATAGAAACATATTAAGCAACTGATGAAGAGTCACTCACTTTCCAAGAAAATTTACTGATGGCCGGTAGAGTTTTAACGAACGACAGACGCCGTCATCTGTCCATCACAACTTGTGAAGACAACAAAAATACTCACAAAATATATCTATAAACTGAAAAAAGAAAAACGTGAATAAAAACAGGAAAGAAAATATTATTCATTAGTTAAATAATTACCAAGCTACTTAAGATATTCACTAACAATTAAGGCTATTCAACTTGGATGGTAGAGATAAATGAGAGTGATCGCTAATGATTTAGTTAAAGCTTATAAGTTATATTTCAATTTAGATATTCTTTGAACACTTGGTCTGCTTGATTGAATCAAAAGTGAATGTATATTAAATGGTTAAATTTGATTGATTTAATTATAGTAAATGTAAATAAAAAATTAAAAAGATATTAAATATGTATCAATTAATTTTTTAAATTCTTGGTCCGTTTGGCCCGAATTCCAATAAGATAATTTTTTAAAATACTTTTATTTAAATTTAATTATAGAAATAAATAGATAATAATATAAAATTATATATTTTATTATTTTGATATTGTAAATTATTAAAAATGAAATAGAGGTGTAAGGAATTCTGTTTTTATCTAATATTACACTTTTGAAAAAAGATGCATGTTTGATCTTTGGAGACGATATTATTAGGAGGGACAGTTACAAACCCTGAACATAAACCATAAAATGAACATGGATAATAGAAAAATAATAATAATTACTTTATTGTATATATATATGATTAATATAATTTATTATTAAAATTTAATTTCAAAAAGTGATATCCATTTCAAAAATAACTAAAAAAAAGTGTTTTGTATTTCAAAGAATTCACCTAATGTTTTCATATATATTTTTGTTTTCTTATTACAAATGGGACCTACTTAAAATATTTAAATTTTAAAATTAAATTTTAAATACAATTAAAAAAATATATGTATTAAAAATAGGATCGGGTTAATCATATTTTCATATATGCTTGCAGTTGGTTATTATATATGATTATTATTCTTAATCTTCTTTATCCTACATTTTTTAGTTTAATGAGATTAGATTAATTTAAATCTCATCAACTACTTCTTTATTATTTAAGTATTTAGGAGTAGATTTAGTATTAATGGTTTAATTTAATTAATTAGTCAGGTTGATTAGATTGTTGAAGTTGTTTGTAATTTTGTTATTAGACAATAATTCTATCATGGGTTGGATCGGTTGGGTTTGGGTCGGATCGATGCAAAATTTTAGGTTCAATTTGGCTTGAAAAATAGGCTTAAAATTCTGCCCAAGTCCGACTTGGCTCGCCTATATTAATTTTTTTAGATTATTTTTTATATAAAAATAAATTTTAAAAATATAATATATTAAATATACTAAAAACATTAAAATAAATATTTCCTAACAAATTGAAAATACATTAAAAAAAATCTTTGTGCTTAAATGACACTAAGAGAGTTGCAATTTAGCAAGCAAATGCCGATAAAACAGTAGTAAAATTAATAATAAAACAATAGTTATATAATATCCAAAGAATAACAACAAAATGACAACAAAACAACAACGAAATGGTAGCAAAACAACAGCAAAAAGTTTAGGCTGACTCGAGTGGGGTCAAAAAATCCTACCCGAGGCCTGACTCGTTTAGAAAACAGACTATATTTTTATCCAAACCCATTTTTCGACCCTATTTTTTTGGCCAAATCATTTCGCTCTTCGAATGGACTTTCGAATTTGGACGAATGACCTTACTCATTAAAAATTGTACTGGAAATTAGATTAGCGAGTAAGCTAGGGCAACAGTGAACTTCATTGAAAATGTTATTATGAGTTTAATTCGATGTATTCCATTTCAACATGATGTTCTGGTGGACATACAACGGGCAAAAATGCCTCATGCTCCAAATTTATAAATTGGGATAATGGTTCTTGAAGTTTATCAATTTTTTCTATATAATCCCTCAACATCAAAATTATATTTAAAAATAGTATATTGTTTTTTTTATAAATTTGATCTGTAATTATATTTTCTTTCATGAAGAAAACAAAATTTTAAATGTACTTTACGAGTTTAAAAGTAATTTGTAATTAAATTTAGCAGAGCTAATTGACAAAAATATGTATACAATTAAACTTGGAAATTGAAAAGGAAAAAATATATTGGGAGCAAAGAGCAAGAGCGAATTGGTTAAAGTTGAGAGATAAGAATACAAAATTTTTCCACAATTTTGCATCCCAAAAGAGAAGGATAAATCGGATTGATGAATTGGAGAACGAACAAAGACAAACAATTATGGATAAACAAGGAATGACAGTTGTTGCAAAGAGGTACTTTGAAAATATTTTTTCTTTAGGTGGTATTGGCAATTTAGACTATATCCTTTCTAATATTGGAAATTGTATTACGATGAGCATGAATCAATGGTTGACTACTGAATATACAATGGAAGAAATTGTTTTTGCTTTAAAAACCACGGGGCCGAAAAAAGTTGCTGGAAGTGATGGATTTTTAGAATTATTTTTTCAAACTTATTGGTATATACATGAAAGGGGGTTGGGGAATTCTACCTTGATATTTTGAACAAAGAGGGTTCTCTTGAAGGTGTTAATATGACAAATATAGTTCTTATTCCAAAGGTGGCTCATCCAACAAACCTTAAAAACTTTCATCCTATCAATCTATGCACAGTTCTTTATAAAATCATTTAAAAAACGATAGCAAATCATCTCCAAAAAGTTTTACATATATGCATTGACGAAGCCCAAAGTGTATTTGTTCTAGGAAGACTCATTACTGATAATATCTTACTTGCATATGAATTGGTGCACACTTTCAAACAACAAAGGATGGGACAACACGGAGGCTTGACATTAAAACTAAACATGAGTAAATCATATAATAGAATTAAATAGACGTGTCTAGAAAAATCTATGCTAAAGATAGGCTTTGTAGAGTCTTTTGTGGATTTAATCTTAAGACGTAGCAGCTTAGTAAGCTATTCAATATGTATAAATGGAGAGATGGGGGGGTCGGTTTAAACCAACTAAAGGTTTGCGACAAGGTGACCCCCTAAGCCCCTATTTGTTTTTAATTTGTAGTGAAGGACTCTTGTCTCTAATGAGATTAGCTTTGTAAGATGGTAGAATCAAAGGAGCAAAAGTGTGTCGAAGAAGGCCGATTGTTACTTATCTTTTATTTGCAGACGATTGTATCCTATTCGGAAACGCTAAAGAGAGAGGAGCTCAAAATTTAAAAACAATTCTAAGAGAATATGAAATATGCTCGGGACAGTGTATAAATTTTGAAAAATCAATTTTTTATTTTAGCTCTAATGTTTTGGAGTAAAGGAAGGAACAAATTGCAGATATATTAGAGGTAAGAACTTCACAAAACCAAAAAAAAGTATTTGGGCTCACCTAATATGGTGGGAAGGGACAAAAAGAGATCTTTCAAATTTTGAAAGACCGATTACTAAGTAAAAACGATGGGTGGAGCACAATGCATCTCTCGCATGGTGGTAAGGAAGTATTTATTAAATCAGTTTTACAGGCAATCCCTACTTATTCTATGGCTTGTTTTCTATTACCAAAATCTTATTGTGTTGAATTCGAAAATTTAATGGGGCGATTTTGGTGGGAAAAAAAACATAATAAGAGGGGAATTCATTAGTGCGAATGGAGGAAACTGGGTGAATTAAAAGAAGATGGAGGTATGGGTTTTCGTGTTTATCAAAATTCAATATAGCGTTTTTAGCAAAACAAGGATGACATTTAATGAGTTATCCATATTTTTTATTAGCAAAATCCGTAAAAGCTAAGTATTACCTGCAGTCAAATTTTATGAATGCACAACTGGGAAACTTACCATCTTATACCTGGAAGAGTATTTGGTCAGCCAGAGGAATTATTGAGAAAGGGATATGCTGGCTTGTTGGTTCGAAGGATCAAATATTGGTTTGGACCGATGCATGGATACCATGTGCTGTGGATCACAATGTGCAAACATTAGAGATAAACCAGAATATCAAACGAGTTTCTGACTTAATAGATCAACTGTCAAATCCCTAAAATGAGGATTTAGTCAAAAGTACCTTTGTGAGGAAGATGCGAAAAGAATATCATGTATACCCCTCCCAGTTGATCAACATGAAGACAGGTTGGTATGGCGTAAAGAAGCATCAAGAGACTATTCGGTGAGGAGTGGTTACAAAATCTTATACAAAACGACAACACAAATTTACAAATTGGCCAAAATAATTACAAACCGATGTACAAAAAATTATGGCTACTAAATCTACCCTCTAAAATCAAAATTATGGTATGGAAGTCCACAAACAACTATTTACTGAATCTATTCAACCTATATCAACAGAGGTTAGTAAGCTCGACAGATTGTCCAAAATGTCAAGGCCAGACGGAGAGTGTGGAGCATGTCTTTAGGGATTGCCCTATAGCATCAAAAGTTTGGTCAAAATTGCAGATTGAGTGGCCACAAGAGCAAAATTATACACAGTACAATGAATGGATGCAATTTCTTTTTAATAATTACCCGAGCCAGAAATGCAAAACAATTGCATGTACTATATGGGCATTACAGACAACAAGTAATAAATTATTTTATGAGAGAAAACAACAAACTGGAGAGGAGATAAAGCGCTTTATTGAAAATTATTTACTAGAATTAAAAGGAATCAAGAATAAGCTACTTGTTCAGAAAATAAGGATTGAACGGTGGAGACCACCGAAGCCCATACATGTCAAGATAAAATTTGATGCTGCATATCAACAACAAAACAAGAAATTGTGTACAAGAATAGTGATTCAGGATGAAGAAGGTCAGGTTTTAAAAGCTAAACTATACCTAAACAAATACATACCAAATGCATTTGCAGCAGAAGCCTTGGCTTGTGTACAAGCAATCCAATTTGGAGCCAAATCCAGTTATTTAAGAGTCGACATCGAAGGTGATACCTTATCAGTATTAAGAAAATTGCAAGAAGACTTAGGGTGGGTTTGGATGGGCGATTGGGTGCGGTGCGGTGCGTTTAGCTTACTTTTTGTCTCACGCTACAGTGTTGCTACAATATCTAATCTAACTGCCACCGCTGTTTTTACACTAACCGCAGGTAAACGCACTGGCCATCCAAACTCACCCTTAGACGATAGATCAGAAATCAGAGCCTATATTCTTAATGTTAAGCGCCTAAAGAGAAACTTTATTAATTGCAAATTCAAATATGCTTCAAGAACAGGGAATAATGTGGCACATACCTTTGCAAAAGAGGGACTAAGGGTGGGAGACGATACTTATCTAAATAACAGACTTTCTAGGGCAGTGTTAGCCGCTGTGGTAGAGGATTGTCGAGGATTACTGCGAATAGGTAAGGGACTTCAGTGAAAAGGAAGAACAATATGCGGGGATCGAAAGAGACAATACATCTGAAGCAAAGTCCAGGAACAACAAAGTGAGTGGGTCAGAGAGGTAGATGCTGAAGAAGAACGACTTGGGAAAATGGAATGGAAACAATAAGAACTCAGTAAAGGCATTTTAGTATGGGCAGATCCATAAATGGAATCGGATCGGTGAAGAGAACTTGGCCATGGCTGGGATGCCCTAAGAAACAGAGTTCTAGAAAAGTCGGTCAGAACATGGGAAATGATAAAGTTAAAAGAGAAGTGAGGGAAAGTGACCAACAAGTTTTGGTGGATGGTTGCGGCTTTGTCTTAGGGTTTTAGGAAAAATGTGGGATTAAGTTTAAGATAAGGGCTTTTAGGCTGATACGGCCTTGGGGCATTTTGTTTTAAGGATTTTTGGTTAGGAAGGTGTTTAATTTGGGCTTTATGGGTTTTGTCATTGATTTATGTTTTGGTGCTATCTTTTTAATAATGAGCAATCTAACATTTTTCTTGAAAAAAATAATTTGTATGTTTCATATTAAAAAAAATGCTATAATTTCTTTTAACAATTAAATTTAAAGTTTTCATATTTTAAAATAATCTAACATTTCAAATATTTTTATAATTTTAAAAAATAACATACTATTTTAAAATATAATTTTAAAGTGAAAGGTCCTCAATAAATTTGATAAGTTTCAAGGGTCATTATGATGTTAAGATGATGTTTTGCAGGAAAAAAAAACCTAAAAAAGCCTTGTAGGAATGACATTTGTAAAAGTAAACATGATGTTTTATTCTTGATATTATTTCAAGAAAACAAATAACCCTTTTAAATTTTAATTACAACATATTTCTACAATATTAAATTGATATAAAGACATAATTGATACAATACTAATATTTTAAGAACTCAATTAGAATGCTTTAAAATTTAGAGATCAATTTTAAATTTGAGTCAATTTAAATGTATAGGGTGCAATTAACCCGTGTTGGATATATTAATAAATATGATTATAATTTATTTAATATTAAAAAAATTATATGAACTATTATTTTTAGAATAAGATTTTTTATGAATTATTAAATACATAAAGAATTAAATGCCAAAAGTTTTACTGCATTTTTGGTCAGTCCTATTTACTTGGGTCCCCAGCTATATTTTTGCTCGTTAATACAACCTAAACCTACCTAAATCTTTTACATTTGTTTCAAACCAAGTTTAGCGAATCGGACTGATTTACCAAAACACCCTTCATTCACTTGTAAAATCTGAAACACTGCCTCACTGTTATGATGGTTAAAAGTTACGCCCAGCAGCCAATAACTACGCGACACGTCATAGTACAGACGCATGATGGATGTCGCCAAGTATCATCCTACATACATGCATCAATATCATGTCATACATAGACATGTATTTTTTTTCTTTTTTTACATTTCAGTAAACGATCCAAATTCCCTAATTTTTAGATAGAAAACAATTCAAAAAAAAAAAAAAAAGGTTAAGCTCAGCGTTACAGACACTGTAAGAAAAGGAAAATCATCCCTTTTTTTTTTGGCTGCTCTACTTTGTTTTCTGCTGTTATTTATTTCCATTTCGTTTTCTCCGTAGTGATCTCGAGGTGGGTTTTTAGTTTTGCTCGTCATCAATGGAGATGAATGTAGCCTTGGCTTAGTTTCCGAAACGATTCTATCATTTTTATATTCCCTACATTTCACAACGCCATTTAAAAAAAATCATCTTTTTTTTTTTTGATGTTTGGGCTTATAAATTTCAGGTCCTTTTCTTGATCAGTCGATAAAAGAGATTTTTTTTTTTTGGGAATAATTATCAGGCCATGGCAGTAGTTGAGAATGGTTCGAATCAAGATGCGGCTGCAACAGCAGTGGCATCAAACGATCAGGATCAGTCAAAGCAAAACCATGTTGGGTCAAGAATTGATCCGAGCTTACACCAGAACGATCAGGGGTTATACGACAAGATCGGTGCCCCCCATCATCGATCCAACGGTGGGGATTTACAGATGAGCAATGGTGGTACTGGGGATGACGTTGGGGATAGCTTCAAGAGAGACATGAGAGAGTTGCAAGAACTGTTCTCTAAGCTTAACCCCATGGCTGAAGAGTTCGTGCCCCATTCAATTGCTAACCACGAACTTAATGGAGGGTTTTTCATTAACAACTCTTTTCTGCAAAACAACACTAACATCTCGAGGAATGGTCATGCTAATGGAAATGGTGCTGGTAGGCGGGTATGCCATCAAAAACCCATTTGTTGATTGATTGCTGTGTTTACTGTTTTTTATTAAGAATTTTAGTCATCTTGAAGGAGGAAAATTAGCATATAAAAAAAAAGAATAAAATTTGTTTGTTTGGGGTTTTAAGGATGAAGGTTTTCAAAGTTTCTGTTTTATTATTGAGTGCGTTCTGCATAAGAAAATTTCATGTGTTTTTTCTTTTGGTTAATTTTAGTTGAGGCTACGGTTCATGTACATTTTAAGTGGCATGAAATTTAAAGGTTCAATTCCCAAATGTTATCAAATTTTTGTTATACATAATCTCAATTGTAGATGAGAGAATCATCTAATCTCATGGATTTGTTCACTGGATTTTGTATTTTCTCAGAAGAAAATTTTCAATCAAGGTAAAAGGAGATTAAACAATAGGACAAGTATGGCCCAGAGAGAAGAGGTTATCCGTAGGACTGTTTATGTGTCTGATATTGACCAACAGGTTTGAGCTTGTTAGGATGCTGAAATTAATTCTACAATTTCTGCTCTTTGTTATTTGGATTCATGCAGTCTTTTGCTTGTTGGGATGTAGGTCACCGAAGAGCAGCTTGCAGGTTTATTTGTGAGTTGCGGGCAGGTGATATGGTTTTCTTTGCTTCTTAGCAGTTTTCATCAAAAGCAATGTATCTGAATGAATTTTGTTTCTTATGAAGGTGGTTGATTGCCGCATATGTGGTGATCCTAATTCCGTGCTTCGTTTTGCCTTTGTTGAGTTCACTGACGAAGGTGATGTTTAGATAAGGTTATTTGATGCATGATTTAAGGATTGTGAATTTAACTGTAAAACTTGATATTTACATGCTACTGCATGGTGGTTTGACTGTTCAGAAGGTGCGCGAGCTGCTCTGAATCATGCAGGGACTATGCTTGGATTCTACCCAGTTAGGGTGCTACCTTCGAAAACAGCTATTGCACCAGTTAACCCAACATTTTTGCCGAGGGTGAGGCTCATTTCTTCAATTTATTGTGCTGGAACTCATTTATAACTTGAGTAATTGATGCATAAGCCATTCTCCTCTCCTATTCAGTTTGTTAAATGTTTTGTTATTTCTTTTTCAGAACGAAGATGAGCGCCAGATGTGTGCAAGAACTATCTACTGTACAAACATTGACAAGAAGGTGAGAAGCTTTTAGCATTCTGGGATGTTGATTATTAATAATAGTCCTGATTGCAATAAAGGCTCTTTACATTTATTACATGATTTTACACACTGCAGGTTACTCAAGCTGATGTTAAGCTCTTTTTCGAAACAGTCTGTGGGGAGGTTTGTTATTCCATGACTACAAAGTTTTGTTTCTTTTATTTATTACATCAAAAACCTAAGTGAGGATGCATTTAGAAGGACATATTGTCTCATGTAGGTTTATCACCTGAGGTTGCTGGGGGACTACCACCATTCAACTCGCATTGCTTTTGTTGAGTTTGTAATGGTAATTGTTTCTTCCTCTGTATTCATGCTATTCTTTGAACATGCCTGAACAAATTTCCTCTGGTTTTTGACGGATATGAAAAGGGTTTTCCAGGTCTTTGTGTGACCTTACTTTAAGATCATAAAGATATAAGCTAGCCAGCAAGAAAGAAGTTTGTGTTAGCTCAAAATATTGGGGTTTCTGATCCTTTCTATACTAACATTTTGTTCAAAAGTTCAGGGTTCTATGGATAGGAAGTAGGGGAAACAAAAAAAAGGGAAAGGCAAGATAGTGAAATGAAACTAAAGACTACCGATAATTTGGTTCTTGGGGAATGGCCAAAAATTTCCTTTTTTCCTGTATCCTGGGAAAAGTCTTTGACTCCTTGTTAAAGGTCGGAGAGGAAAGTTCTAAGAATACTTGTTGTGTTTTGGAGCACCTTTTCCTTCTAAAATTTTACCTAAAATGAAATAAGCCTGAGGTATCTTCAATTGAGATATTGACGGGAAGAATATTGGAGCAAATTTTTTTATTAGGTGTCAGAAAAATAAATTGATAAGCTATCTAGTTGATCTATTTTTTTAATAGATGCAAATCTGCTTGTTGCTAGTAGATACAATGGATTTGCATTTGAAACCAAGTGTATAACACATTATTGTCTTCTAGGGAAATTTGTGCCTGTATAATCCTATTTTGCGTAGATAGCAGTGACCCGCCTTTCTTTGAATCTTTCTTGTGCTCAAAGATGGCATGCTGTGCTTCCTTTTCCTCTAGTGCAATGATGCAAAGTTGCTGGATTAATTGTTTCCCATGATGTATGTTCCTTTTAAGTTGATTTATGTGTGATGTTCTGTCTATTAAGGGTAATGTTTGTGTAGCTTCATTTCTGCATGTCCTATATACTCCCAAGCATTTCAATGCTGTTTATGGACCCTTTGCCATAACAATCCTCCTACTAAATCTTCCACCTGTGGCAGTACAATCAAACTTTTCTGTTTTAACATGGGTCGGATTGTGTCTTATGTGCATGAAACTTTTGAAGAGTGTATTCTGCTCTTGCACTGAGGACTTGCTTATCAACTATTATACATTTATACTCTTTGCTCTGGGGCTTCCTACAGTTGTGATGATGCAATGCTTGGTCATATTTAGAGCTTTGGTTTAGTTTGTGCTGATTGAAATCCAGAGGGTACCTCAAATACTAGTATTTAGTTATATTCTAGAGTATTCTAGGTATTTGCATTTCCATAGCATTGCAGTTTTGCTTGTTAAATTACAAAATGTTTCATTTGTATAGTAGCAACTTGCTAATTACTGTAGCTTTGCCTGGCACTAGAAGCAAAGGAATACTTATTATCAAAATATGACGTGTTTGTTGCTGGAAAAGGAATTATTTGAAGTGGTTTAGGTTGGGATGGCAAGTGATTTTGTGAATTATTTCTCGATTGTCTGCCCTCTTTGGTCAGTAAACCGATGTTGGCTTATCGGAGACGATGTCCTAGTTTTCAAATCAAGTGATATGTAGCTGCTTTTAGACCATCTTGAGAATGGGTTGCTTGACTTTTCATGAATGAACGAATCTGTAATATTCTATTATTCACTTGCAGGCTGAAAGTGCAATTGCTGCTCTCAACTGTAGTGGTGTGATTCTGGGGTCATTGCCCATAAGGTTAGATCCCTGTTTTTTCCATCAGTTCTCCAAATGATTTTTTTTTGCTATAATTTATCTGCAAAGATTGATTAAGCATTTATTCCCATTGTGTTCTGAGTATATTATTGTTGTTGTGTATGATCAGGGTAAGCCCATCGAAGACCCCAGTTCGGCCGCGCACCCCTCGCCTTCCCATGCACTGAATCATTGTGGCACTCCAACTGATTTTAGTACTGGTTTATATATATTTAAAATCCATACACACACCCATGTAAAGATGTTTCCCATGTGGATGGCTTGTCCATTTATATTATATATATTGTCCTCTGCAGCGCTTGGTTGTTTACCCTAGGTGTTGTTGTCTTTTGTTTATTCTTGCAACTTGCAGTACATAGAGTTGGATGGAACTTCGAGGCTTTGAAAGATATTATGCATTATTACTCACTAATGTGGACAGGGTTTGTCCCAAATTGAACTTTTTGCACATTCTGGGCTATGTAATTGATGGAGTGGTTCTCTAGTACTTTTGTGTCACTGGTACTGTGCCAAGCTTTGGCTTGATGCCACTGGAGATGAGATGCCCGCTCTATCAATTCTTTTACCTCCTCTCCTATTTAGTCTTAAATTTGTGTTATTTCATTTGATCTTTTGGGCGGCATTAGATAAAATTCATGCTAGTTGGATTTTTTCTTGGGTGCATGAACTATATGATCTGATCTGCTTTACGCCAATATCAATCAAGTCATTGAGAATTCCAGGTTGTACGTTCATGGAGGCCCCGAACTTCCGAAGAAAAATAATATAGTTGGGATACCAAATTGATCGATAGAAGTTTTACATCATCTAACAAGCAGGAAATTTGTGGGGGGCTCATGCTGAACTGAAGCACCGTAAATTTAAGAAAATTTTACTACAAACAAGCCAGTGATTGTGAATCAACCGGCACCTATATGATTTATTTATATAATTTTATTGCGTAAAAGCTCAGAGGTGCAGAAGGCATCTAAGCGATTTCCCCTCGATTAGCAGTTGAAAAGCTTCATTTATGTTGTGGAAGGGAAGCTCATGTGTGATAAACTCGTCCAAGTTCAGGGTCTGGAATCATATTCCAAAAACTCAGTTTGATTGTAAGAAAGAAGCAGGGCTTGAATTGATGATTTAACTTTTACCTACCCCACACATGCATTGTTCGGCCAACTTTGGCAGTTGGGTTTTGCCTTTGAAGCCTCCAAAGATGGATCCTACGATTTGGCGTCCGTTAAATAACTCCATTGGATGGAGAGGCAGCAACATTGGGCTTGGGTGAATCCCCAGTAGTACTGTCAGTCCCCATCCCTGTGTATGCATGCCACACTTTGATGATTAAAGGGGGACAACAATAGATGAAACTGGGAAATCAGAGGCAGGGTGATAAGAGGAGGGAGTTACGGTATGGGTGGACAAAAATGCCTCTCGAAGAACTTCAAGGTTTCCTACACATTCGAAGCTGTAGTCTACACCTCCCTCTGTAATAGCTCCGATTTTCTGCGCTCACCCATTTGTTTTTTTAAGTCTATTATATTCCACAGTTGCATAAATGATGATTACTAAATACTAACCTCATGCACTGGTACGTCTAGATCCTTTGGGTTTATGAATTCTGTAATTCCCACTGCTTTGCCTGCTCCACCGCCACCCACAACATTATATAACCTTCCAATATTAATTTACTCATAAAACACTAAATCTTGCCATCGCTAGAAAAGATGGGGGGGAATAAATACCTTTGAAAAATTTGCTAGGGTTGATATCAACGCCTATTATTTTCGATGCACCTCTTACTCGTGCTCCTTCAGCTACCTGCTCCATTCCAAGTTGCCATTACTTCACTATTTTATATCTTTAGCACATGGGATGATTCACGCTACGTACTATATGATTTACTTGAAAAATATGCATTTCTATTTTATGTTAGATTCAGGAAAAAGCAAAAGTGGCAAGGAAATCAGAGCTGTCTACATATAAAATTTATGTATTATTTAATTATTTACGGCTTATCCGGTTCACGCTAGATTGCATGGTTTGATTCTTTTCACTTCTCAGTAACGTCCAACACTGTATTCATACTAAAATATGAATTTTATTGGGTCAGCAAAGCGACTCACAGCGAGTCCCACGGCACCCAACCCAAAGATTGCCACGCTTGAGCCAGGTTGCACGTTGGCTACATTCCAAGCTGCTCCCACGCCTGACAAATTGACAGTCAGCCAGAGACATTACTACGAGTTGAATATAGGCCAACAGAGAGGGATATTGTTTTTTTGGTGATTAGTTTATACCAGTTGAGACACCGCAACTTAAGAGGCTCATTTTCTCGAGGGGGGCCTTGGTGTCAATCTTTACTACACAGGCAGAATCAAGAACGGTGTACTGGCTGAAAGTGGAGGTGTTGAGGAAATGAAAGATGGGGTTCCCATCCATGGTGGAAAACCTCGTCTTCCCATCATTTACCATCACGCTCTTCAATGGATTCACTCCAAACTTTTGGCAGAGATTAGTTTTTTGGCTTCTGCAACAGATGCAGGTGCCGCACTCCCCTTGGAAGAAAGGGATGACATGATCACCTATTTTCATGTCTTCAACACCTTCCCCAACGCTCTCAACAATCCTGGAACAAACACCAGCATATCCTTCATTCATCAGCAATACGCTTTCATAGTTTTCTTTGGGGGAAAACAAATATAATTAGTTCCTGGTCACATACCCTGCAGCTTCATGGCCTAGAATTCGAGGATATGCTCTCTGTGCTTCATTCTTTAAAACAAAAGCCACAAGGGTCAGAGGTTGAGATGAAAGAGTTAAAAACAAATGATTGATGGGTTTAATTACCTCGCCTTTCCAAGAACTGAGATCCGTGTGACAGATTGAAGTGAAGAGAATCTTGACCCTCACCTCCATCTTTTGAGGGGGTGCCACTTGAACATCTTCAATGACGAGAGGCTGTCCAGGACCCCATGCTACAGCAGCTGCAACAAGGGAACATCACACTCAATCTAAATCCCGGATTGTTGATCATAGGAAAATAGAGAGAAAACCAGAGGCGCCTTTTGTTTACCTCTGCAAGTGATGACTTTCCCTGCAGTGTGGGTTGACTCGGTCTCATACGAATGGTAACCAACATCCATGTTCTTCTTCTCTCTCTTAATGAACCAAGCAGCTGAGATTGTATCAGAAACCTGGTGTAGAGTTTGTTTTGATGTGAAAAGGCGGGTGTTTGAAGCTTCATTCTGGGTAATATTTATAAGCTTAGATTAGTAATCTCACATGGCTTGATGATTAAAAAAAAGGCTGTTTAATTCGTGTGGAATTGTCTAATCCCTGATTATTGTTTCTTTTATTGCGCAATTAATTTGTGGGGTAATATGGTCCAACGCACCAGTTTTAATCGAACAGTCCAAATATTAAAATTTTATAATCAAATACGCTATCATTTTTTAATCTGACATGTGATATATTCATATTTTTTTTAAAAAAAATGAGGCGGTCATATTGATAGAGAGACCACCTATGTTTTCAAACAATATTTTGGAAGAAATAAGAAATCCCCAGAAAAAGAATTCTCAGGAACCAAACACACCAAAAGCAAGAAGGAAATTGAAATAATAATAAAACCCCCCTTAGATCCTCGGAATTTAACCATAAACCCATCAATATCTAATATCAATTCAAGTCAATTCCCGATGATATTATTGTTACCGGTTTTGTTTCCAAACGGTTCCTTTCGAGAGAAAAAATAAAGTCAATCAAGTGCATCGTTGACTTTTAAACAGGACAGGAAGGGGATAGGAAATAGGAATATAAAACTTTATATTATTATTATTTTATATAAAATAAATTTAAAAAATATAATACATATTAAAATAAATATTTTTCAATAAATTAAAAATATATCAAAAAATATTTTTATATTTAAATAACACTAAAATAACTAAAACTTAGCAAATAAATACCTCTAACATAATATCAAAATTAATAATACAATAAAAATTATTCAATATTCAAAAAAATAATAACAAAATAAAAAAATAACAGCAAGACAATTGCAGCAAATAATTCACTAAACCAAGGCAAATTCAGCTGGCTTGGGAAGAAAATAAGTTGGCCCATGCCCATGCCCATGCACATGAAATTGACTCCCACCTTACTTAATTTAAGTGGTTGAGATGGAAGTATAAAAATTAAATTTATTTTAAAATTGTTTTTATTTTTTATGAATAAAAATAAGATGGAAATCAGTTTTAAGCCAGTAATTTCTTCGTTTTCCCCTTTTTTTACTTTGTAAGTCGGTCTCTTCCGCATTTTCTTTCTTGGTTGCAAAAGTAAACCTTCCTTTTTTTATACCTCAATAGCAGCCATAATGTTATAACAAAATAGGAGTCCAATTGACTTGGTCTCTAAACTTTTTTTATACCTCAAACACAAAAATTCAAACCTACTAATGTAATTTTCCTCCTGTAACGTACTAAAAGAAAAGAAATAACAATCCTCATAATTGGCATCACCATAACTTATCTATAAAATTAAACTGAATGACAAATTTAGTCTTTAATAGTTGCATTTTTTTGTTAATTTGACTTTTATTTCTTTTTAAATTAAAGTTAACTATTAGCCTTTCAAAAAAACTCAGATCGTTTTTTCAGTGGAAATATTGATTAAAACATTAACCTTTTAACAATGTTGGTGTGACAACCCATGTGATAATCCACTTATACTTTATGCTGATACAACACTATTTGTCTTATATACCATGCTAACAAATAATTTAAAAATTATAAAAGTATCTAAAATTAATATATATAAAGTTTATAAAATTCAAAAATTAACATGAAGTACATGTGGATTGTCATGAGAGTTGCCATTTTAAAAATTTAACGTTTTAGTCAATATTTCCGTTAAAAAATGAAAAATTTAAATATTTTAAAAAAAGTTGAATTTAAAAGGTTGATGGTCAAATTCAACTCTTTTTATCTGTTTAGGACTTAAAATGGGATGACACCTAATGAAATCTAGAGAGGAAGGGAAACCGTCTGTAGGATGCTTTTATCTTTTTAGGAGTGTATGTTATATACTTAGAGATAAAACATACCAATAGAAGTTTAGTGCAGACAACGATGATGGTATTTTCCTTGGGTACTTTACAAATAATAAGACTCATAAAGTGAACAACAAGTGCACCAATGTAGTTATCAAAGTTGTACCAAGAAGTCCCGTATCTAGTGAGTATGCAAAAAAAAAAAAAAAACTATGGAGCCAGTTGTAGAAGAAATTGCAACTAGGCAAATTGTTAGTACTGATAAACTTGCATATGTCTTTTCCTAACCACAACCATCCCCAAGGGTAGGCAAAAACCATCATTTGGATAGTGTAATTGGTGAAATTGATGGTAAACAAGCCTAGCCCAAACTATCGTGACATGGTTAGGGTGGTGTGTTGCACTTATTCCATGGAGCCTAAGAAGTTTGAAGAAGCTCTCAAAGATGAGCATTGGATTCAAGCAGTGCAAGAAAAGATGAATCAATTTCAAAGTAATGATGTATGACAATTAGTCCCCAGGTCTGAATGATGAAATGTAATTGTTACAAAATTGATATTTAAGAATAAGAATAATGAGCATAGGAACATCACTACAAACAAAGCTAGACTTGTGGCTCAAGGTTACACACAGGTGGAGAGAGTTGGCTTTGATGAGACTTTTACACTTGTAACTCGTTTGGAGGCCATCAGACTATTATTGGTCGTTGCAACTTTCTTAGATATCAAATAGTTCTAGATAGATTTAATCATTGTGTTCTTAAATGGTTTCATCAGTGTAGAAGTGTTTTTGGAGTAGCCTAAAGGATTGGAAGACTCCAAGCATCCCAATCATGTTTACAAACTCATTAAGGAACTGTATGGATTAAAAAAAAACCCCAATGATATTGTATGAGAGGCTTTTTAAGTTCTTACTTAAACAAGTTTATACTCATCAAGAAATAAAGATGATTGATCACAATAGCTTAGAATGTCATTTTTGGCTTAATGATACATGCATAGATGGGGTGAAATTTATTAAATTCAATTCACCAAAGCAGCCAATTTTAAAGTTTGGAAAATCAATCGACTTGCAACAATTTTTTTGATGTGATCCAAGCATTTCTGGGTTGATATGTATTCATAGCATTTAAAGAGATATCTCTTAAATTCAAAACACACTTTGAATCACTCGATTTTGAGTTTGGGAGATAAAATTATGATCATTTTAGTGAAGACCGTGCAAGCAAAATTTCTGGGCAAAATTATTATGGGAAATTATGAGTTTCGAGCTTTAATTCGAGTTTAAATCATGTTGGGTTCAATTTTGAGATTCAATTTTGATTATATATGAGCTTAATATTCTATCTATTAGGTTTTATATTTTTATTGTTTATTTATTATAAATTTTAAGATATTTTTTAAGTATTTTAAGTTGTTTAGACGTTTTATATTTCTTAGTCAACAAAAAAGTTTAATTCTATTAGAACTACTTTTTGTGTAGATTAATTAGAGTTTTATTCTACTTAGGAGTTTTATTTTGATGTAATTAGTTAGCCTATATAAAGGCCTCTTTATTATTCATAATATATATTGATTAATAAATTTCAACTCTTTAATTTATTTCTATTTGTGAGATTTTTCTTTTATTTATTTTAGAAGTAGGTTTTCTTCTTAGTTTTCTCTTTGAAGTCGTGGGAGAACTCTTCCCACCCCCTCAAATTCCCATGGTTTGGCCTTAGGGGGTTGCTTAGGGCCATTTATGAAGCTTGTTTAAGTTTCTTCTTCAAAAGGTTTCATAAGACATCTGCTTTTGATCATCACTATTGGTTGCTTTTATTGAAGCTTTGTTCTTCAAGGGGGATAACCTTTCCAACATCCATCTTATTTTCATCTTTTTCTATTCAACCTTTTTCAATCTCACCCTAATCTTTATCTTTCTTGATTTTACGCTTTGTTTTTCTTTTTCTTTTCATTGTTTCTAATTTGTTTTGTCTTCTTCGAACCCTAATTTTTTTCCAAGCTTTATTTGATAAAAAGTTTTGATATAAAAAATCGAAGTGTTTTTGAATAAAAGTTAAAATTGAACAAAATTGACAAAATGATTTTTTTAAAATTGAAGTCTAAGAGATAAAATTTTGAATATCTACTTTGAACTCTTAGAATATTTTTGAAAAAAATTTAAAATCAAGTTAAAATGATTTTGACTAAGTAACAAAGTCTTTTATCATTTTATCAAGCCAAAATAATTTTCAAACATGACAAAATAGCTCTAGGCCAAAAAGTACCGATACCTTTTTGGCCAAGTATCGATATTTTATGAATTATCGATACCCTTCTTAAAAGCGATGCCAAAATGGCATTTTATTTTTCACAAACCCTATTAAGTATCGATATTTCAAAAAATATCGATACCCCTTCTTAAAAACAATACTAAAACAACATTCTATTTCTCACAATACTTACAAAGTATCAATATGGTATCGATACCTTTTTATGAAGTATCGAAAAATTGTTTTGGTATCGATTGCAAAACTCCAACGGTTATTGAATTTAGCATTTATTGCAAAAATTATCGGTACCTTTTTATATGGTATCGATACTCAGTGTTGTAGGTGAATTAAATGCTCTGGTTTTTACATCCCCAACGGCTCTATTCATGACTACAACAACCTCAATGGTTGGAAATCAATTAGGGAGGGGGTATAAATACCAACTTCTAAAGTTACTACAACAATAAGAAAGCACTTTCAAGCAAAAATCATCCATCAAACAACATTTGAGCTTATTATTTCCATATTCTTTTTACATACACTTGTGAGCTTTACTTCTATTCTTTTGCTCAAGTGTATTTGATTGTATTTGAACATAATTTGCAAACACTTTGATCTTATAAGGATTATTTCTTTATTTGCTTATTTTTATTTCCTTGAGAGGGTTTGTGTCTTAATATTTAGGGTAGAAATCTTAAGAGAGTTGTAAGGTTAAACCTTGTCCTCAAAGGTTATCAAATTAGTGAATTTAGAAAAATCCTTAGTTGTGGAAAGCTAAGGTAGTGGAGTAGGCAATTGGGGCCAAACCACTCTAAATTATCGTGTTCATCTTTCAATTTTCTTTCTAGCTTTCACAAAAAATTTAAAAGTCAATTCACCACCCTCTTGGCAAATTCGATTTGATTTATCGAGCTAATAATTAGTATCAGAGCTAATCTTTAAAAGATGGTTTAACAACCAAGAGAAGATCCTCGAGGTAGCTCAACTTACTTCTATTCAAACCTCACAAGATTACATCTTCCATCTCCATTATGATAGGTGAGTCTCAATTTGTTAATAAACCTCATTACTTCAATGGTGTAATTTATTCATATTGGAATATTAGAACGTCACTGTTCATTCAAGCCAAGGATCTTGCTGTGTGGAACGTCGTCATGGATGGTCCAATCATTCCTTAAAAGCAAGGAGAGAAGATAGTTTCAAAGAGCAAGAAGGAATGGAATGAGAAAGATATAAGAAACATACAACTCAATGTCAAGGCCATACACACTCTCTTTTGTGCACTTGGTTTGGATTAATATAGTAGAGTTTCTTCATGTTCCAATGCCAAGGAAATTTACGAAAAATTAGAGGTCACTCATGAGGGTATCGATCAAGTGAAGAAATCAAATGTGAGAATTCTCACACTCAATTATGAGACTTTAATGATGAAGCCCGAGGAGGACATCAAAGCTATGTATGATAGATTTACCATCATCATCAATGAGCTCAAATCTTATGGAAAGATCTATTCCAATGAAGAAGTAGTCCGGAAGATGCTTAGAAGCTTGCCTTTGTCTTAGGATGCCAAAGTTACAGCCATAGAGGAAGCTAAAAATTTTGAGACTTTTCCATTAGATGAGCTAATTGGTTCCTTGCTCACTTATGAAACGAGACTTGAATGAGTGAATATAGGAGAATAAAAAGTTGAAAAGAAGAAGGTCGGTGTTACTCTCAAGTCTACAATATAAGAAGGTAATTCAAATGAAGATATGTATGAGGATAAAGAGATGACCATGTTTGCAAGAAGATTCAAGAGGTTTATGAGGTTCAACAAAGGAAGAAAATTTTAAAAGAAGGAAAGACCCAAGATTGAATCTATTAAGGAGAATGACCCCATCATATCCTATGAATGCAAGAAGCCGGGACACATTAAGTTTGATTGTCCTTAATGGAAAAAAAGAGGGTAAAACAAACAAAAGCTTAAGGCTCATGTTACTACTTGGAGTGATAAGGACTCATTTGACAATGAATATCAAGAAGTAGTCAATTTTTACCTTATGACCATCGATGACTCTAAGGTAACTTCTAACTCATCTAATTTAAATTCTTATTCTTTTGATGAGTTACAAGATGTCTATGATGAATTGAGTTTGAAGTTTGAATTAATGGTTTCAAAATATAAAGAAACTATTTCAAAACTTAAAAATAAAAACAATTTACTCTCCAAAGTCAAGCATGAACTTAAAAGTAAAATAAATGATATGCAAACTATTAGAAAAGATTTTGAGAAAAAGAATTTTGATTTGTGTAACTTACTTTCTAAACTTCATGATGATCATAAAAAACAACTTGAAGTGAAAAAACTCACTCTAACAAAGTTTTTGAAAAAGGAGAATTCAAAACAAAACTTTGTTATTTGTTAAAAATAAATTTAATTTCTAGAAACATAGAAGTTCCCAAAACTTTTATAAAAGAAAAATTATTAAAAGTGTATGGGTCTTTGAAGAACTCATAACTTCTCAAGATAAGAACTTGATTTCTAAATGAATATCTAAAGGCACTAAAATTATAGGGACTAATGCTTATGGACCCAAAAGAATTTGTATACCAAAAATAAAAGTTTAATTCTATGTTTGTAGGAAAAAGGAACATTACTTCAAGGTGGAGAATTCACTCAAAAACTCATGGTACCTTGATAGTGCACGCTCAAAGTACATGACTGGTGACAAGAGCCATTTTTGTCAATTTGAAGCCTAAAATTGGAGGAATGATTACATTTGGTGACAACCCTAAAGGACAAGTAGAAGAAATAGGCTCTATTGGTAAAAACTCTTCAACTCTTATTGAAAATGTGCTTTATGCCAATCGTCTTAAGCATAATCTAATTAGTATTAGTCAATTGTGTGATAGTGGTCTCAATGTCATTTTCTGAATCTAATGGTTGTAAAATAGTTGACATTGTGTCTAATAAGATTATGCTTGTAGGACATAGGATAAGAAATGTTTATATGGTGCATTTTGAAGATTTGTATGATTCACTCATATGCCTAGTTACTAAAAATGAAATTAATTCTTTATTATGGCATAGAAAACTAGGATATGCTAGCATGAACATATTGCATAAACTAGTTAAAAATGACTTAGTGAGAGGTTTGCCTAAAATTGATTTTGAATGAGATAAAATTTGTGATGCATGTGTTAAGGGTAAATATAAAAAGTTTCCTTTAAACCTATTAATGATGTATCAACTAGTAGAGTTCTTCAACTAATTCATATAAACTTGTTTGGTCCAATTAGGATAACTAGCTTAGGTGTAAAACAATACGCTTTTGTGCTTGTTGATGACTATTTTAGATTTACTTGGGTTCTTTTCTTAAGTACTAAATATGAACCTTTAGAAAAAATCATCACATTTTCAAAAATCAACAAAAATGGAAAATGTTACTTTATCACTAGTGTTAGCAGTGATCATGGAACCGAATTTCAAAATGTTGGTTTTGAAAATTTTTGCAACTCAAATGGAATTAGCCATAATTTTTCTGCACCTAGAACCCCTCAACAAAATGGAGTTGTTGAGAGGAAAAATAGAACTTTAGAGGAAATTGCTAGAACTATGCTTTGTGAAAATAATTTACCAAAATATTTTTGGGCGGAAGCCACAAACATTGCTTGCTATGTTATCAATAGAGTAATGATTAGGCCTATCTTAAAGAAAACTCCATGTGAACTTTTCAAAAATAAAAAGCCTAACATTAGCTATTTTCATCCTTTTAGATGCAAGTGTTTTGTTTTAAACAATAGCAAAGATAATCTTGGTAAATTTGATGCAAAGAGTGATGAAGGAATTTTTCTTGGTTATTCTTTAAGTTCTAAAGCTTTTCAAGTGTTTAACAAAAGAGCTTTAGTAGTAGAAGAGTCTCTACATGTTGTTTTTGATGACTCTAACCCTCATTCTAGAAAGAATTCTTGTGTTGATGATAATTATGCATAAATTTTTAATAATAATCATAAAAAGGATCAATCATCAATTGAGAAGATTCAAGAACAAACACAAGATGCTCTAGAAGAGCTTACAATAGAGGAAAGGGAAATCACTAATCCAAGAGAATTAAACTATGTGAAGGATGGTAAGATATTTGAAGATCCATCAAAAGGGGTAACTACTAGATCTTCTCTTAGAAATACTTGTAATTTTGTTGCATTTATCTCATGCATTGAGCCTAAAAATATCAAAGAAGCATTAAATGATGAAAATAAGATATTGGCTATGCAAGAAAAGTTAAATCAATTTGAGAGAAGTAAAGTATGGACCCTGGTTGAAAGACCTTATGATAAATCTACTATAGGTATTAAATGAGTTTTTAGGAATAAGCTAGATGAGAGCGGTAACATAGTGAGGAACAAGGCTAGGCTTGTTGCTCAAGGTTGCACTCAAGAAGAAGGAATATATTATGATGAAACTTATGCTCCCGTAGCTAGGATGGAAGCCATTAGAATGTTTTCAACTTTTGCATGCTTTAATGGTTTTAAATTATATCAAATGGATGTAAAAAAGTATTTTTCCTATATGGTTTTATAAATGAAGAAGTGTATGTTGAACAACCACCTAGTTTTGATGATCTAAAATTTTCAAACCATGTTTTTAAAAATTCAAAAGCTTTATATGGTTTGAAACAAGTTCTTAGAGCTTGGTACAAAAGGTTATCAAATTTTCTTATTGAGAAATGTTTTAGTAAAGGGAGGGTTGACAAAACACTTTTTATTAAAAGAAAAGAAAAATTATTAGTATTTCAAATTTATGTTGATTATATTATTTTTGGTTTTACTAATGATCTTCTTTGTCAAGATTTTTCTAAGTTAATGCAAGGTGAGTTTGAGATGAGCATGATGAGAGAACTAAATTTTTTTTGAGACTCTAAATCAAGCAAATAAAGGATGACATCTTCATCAATAAAGCTAAGTACACAAAAGAAATGGTCAAGAAGTTTGGGATAGACACTCTCAAACCACAAGCTACTCCTATGAGCCCTTCTACAAAGCTTGAGAGTGACGAGGAAGGTAAATGAGTTGACTTAAAATTATATAGGTCAATATTTGGTTCTTTGCTTTATCTTACTGCAAGTAGAACTGAAATTATGTTTAGTGTATGCTTGTGTTCTAGATATCAATCTTGTCCTAAGGAATCACATTTACAAGCCCTTAAGAGAATCTTTAGATACCTTAGAGACACTCCAAATTTAAGCCTTTGGTATCCTAAAGACTTATCTTTTAGCTTGCATGCATTTTTGGATGCGGATTTTGGAGGTTGCAAATTAGATAGGAAAAGCACCTCCGATACTTTTCAATTTTTAGGCAACATGCTAATATCATGGTTTCCAAAGAAACAAAATAGTGTTGTTTTTTCCACCACCGAAGGGGAATATATTTCTGTCGGTAGTTGTTGTGCTCAAGTTTTATGGATGAAACAAAAACTTAAGGACTATAGAATTGATATAGATACCATTCCTATCAAGTGTGACAATACTAGTGCTATTTGTCTCACTAAAAATCCCATCCAACATTCTAGGACTAAACACATTGAAATTAGACACCATTTCATTAAGAATCATGTCCAAAAGGGTGAAATAATTCTAGAGTATATAAACACCTTGAACCAATTAGCTGACATTTTTACAAAACCATTAGACAAAGAGAGATTTTGGACACTTAGGAGAGAACTAGGTATTAACCACCTTGCCTTGACTTTGTGTTGAAACTTTGTATGTTCTTTGATTACTTTTGTTGTAAAAAGCTTGTTAAGAAAAGATTTCATGGCTCTTGTATGCATAAATATAGGGGGAGTTTATGTAGATATTTGATCTATTTTGACATTATTTATCTAGCATGACTTGCTCTTGTGATGTTTTTGAACTTATTAAATTAGTTTTACACTTACTAACTTAGTCATTTTTCTTTAAAATCTAAGTTTGATTTATGAATTTTATGCATCATGCTTACATTTTTCATTTCTATGCATATGAAACATTTAGGGATGATCTTAGAGTCATTTTAAGACCCTTAGAACTTTTAAAGACTAAAAAATCTCAGCTTTGCAATTTTCACTGGACTTGAAAAACACAATCGCAAATTGGTATCGGTACCAATTTAAAAATATTGATACTTTAATAAAACTATCGATACCCGTGAGAAATTATCGATACCATGGGGTGTTTAAAGATACCTGCACCAGTTTCTAAAACAAATTTTCAAAAGACCTAAGAATTTTTCTTCCTTCCACTGAAAACCTCTCAAATCTTCTCCAAAATTTCTTCATTTTTTTCATTAAATCTTGGCTTTTCAACACCTTCAAACATCATTTCCTCAAGATTTGTTCAACATTTCTTAGAGATTTTACCTATTTCAACATTTTTGAGGTCAAACCATAAAACTTTCAACTTGTTGATTTTATAAAATATGGGTTGAAATAGTGCTTGTTGATGTTTTATTGGGTTGTTTTGAGCACTATATATTATGTTTTGTTGCAGGAGGTTACCTATTTCTAAAGTTTTTCTTAACATTTTTACCCAATATCCTTGCCCACCAAGTGTTTGTTAAAATTCCCTAAAGAGTTTTCTTTTGAGTCTTAGTGTTTCTAAGTGTTTAATTAGATAGAATTGCTCTTAAGAAAATGCCAAGAACCAGTGCATAGTCATCTAACCCATCTAGTAAGGTAGAGTAATCTTTTAACGAGAGTTTTCAATCCTCAAACTCTTGATCTCGTTTTAATAAAAAATTTGCTTTGAAAAAGGTTTGAGAATCTAGAAAAATAGATGTTAGAATGCTTGAAGCAATAAATTTTATTTATCTATTTATTTTTCAAGATTGGGATTGGATGAATTTTATTTATCTATTTTTCAAGATTGGGATTGGATGAATTTTAAAAAAAAATTCTTCACCGACATTTTATAACCTTGTTTGAGCCTTTTATTCAAATTCCAAGCTCGAACATGATGAGTCAGATGACCTTGTTGTTGCCATCACCTCATTTTTAATAAATTGTAATAGCCCGATTTCAACCCTAATCGGGCATAGTGGTTTTGGGACAACAAATCTGAGCTGAAAAATATTTTAATATTATTTTGTGTGTTTATTATGTGTGAATTTGATTGTGTGAAATTTTCGTGTTTAAATTTTATAATTTGAATGACCGATTAAATAAAATGACTTAATCGCGTAAAATGAAAATTTAGGGGTGAAATCTAAAAGCACCCAATTGTTGTTGTCTTTTAAAAATGGGGGTTTTAAATGTCAATTAAGCCATTTAGATGATAGTGGGTGGCAATGGTCAAAATTGCCCTTATATTATATGTTTTATAATTTATGTAAATAAGGTTAAAATGGTAAACTAAAATATATGTTAAAATGTGTTAAATAAAACAAAAAGGAAATAAAATCATTTTCATCTTATTCATGGCCGAAATTTAGTAAAATAAAAAAAGAAGACAAATCTAAGTTTTGGCACAAAACTAGCTTGATTTAGGTATGATTTTGCTTCGGTTTTTGATAATTTTTATGTTTTTGAAATCGTTGCTAAGTTATCTTCAAAACCCATGTCTTAATTTTTGGATTGGATGATGATTTTTTGTTTTGCCATTGACGATAGCTTGTGATTTTTGTTGTTTGATGATGAAATATTAAAGATATGTGAAAGATTAACATGTTTTGTCTTTGAATTTTTGGTGAATTTGAGTAATTAGAGCTAAATTGCGAAAATAAATTTTTGAGGGACTAAAATGAGAAATAAATGAAATATATGGACTTGTATGGACTAGGGTGATATTCGGCGTAAGCATAGTATGGGTAAATTTGGTGTATTTTGTGTTTTATGCAATAGGGACTAAATTGCAAAAAGTGTAAAATGTCAGGGAAAAATGATAATTTTCCTATTTATGTATTTTTTGGATTAAATTGAATAATTTGATGAATAAAAGGGTTAAATTTGAACATGTTTAGATCAAGAACCGAAAAAAACAGAATTAGATCGGGTAAAGTCGAAAGTAATCGAGTAGTCGACTGTGTCCATCGATATCCGAGGTAAGTCGATACGATTTAAATTTTGTTAAATTCATTATTTTATAGTAGAAATGTGATAAATTGAATTATTGGCTTTAATAATTGTCTTGGTCGATTGTCTATATATTGAGAGAGGTAAGTTAATTGAGTTCGATTGAATTGATAATTAATAACTAAAAGCCCGTACAAACCCTAGAAATACATGAGATTTTCTGATAAATGTTTTCGTGTAAGACCACGTCTGGGACGTTGGCATCGACTTGTGTTTTCGTGTAAGACCTTGTCTGGGACAGTGGCATCGATCTTTGTTTACATGTAAGACTGCGTCTGAGACATTGGCGTTGTACAAGCCTTCCGATTATTCGTGTATCCTTTTTAAATTTCAAATGGTACAACGGAAAATATAAAATGAAGACAGATATGTAATGAATTATATGTACAGGTATGTATTAGTTGTATGAGTATATAGAAATAAGGTAAGTAAATTAATTAGAATTGTATTTTTTATGTGATTATGAGTTTGAAATTTATCATGCTTATATATATAAATGTAATTCAATGTTAGTTGGTAACTATGTTACTAAAGGTGAATATCTTATATGCATTTATACAAGAGAATATTCGGTTTATCAATTGATACATGTAGCTGATGTGTGACTATGAAATGTATATTATGTTTATAAAGTAAAAGATGTGCTTTTGATCTTTACTGTTAAATATTTTTCATGCTTACGACTTACTAAGTTTCAAGTAACATACGGTGTGTTTATATTTGTGTACTTCTGTTTTATAGATTTTGAAGCTGTTACGAGCTTGGGGATTCGTCAGTAAAGCTCATCACACTATCAAATAATCACGGTATATTTTAAGCTAAAATTTCTTTTGAAACGATGGCATGTATAGGTAGCCTTGGTTTTAGTTTAAAATTAGAAAGATTCTGTATTAAAGCCATGGGAAAATGGCTTAAGTTCCTTGTCTATATTCGGTTTTATTTGAATTATGGTTTAAGTATATTTTAATCATTTAAGCCTAAATGGATAGTACTTATAAGGAATATATATATAAATATACATTTGGTGGTGTTTTTGTTTAAAAGATTAAGCAAATAAAGTATATGGAGAAAATATGCTTGACGTATGTGTTATAATAAATAAGGATAGGTTATGTAATATTAACTAAGTGATATATATATTAAACATATGGTAAGTAATGATTTAGAAATCAAGTAAGAATAAGTTACAAATTTATAAATTGAAATATGTTGATAATTTAATTACCGCATGTATTCGGTTTACTATTGGATGTATATATATTTATGAAAATTTGAGCGTGGTATAAGTTTGTGAAGAGTAGGTAAATGTAGTGTGTATGGTGACATTTTTGAATGAGATTAAGTGATTGATATAGGTGCGGTTGATATGTATTGAGTTATGAATGGATTAGGTTGTGAGATAGGTTAAATATTGATTGTTTTTAATTATGATAATATTAAGTTGAAAATGGGTTTATGGATTAGATGTTATAAGTGTGCATTATTTGTATAATGTGAATTCTCTTTGTAGTATATATGTTCGGTTTTGGTTAATTATGGTTTAAATATATTTTGATCTTCGTTTAATCGTAGATAGATAGTAAGTATATGGTATAGTATATATATATTGGTGATGTTTTATATATGAGATTCGACATAAATTACAAGGTATAAGCATGGTCGATGTATGTATTAAAACATACAACGTTAAGCTATTTTACATTGGTTAGGTTATTTAAGTAAATGAATGTTGTATATTTGGTATGAATGCAATTATGAATTACAAATTATATTCGGTTTGTTATTTAGGTAAATGCATGATGTATACTTGGTATGTATGGAATTATGAATTAAGGTTTTATTTCAGAGTTGGGATGGTATGTTACAAATGAATTGGGTTAATTTAAATATGAAAGTTTAGGTGTAAAAAGGTATATATATTAGATTAATGGAATGGCATAAAATGACAAATATGACTTTCTATTTTATAACATAATATTATTACATTATGTAATGAATAGTACATATACATAATTGAATATATAATTCTGGTTTTATAGTGGTAATGAAATAAGGTCTTTTGGAAATGACCAAACCATGTATATGATTATGCTAATTTTAGAATTGGAAAATATGCATTATTATGTGTATGTTATTTTCGATTTTAGTTATTTGGCTTTAGATTATAATTAGATTTATAATGTTAATAGGAAATAAATTATTATATATATAAGTTAATAGTAAATTATTGGTTTGTGTTCGAATAAGTATGGTGTTCTTCGATTTAATTGTGGTCACAAAAGGTGCATTACATTTTGTATGAATGGTTACTATACGTATTTGGTTTAATTATTAAGCATACAAATTTGGTATAGTTGGATTGCCCCATTTTGTATATGCTACTAAAAAATAACTTGAAATAGGCATTATGTTAGGTAATGCCTCGTAACCCCAATCCGGCGAAGGACACGGGTTAGGGGTGTTACATGAACTCTTCCATTCGCCTCACTGTCAAAGAGTTTGAAAATTTGTTACACTTGCCTTCCGTAGGTAACTCCAATGAAAAGGGCACTTTTAATCAAGCTCTTTTCATTCAGTTCGGTTTAGCTTTTGAACTTTCTTTACATGATTGAGTCTTCCACCTTATCCTAACTTGGAATTTATGTCCTATTATGAAACATGCCAAGCTTCGAAACACAGATTATTGGTGACTCGATTCTATCCAAAATAATAGGCATCTCGACCTTGCTCTTATTATGTTTAATGGCATTACTAACGTTATCGGGAGGGGGATGAATACAAATATCACCCTTCTTCATGACACGTATTTGTCATATATATTTAGACGATTAAGAATTAACACTATTGGAGACTCCCCATCACGTTCAATCAGCCTATAAGTTACGAAGCACTTCACCATGTCGACTACCACTATGATGCCAACTCCGGTGAGTGGATCAATGGAGGTAATTTGACTGTCGATGATGACGATGATGAAGGTGCTTTTGAACACGTCCCTTTACTCGAGCATGCTTCTCAACTGGCTTCTTCATCTCATGTTGCTCAACCCTCTTCTAAGGTTAATAATTCTCTTCTCGATGCTATCTATTCATTGAGCAATGATATTTGAGGTCTTAAGGAAGATGTTAACACTCGACTATCAACATTGGAGGTACAAATGGCATCTCTCTTAGCTCACTTCCTCTCGATTCTTCCTTTTTCTCCTAGTGATGATTAGAGTAGATTTAAGTCCTTCATGTCATACTCATAACATTTGCACCTAGATTTCTTTAGTTATGCCTATGTCTATATCTTCTTACACTTTATAGATTTATTGATATTTTGAGATACATTATTGTTTTAATTCCTTTCCAATTTACTTTTATATATATTATGATGGACTAACATATTTTCTCCTTAAGCTTTATTTATCATTTGATATAACATAAAGGGGGGAGAAGAAAAAATAAATTGATTGATTATTTGTTTATGCTAACTTATGCAATTTTTGTGACCAATTTTTCTTAAAATAAAAATGAATGCCACATTGTTTGTCAAATTTTATTTTGGCTTTATGTTCAAAATGACTTTTATTAAGGGGAAGCAAATTATTCAAAAACAAATTTACCAAATGTTTTGTTATATCAAAAAAGGGGAGATTGTTAAACCAAGCTTTATTTGATAAAATGTTTTGATATAAAAAATTGAAGTGTCTTTAAATAAAATTTAAAATTGAAAAAAGTTGACAAAATGATTTGTTTAAAATTGAAGTCTAAGAGATAAAATTTTGAATATCTACTTTGAACACTTAGAATATTTTTGAAACAATTTTAAAATCAAGTAAAAATAATTCTGATTAAGTAAGAAAGTCCTTTATCATTTTATCAAGTCAAAATATTTTTCGAACATGACAAAATAGCTCTAGGAAAAAAAATATCGATGCCTTTTTGGCCAAGTATCAATATTTTATGAATTATTGATACCCTTCTTAAAAGCGATACCAAAAGGGGATTTGTTATTCATAAACGCTATCAAGTATCGGTACCTTTTTATTGAGTATCGATATTTTCTGAAATATCGATACTCCTTCCTAAAAAAATACTAAAATAACATTCTGTTTCTCACAAAACATCCAAAGTATCAATACGATATTGATACCTTTTTATATAGTATCAATAAAATTGTTTTAGTATCCATAGCAAAACTCCAACTATCACTGAATTTAACATTTATTGCAAAAATTATCGATACCATTTTATATGGTATCGATACTTGGTGTTGTAGGTGAATTAAATGTTCTAGTTTTTACATCCCCAACGATTTTATTCATGACTACAACAATCTCTACGGTTGGGAATCAATTAGGGGGTATAAATACCAACTTCTAAATTTACTACAACAAGAAAGCACCTTCAGGCAAAAATCATCAATCAAACAACCTTTGAGCATACTATTTCCATATTCTGTTTACATACACTTGTGAGCTTTACTTTTATTTTTTGTATTTCATTGTATTTAAGGTTAATTTGCAAACACTTTGATCTTGTAAGGATTATTTCTTTGTTTTCTTATTTGAATTTCCTTGAGAGGGTTTGAGTGTTAAGATTTGGGGTAGAAATCTTTAGAGAGTTGTAAGGTTAAACCTTGTCCTCAAAGGTTATCAAATTAGTGAATTTGGAAAAATCTTTAGTTGTGGAAAGCTAAGGTAGCAGAGTACGCAATTGGAGCCGAACCACTTTAAATTATCATGTTCATCTTTTAATTTTCTTTCTAGCTTTCATAAAATTTTTAAAAGCCAATTCACCCCTCTCTTGGCAATTTCAGTTGATTTATCGAGCTAACATTATGAACTTGGAAAAGTTGATTGTAGGAATTATTTCCTAGAGTCCATGAGTTTGGATGAGTTAGACCTTTATTGTCTTTTTAAAAAGTTATATTCTGATGAATTTAATGTTCAAAATTTTTGTGAGGGGTTGAAGGGAAGTGAGGATGATTCACGAAAAAAAGACTGAAAGAACATATACCTTGAGCAATAAAATTCAATTTGATGGTCCAATTTTGGTGAGTGAAAATTCCTATGAGGTAAAATTTGAGAGTTCAATTGAAATTGAAAAATAGAATGCAAAGAAAGAAAGAAAGAACCTATATAAAGGAAATGAATGATTATGGTTTCACTAATCCTAATTTGAATTTGTCTAGTGGAATTTTTTCTTTCAAGAAATTATTGATCATTTTAAAGAAGCTTGATTAAGTCATTCCACCTATGATAAAGACTCTTTCTGGTTTGACCAAAGACTAGATTCAAGGATGAATCTTTTCAAGGAAAAGGGGAATGATACATGCACTGATGGGGTGAAATTTATTAAATTCAATTCACTAAAGCTGCCAATTTTCAAGTTTGGAAAATCAATCGAATCACGACACCTTTTTGGATGGGATCCAAACATTGTAGGGCTAATATGTATGTATAGCATTCAAAGAGCTATCTCTTAGATTCGAAACACACTTTTAATCTCTTGATTTCAAGGTCGGGAGATCAAGTTATGATTGTTTTAGTGAAGACTGTGCAAGCAGAATTTCTGGATGAAATTATTACGGGAAATTATGAATTTCGAGCTTTAATTCAAGTTTAAATCATATCGTTTCAACTTTAAGGCTTAATTTTGATTATATATGAGCTTAATATTGTATCTATTAGGTTTTATATTTTTATTATTTGTTTATTCCGAATTTTTTGATTTTTTAATTATTTTAAATTAATTAGGAGTTTTATGTTTCTTATTAAACAAGAATGTTTAGTTCCACTCGAACTACTTTTTGTTTAGATTAATTAGGGTTTCACTCTACTTAGGAATTTTATTTAGATGTAATTAGTTAGCCTACATAAAAGCCTCATTAGTAGTTCCACATTTTGTAGACGTGAGCTTGAGAATAACGGAGAAGACTACTCGGTCGAAGCGTTCATCTTAGACGAATCAAAAAGATACAATTTTGATTAAGTGTTTATTATTTTAGATATCACAACCAAGTTCTTGTTTTGAATTTTTTTAAAACTCTTATTTTTTCCTAAATTTATTTTTCACTGTGTTTTCCAAACCTGATTTTCCAACAATGTCACATTTCATATGAATACATAATATATATCATTTTGAATCAACATTTCATATCAATAATCATTTAACAAGTTCATATTTTATAATCCCTATTAACTGGACACAGACTCAAGACAGATACACGGATCATCCAACCATCACACCAATCCGACAACTAGTGCTTTGCCAAAATGTCCAAAGTATAAATTGTGCTTCGCGCCTCATCGATAAAATTGAAGTAAAATGTGCTCCTCACCTTATCGGACATTCGAAGTATAAATATATGCTCTGCACCCCATCGATATAAACCAAAGGATAAAACTGTACACAAATCCAATCCTATGACAAGTCAACTATACTCGACTCTACTTAAGACAGTTAATAGGGTAACCAATGAACCAATATGTATGTTCATGATCACATATCATAGTTTCATATCATGCTCGATTATGCCATGATCATTTCAATTCAATTCTCAACATATTATATCATAAAATACAAATCAATTCATGAGATAAGTACTAATCTTACCTCATTAGCTAGTTTAAGACAATCATGTATGTATATAAATATATCTATTGAACTCAAATAATAAAAGTACAAATTGAATTTTCGTTACTCTTCTATGACTCTCATATTTTCTTTCTCCTGAGATGGTCTGGTGCCGTCTTTAGCTACACTCGATAATTCAATTATAAAAACAATATCAGTTCACATAAAAAACACATAAAAATACATAATCAACATATTTTTCATTTTATTCATTTTAGTTCCTATATCCGAGATGCTCATATTTTTCCATATCTAACATTGGGCCAAAATATGATTTCATATCCTTTTATTAGGGACCTTATACTTTCTATCTATAGCATAATTTAATGATAATTTTTAGTTTATTTAATTTAATCCCTAATGTCACAAAATCTTCTAACAAACTTAATTTATAACTTTGTCCCTAACATAATTCAAACTTTCTAACTACCAATCTCTTCATATTCAAGCCTAATTCATCAATTTCACCCTAATGACAACTTGTTAAATAACTAAAAAATTGAAGAAATTAATACATGGGCTAGCTAAATCAAGCTCCTATGATCAAGAATTTATAAAAAAATTCAAGAGAAAAGTTTGATTACCTTGGCAAATTTTGAACCAAATACTTAAAAGAAAATGAGAAGAATTTTTCTTTCTTCTTGAACCATGAATGGTGCAAAAATGAGAAACAAAAGGTGATATTTTATTTCCATTCCACTTAGTTTCATATTTATACTGTAATTAGCAATTCAATTAACATACTTACGCATAATTAGTTTCATTATTTAAGATATACATACATTTTTAATTCTAATTTAAAACTAAGTGGGAAACATCATCATCTTTCACTATCTCATGTTTAACAATGGCTAAATAACCATTTTGTTCCTTAGGATAATTTCTAACTAGGTCCTCAAGCATTTTTTAAATTAAAACTCAATAGCGAATGGAATTTTACAATTTAGCCCATGAGCTTTAATTAACGATTTTCTCGATTAAATTACTTAACTGATCTTCATCTCATACTAACTCTATACATCTTCCTATTTTATTCTTATGGACTCAGTTTATGAAAATGGGGTTTTAAAACCCATTTTTCGACATCGGTAAAAGTTAGGTCGTTACAAAGAAGGCACATTTGATCTTGTTTTCAATAAATATGGCTAAGAAAATATCTGTTTGAAGTTGTTGTGCACAACTATTATGGATTAGACAGATGCTAGAAGACATTGGAGTTGTATCACCATTTGTGATTGTCTATTATGACAACTCTAATGCAAACAACATCTCCAAGAACCTTGTGTTTCATTCTAGGACAAAGGACATCGACATTAGACATTACTTCATTAGAGATGTAATACCTCGAAAATTACTATAGTAAGAAAGTAAGATAATATCCTTGATATAGTAAAATAAGGAAATAAAGTGATAAAAAGGGTAATATTGAATTATGTCAACATTGGGAAGTATATTATGACATATTAATTCAAGAAAGGATTAAATTGCAAAAATGAGAAAAGTTTTGTTGCCCAAGAGTAAATACTCAAAATTTGAGAGGTTAAAGTGTAAATACGAAAAAGTTGAAGGACCAATAGTGTAAATATTTTAAGGGTGGAATAATCTAGAAACTAAGGAAAATGGATGAATTAGGACCAAATTGAAAAGATGAAGAATTTTGAGGGACTAAATTGTAATTTTACCAATTTATGTGATGACTCAAGGATGAAATTTCAAAAGATTATAAAGGGCAAAATGGTCAAATAGAGAGAGAGAATTCTCGAAGGTAATGATGATGTTTGTGATATTTTTAATTAATTAATTAGATAAATGTTATTTAATTAACATTTTATTAAGATTTTTAGTATTATTTTATTATTAAATGATTAATAGAAAAGGGAGGAAAGATGATGAAAAAAATTATCATCTTTCCATGCAACCAACGTTAGAAGAGAAGAGAAGAAAGAAAGTTTTGCTTTCTTTACAATTTGGTCCTTTCACCAAATATTTACTATTTTCACCTAGAAATCAAAAGAATTTCCATAGCTTCCAAGAGAGAAAAATAATAAGGAGACAATGGGGAGCTAGAATGTCAAGTTAGATTCAAGAAATAGAAGCTGGAGGAAAGAGAAAATCAAGTTAAAGATTGAAATCAATAGCACAAGGTAAGAACATCAAGATTTCAATATATTTTTAAGTTTGTTATTGTTGAAAAAATATGGAAATGATGTTATAGTAGAGTTTTCTTAAATAAAGGTTTATGTTCTTGATATATTAGTGAAGAGAAATAAGTGAAAATGAGGGGAAATATTATAGAGAAAGGGAATTAGGGAGTTATAAACTTAGTAATCAACATCTTGCACTAAAACAGTTTTGGACAGCAGCAGTAGGTTAAATTTGAAAAATCATCATAAATTGTGGAAATCGAATTAGAGGATGAAAAAATATGGAATTAAATATTATTAAGTCTAGTTTCTCATAGAAGAAATGGTGTAAGTAATGTAATTGTAAATCATGAGATATAATAAATTTTGTGAGACAAGGTCAGAATGAATTCAGGTTCCCCTGTTCTGACTTTTGAAAATCATAAAAAATTTAATAAAAATAATTAGAGGCTTAAATTTATATGTTTAAAATCTTGAATGAGTCTATTTTCAATAGAAACAAACGGTAACATCATCCAAATCATGTACGAGGAGATAATTAATTTTTAGTGAAGAAGGGTCTGAACGGTTAGACAACAGAACATGGATGACTATAAAGAATAAAATGTACTTATTAGATAAACCAAAAATTCTGAAAATCTTATGGTAAGAAGATATGTGAGTCTAGTTTCATAGGAATTTAGCATATCTTAATTTTGAGTTTCTTAGCTCAAGATATAAATAATTTAGTGACTATGACTCAAGTGGACAACTTTGAATGAACAAATAAATAAATAGTGAAATTATAGATAATGTTACATATAAGCATGTTATATACATTAAGGATGTGGAATGGAGAGGAGGAAAATAAATGATTATTCAACTAGCATGAGTTCTCATTAAAAATGATCAATTTGCATTTTTAGGTTCAAGGACTAAATTGAATAAAAGTAATATTTTAAGGGTAAATTGGTAAAAATGTCAAAAAGTGACCAAATTGCATGAAATGAATTGTTTTATTATTTAAATTAAAAAATTGAATGAAATATTAAATTATATCAAGATTGGGTGGAAATTTGAGGAAAATAGAAAATTACCAAAATGACCATGAATTTTGGTATTTCTGCAATTTAGCCTGGTAAGTTCATGTAACTTGAATTATATTCTTAGATGATTGAAATATATATATTGGATTGAGAAATTGATTTGAATTGTGAACATGAGAAATTGTGAATTGAATGAAATAGAAATGAAGCTTTGAATTATGAGTAAATATTGGGTCTCGTAGGCCCTATTTGTTATGAATATAATATTTTGAGGATATGTTGTAAAGAATTATAAAAGCACGTTAATAATTTGAAAGTTTTAATTCGGATGAAATTTTGTAACTCAGTTTAATACGTATGCAAATGTATGTCTTCTAGTAATGCCTCGTACCCTATTCTGGCGTTGAATACGGGTAAGGGGTGTTACAATGTGACATCGCCAAATTCGATCATAACGTTTAGACCGGGTTTGGGGTGTTACAAGAGAGTTGGCTAAAGTAGGTATAATTCAGTTGAACCATGTCCAATAGAAACTGAATTGGCTAATCTTTTTACTAAGAGCTTGGAAACTATGCGATTTAAGAAGTTGAGGAATGGAAAGGGTATATGTCGAATTTAACTTAGCATTGAAGGTATGGCTCCAAAATTTATTCACTTAGTTCCATTTTTCCTAATTGTGGTTGTTGGTTCCTTAATTTTTATTGGTGGATTATTTTACACACACAAAAAAAATTTCTTCCCTAAATTTTTGGAGGGAAAATCCCTAAAAGATTTTAGGTACTTATGAGACAAGATTGTGGAATAATTAGCATTTTTTGTCTCTTAAATTTACCAAGAAACTTTATTTTTAAAAAAATTCCTTTATTGTCACAAGATTCAAAGAAAGCTTCTCTCCCATGCAAAACTCTCTCAAGCTTACACTAAGAAAAAATTGGCAATGGCTTGTGTTAAGCAAACAAGCCTAGTTCCTCTTTCTTTGAGAATTTACATCAACGATCTCCTTTTCCACAATCTTTGCATAGAAAACCTAAAGACTAAGATGAGGAAACTTTATTATCTATTCCTGTAACTGCCCGATTTTGACCCTAATCGGACATAGTGATTTTGGGACCACAAATTTGACTCAGAAAAATATTTTTAATATTATTTTCTATGTTTATTATGTGTGAATTTGCTTGTGTGAAAATTTTGTGTTTTAATTTCATCGTTTAAGTGTCCGATTAAATAAAAGGACTTAATCGCTTAAAATGAAAATTTGATGGTTAACTAGGGAAGTGCCTAATTGTTGTTGTCTTTATAAAATGGAGGATTTATGATGCAATAAGGCCAAAAGATAGTTAGTGGGCGGCATTTGGAAAAAACAACCTTGAATAATATGTTATATAATATTATTATTAAAGGTTAATTTAGTAAACCAATAATATGATAATATATATTATAATTAAAACAAAAAAAGCCATTATCATCATCCATTAGTGCCGAAACTAAAGAAAGAAAAATTAAGAAATACCAAGCTTTATTCGGCTAGGTTTAGGCTTGATTTAAGGTATGTTTTACTTCGGTTTTTGATAATTTTTACGTTTTTGAGATCGCTGCTTTGTGTACTACAAGACCCATGCTTGAATTTTTGAAATTTATGATTATTTTGTGTTTTTCCATTGATGATAGCTTGTGATTTTTGATGTTTGATGATGAATACTAAAAGATAGGTGAAATATTAACATGTTTTATCTTGGGATTTTTGATGAATTTGAACAATTAGGGCTAAATTGTGAAAATAAATTTTTGAGGGACTAAAATGTGAAATAAATGAAATGTTTGGACTTGTATGAAGTTTATGAAAATTCGGCCCTAGCATAGTGTGTGCAAATTTTGTATATTTTGTGTTTTATGCAATAGGGACTAAATTGCAAAAAGTGTAAAATGTCAAGGGAAAATTGGTAATTTCCCAATTATGTGTGTTTGGACTAAATTGAATGGAATAATATTTAAACTATTTCATTTTGAATATATTTAGATCAAGAACCAAAGAAATCGGAGTTGGATCGAGGAAAAACTAAAGTCGTCGAATAATCGTTCGGTTTCAATTTTCACTGTCCGAGGTAAGTCTATTAGAAAAATAATGTTATTAAACTAGAATATATATGTAAATCTATCATACATTTAATAAGTTGAATTAACTTTGTTAATTTCATATTGTTAGCCGAATATACAAGCTGAAATTGGTAGGTTGAAATTTTATTGTACAAATACTGTATATGTTAGATCAAGTATGTTTGAGTTTAATAAGATGAGATTAATAGCATAAATTATATAAATATATGATGATATTCGAATGTATAATACAGATTCTTTGAGTTGAACTTAATGTTATAAATTTTATATATATATATGTGGTTCGAATAAATGATGCAATGTCTTTGAATTGAATGTAATGTTATGAAATATATATATATAAATAAAAGAGGTTCGAATGTAAGATACAAGTTTCTTTGAGCTAAACTTAATGTTAATAATTATATATAATTATACATGTGGATCGAAAATAGGATTTGAGTTTCTTGAGTTGAATTTAATGTTATGAATCATGTATATGTGGTTCGAATGTGAGGTTGCTATGAAGAATTGAATATAAAACAATTCTTATCGAGATATAGTTATTGAGAAAGATTTATGTGAATCATAAAGAATTATATGAAAGATTAACTTTGTATCTGAGTTATTTAGGCTCTGTGCCTAGCAAGCTTAATGCAAGTGAAATATTTCAGAATTTACGTCTAGCAGGCTTAATGCCGGTGAAATATTTCAGACTTTATGTCTAGCAGGCTTAATGCCAGTGTTCTGAATCAGGCTTCAAGCCTAGCAGGCTACATGCCGGTGAATCATTTTAAATTATGTGTTTAGTAAGTTCTTTGTCAATGTAACAACAAATGGACTATGAAATTATAATAATAAGGTATGTGTTATTTTATATCTTATTTGATATTAGGTAAGTACATTGATTGATTGTAAATAAAATAAAAGATATTGATGTATATATATATTCGATGAGTATACATATTCGGTTATGTACAAATGGCAAGTATATATTAGTTAAATGAATATAAATAATAAGGTAAGTTGATTATTTGAGATGATATATTATAAGTGATTATGGTTTTGAAAGTTATCATGTTTATTCATAGATATAAATCGGTTTTAGTTGTTAATTAAGTTGCCAAGGTGATTGTATATATATACATATATGTTAAGATATGTTTAGTTTAATAAAAGGTATATGAAATCAAAGGTGTAATCAAGAGATGTATATTAAATTTATAAAATAAGTTAATTGCTTTTTAATTTGTCTAGTTAAATTAATTCTATGCTTTTGACTTATTAAGCTCTCAATAGCTTACTTTTTGTGTTTGTATTTGTTTACTTTTGTCTTATAGATTTTGAAGCATTACGAGCTCGGGGATCGTTAGTAAAGTTTATCACACTATCGACTAATTACGGTATTTTAAGCTAAAATTTCCTTGAGACTATGGCATGTATAGACTAGCTTTGAAGTTGCTTAATTTGAAAGTATATATGTATTAAAGCCATACGAATATGGCTTAGTCAACTTGTTTTGTTCGGTTTTGGTTAGAATTATAGATTATGTATATTTTGGTTGTGGTTAAGCATTATATGGAAATGAATTATTTTCATATTATATATAGATTAAATGAATGTTCAAATGTTTAAGTGTGTTTTGGTTGGATTTGTGTTTGATCATGAATATTCAAATAAGAAGATTAATTTGTGGGGTTGATTTTAATTGATGTTATATATGTATAAAATAGGATATGAAATGTTTATTTTGTAAGGTAATGTAATATAAACTTTTGGAAGTGATTTAGGTATAAATAATTAAGTGTATGCAAATTCAGTTTAGGTATATATATATTTGATAGGTAAATTTTGGTCTTGTGGCTTATGACATTTTGGGTTAATATGATGTTTTGATTATGTATATATTCGGTTTGGGTACAACTTAATGTTATGTATAATTATTCATAGTTTAAGTGTGTAATCATTTGATATATATAATGGTGATTTACTAATATGTTCGGCTATAGTGATTAGATGATTAATGATAAATAATAAAGCTTGTATGTGAACTTATTTGGCTTGATATTTATATGATATAAGAAAGGCAAAGCTGAATGTTTACATGTGGTTAAAAAAACATTGGATTATTAAGTTTAGAATTTGTGCAGGGGATGATTTTGAATATGACATATGCTGAATAGGTATTTGTAATTATTGTATATAAGTTTTGTTAAATTGATATGGACATGCACATATGTAAATCGCAACTATGAAAACATAAGTTTAATATTAGATGCATATATAAATATATGCCATATCATGATGTTATTTATAAGATTAGATTTATAAGTTGTACTTGTATTATCTTGAATTCGACAAGTATGGAAGATGTTTTATTGTTTAAATGCAAGATGTTTGAATAAGTGAAAATCTTTTATTTAGTGCTGATTTGTAAATCATGATTTCGTATTTAAATCTGTTTGTGAATAGTTAAATTTGTTGAAGTTATAAAAGTAGCATTATTCTTGAGTTATTAAGAATGTTCAATAATTGTATTTAATCGTGCTATGTTCGGTAATGCCTCGTACCTCTAATCCGGCGACGGATACAAGTTAGGGGTGTTATAATTCCACAAGGAGTTACTCATGTTAAACCTATTTAATCACAATTGACTAAGGTAATATATCATAAAGGAATGTCACATTTCCTTAAGAACCTAAGGCAAATGATTTTGTTGACCTTACTTAATATTTTGCCTTTAAGCATACTAATATTGCTAAACTTAACGAGGGAGGCGAGAAACTTCATTTGATGCCTTATAAGAATTGAGATAAATAAACATGAGACTAAAAGAGATTGATTGAGGGATAACAAGAATTTGTACAAGATCAAACCTTTGATCAAATTATTGAGGGGATAACTTAGAAAGAACAATATGAGGTTGTTCCAGAAGTTTAGGAGTATGTTGAGAAGGTGGCTAAAGTAGATGATCAAATATTGGTGGCTAGTATTACGACTGATCTAGAAGGGTTTGAGGTAGTTGTAACCTTAATTGAAACTTTAGTTAAACCTCATGAAGTAACTAGACTTGTAGTTACCATGACCATTTTATAAAGTATGCCAAGATGAAATATGGTTATGGCAAAGGCAAAATACCCTTCCTTCTCGAAGTTCAAAAAAGAAAAGAGGCAACAGAAAGGCACTTGGCACAATAAAAGAAGAAGACTATGATGTACCTATAATGAACTTGATGCCATAGCTTGTCAAGCTAAAAGTAAAGAGGTCAAATATTCTAGAAACTTCCAAGCAAAGGAACAATAAGCTCAATACAATTGGTGTGCTTGAGATATTCAAGGAAGCTACTACTACTACCACTATTGTTAATGTTCCTATGCCTAAGAAGCCAAAATTCATTGACATATCTGACGTAAAAAAAATGAAGCTAAAGGAACAAAAGGGGATCTATCAATAAAATAAAAATTTAGGAATCAAGTTTCATTGAGCATGGGATCAATGTCTTTCCTAAAGGGAATGAACTACTATTTTTTGTGGCTTATGTGAAAAATATGGTCCTAGAGTTCTATGCTAATCTAAAGAAGTCTATCACCAATCCTGATGATAGGCATTTTATGTAAGCCTATGTTAGTAGACACTTCTTCACATTCAATCCAGTTGTCATTAGCAAGATTCTAAATCACCAAGGAGTAAATCAAGATGATTTTATCCTTAATTTCGATTATCTAGCAAAGACCATGACTAAGTGTTTAAGAAAAACTTGGCTAGAATGATAAGGATTTTGGATATTTAAGTTGCAACCTAACTATGAAACACTTCTAGCTATTGCCATGAAGAACTTGTTACCATATAAGCAAATCACATGTACTAATAAAATGACATTTCTTTTTTGCAATATAACATTCTTAATCCCTTTTTGACTTAGGCAAACTGATTTTTGGTGAAATTGTCAAGCCTATAGAAACAAAACAAAAAAGTGGCATTAATGCAAGCATCAAGGCCCAACAAGTGAACAATGGATGTGATGGGCTTACATTACCTTAAGACCCAATAACAAGGTCAAAGTTGAAGAAAATCAAAGCAAAATTAAACAAGACCATACAAGACTTCGTTACAATGACCCTAAACATGCATATGAGAGAAAAATAAAATCAAGATTCATTTTCTTGTTTTCAAGAAAATCAAGAAACTGAATTTTGGTCAAAATTTTCTATTTTGGGTGATTTCAATAATCAAGAAAATCAAAATTGAAATCTTGGAATTCTTGGTCCAAGAAACCAAATCTTGAAGCTCTTACGCAATGGATTATACTTACGAGTTTAAATAAGCTAATTTTGGGAGCAAGCGAGTCACAAGTCCAAACTCTTGGAAATCTATCTATTGGGATGTTAACAAGCCCAATTCAAAGTTTGGAGAATGATTTAATTGAAAACCAGACCAAATTGTCAAAGTGGCCCAATTTGTAAACATTTTAATTTTTTTGTCCAATTTTATTTAATAAGTGAATCAACATGTAAAATTTTAACTTAAGGAGCCCATTTAGACCCTTGGATGATTTTCCCATCATAATTCCATACTTAGACATTTTTTTTATGTTAATTAGCTAGTTAGTTGATGAGTTATCATGCTTAGCTGGCATACTTATCAAATTCCTTAAATTTAGGAGATTAGTTAGGGCTTGGGTGGATATGGATAGGGTGTGCCCCCTTATTCATTCTTTCCTTCTCTTTTGAGTTAATAAAATTCTCTTTGAGTTTTTCTTTTCGAGAATTTCTCTTGAGTTTCTTTTAGAAGAAGTTTTAACAATATTTTAGATTGTGGAAATCATCTTCAAGCTTTTCCTTGCCAAGAATACTTTCTTGGAGGGGAGATTAGAGCCGTTTGAAGGGAGTTTGTGGATTCATCTTGTTTCCAAGGCTCCTTAGGACTTCTACCCGTCATTATCCTTCTTTTTCATCTTTCATCTTTCTTTTCTTTTAGTTGCTGCTCTATTCTTGTTTAATTGTTTCTAATATTTGATTTATTTAATTCTATTTCATAAACCATTAAGAAAAGACATTCTCCCATCTTATTTCATCAAGAGTCATTCAAAAATAAGATTTCTTTTCTTTTCTTGTTGTTTTGAATTCTTTTGTTACAAAACAATTTTTAGTTTGCTTAATTTTTCATTCTAACAAAATTTTTTGTTCACTTGTTTTTAGATCTGGTTGAGGGATTTCTTGAAGTTCAAGAACAGTTTCTTTTGACTCAAGAAACCCTAGTTTCATCATTCTTGGACTCTCTTCCAACTGCCCCTCTCTTTCTTTGTTTTTAGGTTTCTTTTTCATTCGATTTTATTCAATACTAATATACTTTACTTCTTTTGTTTAGATCTCAATTTGACAACTCCTTTTCATTCAATTACAATTCAAATCATCATGAAACAATCGAATATTTGTTGTTCTTGGTCATTCAAACCTTATTCTTCTATTTTCTTTTATGTTCATTCGGTTTTAGCACTTACGCTTTCAAATATGTTATAACTGATTGTTTTCTCTTAATTGACAACCTTGAATTGACTAGAGATGATATACTTAAGCTTGAGCAACCTATGTTGACGTATTCTAGCAAGTGGAACAAGGGCAAACATGCTACATTGAGGTTATATATGAAAATGAAGAAGAATGCACTAAGACTACTTCTGATAATGAGGCAAATGTTTCATCGGCTACAAGGTTGAAACTCACGGACCAACTTAGGGTCTGACTGTTGCTAAACAAGCTTAGCTGATTAAATATCTTAATGTTGAGGTGGCTTGCATTGATAAGCAATTGAGCTCTCTAAACAAGAACATAAAGATTCTCAATAGGCAAAAGAGTCAAGCTATGCGTTATAATGTCGATTTTTTTCTCATGAGACCTGGCTGTCCTTCGGATTTTTTATCCAAAAAAAATGGGAGAGATGCACAACAATGGTGAATCTAGAAGTCAAGGGAAGGAGCTTAGGTGTTGATGCTATTTTGTTGCTTAGTGTTGATGCTAACAATTTTTTTTTTTTAGTTTTTGGTTGATATATGATGATGATAACATGATAAACTATTTTTATCTTCTGTTTGTACTTAATTTTGGATAATTACATACTTTATTATTATTATTATTTTGATACCATGTTTACTTTATTATTGCTATGAGCTTTGATGCATTAATGATTGGTTTCATAATTGTTGATTAAGTTTTTAATGGACATTTCTTTTGACGATTTGTATGAGTATGATTATCTTGCTTGAAAAGAAAATGTTGTAATATTTTTGGTCAAAGATTGTCAAAGAGGGAGAATGCCAATATTGTTTATTGGACCGTTGGTTGCAGCTCACTTTGTAATTAGACATTGTATAACCTGCTATATTTGTTGGCTTGTTTTGATTGAAAAATCTTGTTTGATTTTTGACGTCTCTTTGAAGATTTTAAGTAGTAATATACGAGATTTTAATTGGGTTTTAATTGACGGATATTTTCAAACAAGCAAGGATTCTTTCAAAATTATAGTATGATTCGGTTACCATATTTGAAGAAACTTTTCTATAGAATTTCAAATACACTTATTTTATGCTTTATCAAATACTAATTGGAGCGTAATTTTAGTGCTTATTTGGGTCATACTCCCTCAAACATTACAATTCTACATAAGCATATATATATATATATATATATATATTAAAGATTTGTTTTATTATTTAGGTAATAATTAGAGAGAGCAGTTAGTTTGTTCATTAGACGAATTTGTTTTAGTGCAAACACATTGTAAACAAACTATTTTCATGTTTGGTTTTTAATTAAGCTTACAACGGGAAAGTGTTTTAGTGGGAGTAATCTTTGTTGAAGTATAGGAGTGATGTTATAATTATAGGCGAATTCAGGGGTTGGTAGGGGCCCGACTCCCCCTAAAATAAAAAATTGTTGTTTCAGCCCTTTAGAAAATTTTAAAATTTTAAATTAGTAAAGATAAAATTACACTTTGGCCCCCTAAAATTATGAAAATTTAATTTAATTCTTTAAAAATTATAAAGATATAGACTATTAAAAATTAAAATTTCATTTCGGGCTCTCTAAAATTTTTTTCTAACTTCACCTCTGGTTACAACTTGATACATGAATTAAATTTAAATCACGACTTGTACTTTGATTCATACTAAATTAATCTCTGAATAAGACTCACTAATATGAGAAACGTTTTTAAGTATATAACAATTTTCGTATGCATGGGTTACTAAAGATGAATAAAAAAACAATTTGAGAAGAAAATATTGCCAAATTTTATGTCATATAATTAAAAATCTTAAACATTGATTTTTTTTTCAATGATGTTTTTCTTTGTTAAAGACCGATAATGACTTCCATAAATCATTTTTGGCATATTCCTAATCAGGCTTTTTTTTTCTCATATATATGAAATAAAAAGTTTATTTAGCAAAGTAGATAGGAGAGTAAATTATTTGGAGAAATAGTCGAATTCGGATCATGGGGTAACCGACTTCAAAGTTGGCCCCTAGGTATTCGACTTCCATAAGGTTTTCTTTCCGAATTGAAAATGGCATAATATAACAAATGATCTCATATTTGATCAATTTTGAGCTACTTTCAATTGTTTTCTTTTGCCAGTTTTAATACAAAATTAATAGGTTTCAAGTCAAGATTTTGGTGGGAATTATAAATAAATATGACATTGATTTTATTAATTTATTTTCTAACAATTTATCTTAAAATATTAATAAAATTATGAAAAAGTATTATAATGAAAATTTGATAAAATATGGGCTATTATTTAAAGCAACTGAAATTGTTATAATGGAAATTTTATAAAATATGGGGATTATTTTTTATATTATACCAGTTTTCATTTAAGACGAAAAAGAAACTTAAGGGAGTCTGCTTCCCTAAAGTCCGATATATTTTGGTTTATTTCAGAGAAAAAAAAGAAGGCACCCAATGGTATTAAATGGGAAAAGGTTAAAAGGTATGCCATCCCTCCAGATTGTCAACTGGACTGTAGTGTGACATATACAACTGTTACAAATCTTTTCAACATTCAACCTTCAAATCAAGAGCTGTAGTCAATCGCGTCCGGCTGCCAGCCTCAGAAGTGAAGAGATGTACCGACCGTTGTAGGGCAGTTGGGGACCTCTCCGCCATTATTGATGAATTTATTTTTCTGTTCCCAAAAATTCTTCAATCTACAATATAAATAAATATGACTGTCTTCCTCATTTAGGCTAAGCTATGAATCTTATGGTAAAATAATTAATAAAGGTGCTATATTTTCCCTCATCCAACCATATATAAGAAAAAACTTGAAATTCCTTGGGGTGTTGGTATGTTTGAGTATTCACTTCAAATCCGCGATTCTTCCATGATTACTAAAAAAGGAAACATTCCAAAGCCAAAGACGCGCTTTTGTTGCCGTTTTCTTCTTCCAATGCTTAGAAATATGTCCAAAAAACACATCCACCCAACCTAAAGTAATCTAACTCACACGTACACCTCTTTATATTTATTATTTTTAATATTTTATATTTAATTATGGTTTATGTTCACATCTATCCATAACTTATTTTATATTTATATTTTTAAAAACTTTTTATGTCATATCTTTTCTTTTCTCTATTTTATTTTTATTAAGAATTACTAAATTTAGTTATTGTTTAATAAATTGAAAAATGAAATATTAAAATTTAAGTTATAAAATTCATTTCATATATTTTTTAAAATCAAATATAAAATACAATATAATTAGACTATTTGATAATATAAAATTTAAAATTTGTTGGAAGAGATGACCCTAAATTCCAAACATCATAAAATAAATATGAAGGATACAAAAAAAGGTATAGGTTGATTTAAATAAATATGGATATGTGCTGGCTTTTTTTTATTTTATATTTGCTTATATATATTGTTTTTGGATAGATAAAGTAAAAAGTACTTTATAGGACGCGTTTTCACTAAAAATTAATAATTTATCTTTTTTGGTTAAATAGTTAAATGTTAGTATTTTTGTCATTATGTCCCTGAATAATTGTAGCTCAATTTCTATTATAAGCATTTTTTTTATTTTTTATTTAATTTGTTTAAATTTTTTTTATTTTTAATTAATAACTCTTTTTTATAAAATCAAATAATAAACATGTAATTATTTTTTGAAAATATCAACTAATTATTTTGGCATATTTTTCTTTATATATAATATTTATATGTCAAATATAAAATTATATTTACTAAAAATAATTATATTTGCAATAATTATTGGATTTTATAAATAAAAGAATTATTAAATAAAAAAGATGAATTCAAAATAAAAAAACTTGAAAACAATATATTTATTAATTATAAACATTAATTAAAAAAAAGCTTGAAACAACATGAAATAAAAAAATACATATTAAAATGCTTATAAGAAGAAATGAACTTGAGACTCAAAAATGAAATTACAATTTCTAATCATCTAACTAAAAGAGTTAATATGTAAAAAATATTAATTAAAAATACAAAAAAACTTTAAACAACATGAAATAAAAATTAAAAATGTGAAAGAAAGGAATTGAACCCGAAATTTAAAGAGAAAAGCACCAACATTTAACCATCTAATCAAAAGAGCTAAATCTATTAATTTTAGCGAAAATGCGTCCTAGAAGGCGCATTTTCAGCTGACGTGGCTGAAAGCGTGTCCCTAGGATGCGTTTTCACTTTCTCCCTCCAAAAATAACATATATCGATAAATATAAAAAAAAACACAAATCTTTAAATTTTAAAAAATAAGCATATTTATTTTAATAAAAAAAGTATATAATGTTAAAATGAATAAAATAAATCATTGAAAATATTTTCCATTAAGGAAGCCTTTGGAAAGTCACCTAGTTATTAGATTTAAGTGTAATTGTTTATAATTTACACATCTTTGACATGTGTGGGTAATTGTTGTAATTGGTAGGTCTTGCTAAATTGAGTGTAATTAAAGCACCCTAATTATCTCCTACAATTCTCAAGAGAGGGTGAGAATTAAATCCAATTACCCTATGACTTCTCAAACAAGCACGTAAGTGATTTAAGTTTTAAAAGTTATTTTTATAAAATAATAATTGTATTTTAATTTCAGCATATATATATTCTATTTTATTTAAATACAATTATACATAATTTTATTAATCTTGTTTAAATAATCTAAAATTCTTATTGATGAGAGATAATTTCTTATATATTTTAACAAACTGAATGTAACACCCTAAACTTGGCCTAGGTGTCAAAGCCAAGTCCAAGTCCAAGGAGTTACACCAACGTTGCTAGAAAAACCAACTTATATAACATAATTTAAACCGTCTGGAAAATTGAACAATCATAAACAATCAGTTGAAAATCAACAATCTTGAAAAAAAAACTATAATATAAAAGACTACTGAAACTACTAATAGTATAGATAATAAGGTGATTAAGCTGGTTGATCGAGCTCCCACTACCCCAACCTGATCAAGACTGTGAGTTTCCTAGAATTCAATTAACAACAAAATGAGTAGAGAACTCAGTGTATAATCAACATAGATTCAACTAGAAGCACATTTATAATAATAAATTATTGAGTTTAAGTTCTAATCAGAATTAGAGACTTTCCAGTACAGTATTACACATCAATCGAATAACAATACGAATCCAGTTCAGATGCAAAATAGTTTAGAAATAAATACAGTGATTCTTACCCCCATCTGCTACACACCATCTCTGAACACCCCAACACACTGATAAGGGACTTTAAACCCTTCCAGCCCTACACACCATATAGTGTTGTTTCGACACATACAATTAGTTGCAGCCCGACTGCCAGATTAGAATTGCACTAAAGTGCCAGATCAACATTTAGGTTGTGGCTTAGCCACTGAACCAGAACATATCACTTCCTCCGTTTCATAATTCCCACCCAGTGCAATTGTAAATTACAGATGTCAAAATGTACACAGTTATTCAGATTCAACTTATATTCAGATAATACAGGTCAACATCATATTTAATATCCACTTATATATTCACAGTTCAGTTTCAGATTAATCAGATAACAACACATATAGTCTAATACAGGTCATCAATGCACTATAGAAAGTTGACATTCGCATTAAAAAACGCTTACAGCCTTAGAGATTAATTTTGGATCAGACCCATATGCTCAAATAACCCCACACAGCCTGGCACACGCCCGTGTGCCTACCCATGTGTCCCGCATGACCTGACACACACTCATGTCATCAGCCCATGTGGTTTTAAATTGTAAACAGTGAGTCACATGGCCTGGACACACGCTCGTGTCCCTAGTCTGTGTGGACTCTAAAAGCAAACAATGAATCACTTGGTCTGGGCACACGCCCGTGTCCCTAGGCCATGTGATCCTTATCTCATACTCAGTGAGTTACACGACCTAGACACATGCCCGTGTCCCTTGCCTGTGTGGCTCATTTTTGGTAAACAGTAAGGTACACGACCAACCACATGGCCTGGCACACGGTCGTGTAACTTAGACAACCATGTTTTTCGGTGTTTGAAATTCATAAAAACTCAGGTTTTCGGTAGGCACCTGAAGTAGTTTTGATGCAGGAACAACGTAGGGGACTTCCGAGGCCTATAATGGATAGTCAATAACCAATTAATAATAAATCATCACAATTATTAAGATTAAAGCGTCATCGACACATTTTGACATGAAACGCCAATTCAATATAACCATTACATCTAGACTCAAATGAAATTCACGAATTACAAGCGTTAAAGGGACCGTTGTTCTCAAGACTTCCTCCTAAAGTCAATAATCAAACACGCAAACAAGAATTCCAACATTAATCATGAAACTAATTTCTTGGCAAAAAGGAGATTTTAGAATTTGCACAATCAAACTCACAATGTTTACCAAAAACGAACTTACCGACAACAGAAACATACAAAGAGCATGAATTTAAGCAGATGGTAAGAAGCAGAAAGGAAAGAAGCCAATAACAATGACAAGCAACAGAAAAAAAAAAGAAAAAGAAAAGGAAAGAAAAAGAAATAGAAAGAAAAAGAAAAGGGAAAATGGAAAAGAGGGAGAATGACATTAAATTAATTGTTTCAACCTCCAACCAGAAATCCGACAATTAGAAAAATATTTCTTAACACATACGTTATGACTCGAACACAGGACCAAACGGAATACAAAAACGGAACCAGTGAACCAACAAACTCATTCTAGACATAGGTTTACACGAAATTAGACTTAAATATGTAACTCCAGAATAGAGGTTTTCCTAAAATAAAATAACAAAATTTCTAAAGATGCAACTCAAACTCTTAACCTCAACCACATAAGCAGAGCACAAAACCACATATACATAAACTTAATTATGATAAAATCTAACAATCATTCAATCAAATTTTTGGGGCGTTACACTAAATAATAGATTAAATTATATAATATTTATTATAATTTTTTAATACTAAATATAACTAAATTACATAACATTTATTATTAATTGTTTATACTTAGTTAAAGGCCAATTGATGATTATAAAGAGTATATGTTTAATGTTAGAGAATAACCCAAGAAATATGAAATGTTAGAATAATTAGATAAAATTGCATGTGATGTTTATTTTTCTTGTTAATCTTATTAGTAATCATATTATCTAATTCTTTTTTGGATTAATGTATTATATTTGACTCTTTGATTTTAAGTTTTGCTACTTGTTTAGAGATTTGTTTTCTCAAGTATTATTGATAATTTTTATAATAATTAATATTTATAGAATTTAAAATTGTGTAGTTGTATAATTATAATTTATACCACAAAAAATGAAATGGGAAATTACAATGTTAGTCAAACACATTTTAGAGAATTAAAATTCCTTGTAATTACGAGAACACTATCCTAGTAACACTTTCATCCAATTACTCTGTGATGTTGTGATAAGACACACTATAATCATAAGAAAGGAATCTGTGTTCAAATAGTAGAGATAACATTGTTGAAGTCATTGTTATTGCGAGGGTTTTATCTAATGTTTTAAAAAATCTTAAATTTCATAAAAAATAAAAAAAATAGAAAAATAATAAAAAACAATAAATACAAATAAATAATAAAAGGAACATAAAAATTTTATTTATAAATTATAAAAATAATTGATTTTTAAATTTTTTTAGGATTTAACAGATTCAACCAGTTTTGTGCAAGTTTAATTTTCTTCTGATTTTTTGGGTACTAATTGAACTAGTTAGACTATCAAATCTCAATTCAACCAATCAACTCTGTCCAGTTCCAACAATCATGACTTTACTTGAATATCATAATAATATAAAAACGATTAATTTCAAATCATAAAAACGAATGAGAATACATGTGGTTACACAAAAAATTATTTATTAGAAAAGGTAATCACAAACCTCCAAAAAAGTTAATCTTTATAGACCATAAAATAGACATGAAAGAAACTTTGATCATACCAAAATATAAAATAAATTATATTGATGAATAAACTAAAATTAATTTTTATATAAGTGGGATGGAGTGAATATAAATGTTGAAAACACCCTTATAAGAGTAGAAGAGATGCATTTAAAAAAGAAAATAAATAAGTCTCCACCAAATCGTTTCATTATCATCACAATGAATTTAAATAAGTTATGGGGGTGTTAGAGTTGAGTGAATCGAATCCTTGTTAAAATAAAATACAGTGGTAAAATAAAATAAAAGTAAAATCCATATAGAACTATACTTCTTTTATTTTACATTGATTAGAATAAGGTTTTTCAATCTTACTACACTTCATCTATTTGAAATTGATTAGAATAAGGTTTTTCAACCTATAAATAGATGTAGTCTAAACTCCTCTTGTATTATTTGAATTCGACATTAGTGAATTTTCTTCTCCTCTGCCCATGGTTTTTCCTGAAAGGGTTTTCACGTCAAATTTGTGTGTTTTAATTTTCTTTTTCTTATTGCTTTGTGATCGTTCTATATTGTCATTATTAAATTTAGTTTCTACAAATTGGTATCAAAAGTTTTTCAGGTTGCTTGCCTCGATCACAGTAATGGTGACATTGAAGTATGATATTCTGCTGTTGGATCGCAACACCAGATTCATGTTGTGGCAAATAAAGATGCAGACAGTTCTTGCGCAAATGGATTTGGAGGATGCCCTGCAAGGGATAGATAAGATGCCTTCGACATTGACAGAGGAACATAAGAAGTGTAAAGATCGAAAGGCTTTAACGCAATTACATCTGAATTTTTCAAATGTAATTATATAGGACGTGATGAAGGAGAAGACCGCCGCTGCATTATGGGCAAAGCTGCAGTAGCTATGCATGTTGAAAACTCTAATTAGCAAGTTGCATATGAAGAAACGTGTTTATGCTCATCGTTTGGAGGAAGGTGCGTCTGTGCACGAACACTTAACTGTGTTTAAAGAAATTCTCTCATACTTAGAGGCTATGGAGGTTCAGTGATGAGAATTGGAGCGGAGAAAGCAGAAGAAGGATCAGATTCAAGTTTTTCGACTCAAGAAGGAAAGATTTGGATGTGACCTGAAAGAAAGAACCAAATAAATTTAGAAAATAACAAAAATAAGAAAAAATAAAAAAATAAAAATTCAAAATTCAAAATAATAACTAAATAGAGAAAAGATAGATTAAAGCAAAGTGGAAGGTGAAACGATAAACCGATGGATATGATGGATAGAAGGATAAATGTCCAATTGAACCCTTTGAGATATAAATCCCAACAAACTCAATTAATAACTCTAATCAACCTTCTAAGAAATAATTCCTGAAAAATTGAAGAGTGAAGAATGAATTCCCATAACTCATTGAAGAAAATCAATAAGAAAACTACTTCTAAAAATCACAAGAAAAAAAATCTTGCACATGAAACAAACTCCTAGAGTTGAAAACTTTATTAATGAAAAACAATTGTCTTTAATGAATAATGAAGAAGCCTTTATATAGACTAGCTAAATAAATTTAAATAAAACTCTTAAGTATACTAGAACTCTAATTAACCTAAACAAGTAGTTTTAAACTAAACTTTCTTGTTCACATAAAACTCCTAAATAACTTAAAATACTTAATAATAATTAAAAATTCAGAATAATAAAATAATAAGAGCTGATAAATACAATATTTGGCTTATACATAATAAAAATTAAGCTTAAAACCCAAACCCAATATGATTTAAACTCAAATTAAAAGCTCGAAACTCGTAATTCTCGTCATAATCCCTTCCAGAAATTCTACTCACGCAGTTTTCACTAAAACAATCATAACTTAAAATCGGTCATAACTTGATCTTCGAACGCAATGCAAACATCTTAACCAAAAAATGTCTGTGTCCCATAAAAAAGTCGTTGCAAGTCTGATGATTTCCCAAACTTGAGAATTGGCAGCTTCGATGAATGAAATTTAATAAATTTCATCCTATCTGTGCATGTATCATTCAGTATGATAAAGAAGATTTAGGGTTAATTTTACTTTATATGTTGCCTCCGTCTTATTCAACCTTTAAAGATACGATTTTGTATAGTCGTGGATCTCTCACAGTTGATGAAGTATATGCTTCTTTAACCTCATATGACAAGATGAAACATCTTGTGGTTGGATTTGACTATCAGGTAGAGGGTCTCATTGTTCGTGGGAGACAAGAACAAAATATTGATGATAATCGTGGGAGGACACAAGAATGAAATCCTTGCAGTAAATTTAAGGATAGGTCGAGATCTTCAAACAGAGGTAAAACATGTAACTTCTACAAGAAGAAAAGACACATTAAATATGAGTGCTATAAGTTGAAAAATAAGATAAAAAAGGAGGCTACGAATCGAAAGGGAAAACAACCAGAACAATCTAGTGAAGTTGATGTTGTAAAAGACTCTAGCGATGGTGAACTCCTAGTTGTTTCTACCGACAACTTTAAAGTGAGCGAGGAGTGGATCTTCGGTTCTAGTTGCACATTCGATATAAGTGCCAATTGAGATTGGTTTACAACATATGAAACAGTGTCTAAAGGTATTGTTTTTATGGGGAATAGTGCTTCATGTAAAATCCTAGGTATTGGCACAATCAAAATTAAGATGTTCGATAGAGTCGTTAGAACACTTAGTGGCATATGACATGTACTGAAATTGAAGAGGAATTTGATTTCATTGAGTACTCTTGATTCAAAAGGGCATAAGTACACAACTGAAAGTGGGGTTCTGAAAATTAGTAAAGGTTCCCTCGTTGTGATGAAATGGCAGAGAAAGATTGCCAAATTATATGTTTTGTAAGGTTCTACTGTTACTGGAGATGCAACTGTCGCTTCCTTTTCCTTGTGAGATGATAGTTTTACTAGAGTTTGACATATGCGTCTAGGGCATATGAATGAGAACGACATGACAGAATTAAGCAAAAGAGGACTTCTTCATGGACAAGACATTAGCAAAATGAAGTTCTATGAGTACTGACAAGACATTAACAAAATGAAGTTCTGTGAGCACTGCATTTTTGGGAAGCAAAAAAGAGTTCGATCCACCAAAGGAGTCCATAACACGAAGGGACTATTGGATTATATTCATTCTAATTTTTGGGGACCATCCAGAGTATCTTCGAGGGGTGGCGCTAATTATATGCTGACGATCATTGATGATTTTTCTAGAAAAGTTTGGGTATTCTCCCAGAAGCATAAAAGTGATGTGTTTTTCGCGTTTAAGGCATGAAAAATATGATCCAGAAGTAGACAAGAAATCATATAAAACACCTCCGCACATATAATAGCTTGGAATTTTGTTCTGATGAGTTTAATAAATTGTGCAAATTAGAAGTAATTTTGAGACACTTGGTAGTTTATCATACTCCACAGCAAAACAGCACTGCAAAATAGATGAATAGACCTATCATGGAAAACGTTTGATGTATGTTGTCGAATGCTTGTTTACCAAAGTCGTTTTGGGCTAAAGCAACCTTTACTGCATGTTTTTTGATTAACCGATCTTCGTCTGTTGCCATTGAGAAAAAAACTCCACAAAAGGTATGGTCTGGTAATCCTGCTGATTATTCTATTTTAAAGATTTTTGGGTGTCTTGCATATGCTCATGTTGGTAATGGGAAATTGGAACCTAGATCCATTAAATGTAGTTTTCTTGGTTATAAGGTTGGTGTTAAAGGGTATAAGTTATAGTATCTTGAAAATAGAAAAGTTGTGAATAGCAGAAATGTTATTTTTTTTATGAAATTGCTATGTTACCTAACTTATCTCTTAAAGACTCTTCCAATAAATACCAGCAAAAACAGGTGGAGCTTCAAATTGATCCTGGATCTACAACAGAGTCTACTTCTTAGGTTAAAACAGAAACTCAGAGTAGAGTTACTTCTTCACCATAGTCAGTACCACAATATTCTATTGCCTAAGACAGACCTAGAAGACAAATTAAACCTCCAAAAAGGTATGCCAAGGCTAATCTAGTTGCTTATACTTAAAATTTGGTTGAAGATATAGATGTGAATCATGATCCATCTATTTATTCCGAGGCAGTTAGCTGTGAAGATTTAGGAAAGTGGATGATTTCCATGCAAAAAGAGATGAAATCACTTCATGAGTGTAACACCTCTAATCCATATCCGTCGCCGAAATAGGGTTTCAGAGCATTATCGAATAAACATTACTTAAATTATTCATTTCAAAACATTTCAATAATCACAACATAATTCATCATTAAGCATGCATATCGTCCCTTATTAAAGCCCTCGAGGCCATAGAATCACTTTAGAAACGATTCGGGACTAAATCGAGAACATTTGAAAATTTAAAAAAAATGTTAGAAAAATTCAACTGTAGGGGTCACACGGCTGAGACATACGCCCGTGTCTCAAGTCGTGCAACTTTTGAAATAGGGACACATTGTTGTGTCCTAGCCCGAGTAACTCTCTGACTTGGGTCACATGGCCAAGCCACATGCCCGTATGCTAGGTCTTGTAACTCTCGAACTGGCTTCAAACGCCCATGTGTCTAGCCGGGTGGACCTAAAATGTACCTTAGACAACAAGTTTACCATTTCCTAATTGCTTGGGTATTAAGCAACTCAAAAACCATCACAATGAAACATGCTCAAAACATGCCAAAACAATCATCTTAGGTGCCTAACCAATGTACCCTCATTGGTACCAGAAGTTTTATCATAGAAACCTATCAACAATGCATCATTCAAATCAAAGTTTAAAACATACCAAAATCACTCAATTTAGCCTAGTGTATAACCACCTAAGCATCAATAATAAATTCACATACACCTAACAAGCCTTGGTTCAAAACAACATGCCAAATTATGGCTTCAAACACAAGCATATGTTTATATATATCAAACCAACATTCTACTTATAACTCTATTACAAACCATTCACAAAATAACTATCAATTAAAGAAATCCTAGGTACATGCCTTCAAAAAAGGTAAACATCACCACATTTGAGATCGGGATAGTTGTTAGATGTTGAGTCGACGATCAAAAGAGAAGTACCTAACCTGCGCATAAAAAACAAAACCGTATGCTGAGTAAAACTTAGTGATATTTCTATAATCCGAACAATTAAAGACATAATGATACAATAATGCATAATTTGAATTATACGAACATATTATTTTCTAAGCTTACCATTACCATATACCATCATTTCAAATTCATGCATATTACTATATCATTTCATACTATACTCAATTTTCACAAGCTATCAAATTTGATTTTTTTAACAAAGATCTCAATTCACATCACTTGTTATATAAATAGCTTTTCACATATCAAACCACATTTCATTTAATCAATGGCATTATCCATTCCATATTCAATTCATGAGTACATAACTCATATATCTCATTTGTTCACGACATATTTCACATTTCATTTTCAATCCGCTATCTCAATTTCATTTCACATACCATGCCATTTCAATATCAATTATAAAACTTTATTATTTATTTACCCCTATTAACATGACTCGGACTCTGATGGATACATGGATCCAACCAACGCACCAGTTTGGCACCCAGTGCCTCATCGGACAAATTTTATTCTTCACATTTAATCCTATATTTTTATACTAATTTTCACTTGAAGCTAAATTTAGCTCTCTATTTTCAATTAAACCCCTAAATTTTAAAATTTTCACAATTTAGTCCATATTACCCAAAATTTACAATTTGTTCGACAATTTAATCCTTTTCCATTCCTAGCTTAAAAATCTATTAATTTAATCTGTAATACTAAAACTATTCAACATTAACAACATTTAAAATCTTAATCAATGGTAAAATTTCAACATGGGTCGGGTAGTACTTAACACTGGGATTCCAAAAATATAAAAATTATAAGAAAATGGACTAAAATGACTAACCAATTAAAGTTGAAACTTAGAAACCCTTGTATGTCGTGCGTTCTTCTTTCTTTTTCTTTCTATTTAATTTGCATGTTCTCTTACTTTCTTTTGTTTTGTTTTATAATAATAATAATAATGATAATAATAATAATAATTTATTATTATTATTATTATTATCATTATTATATAATACATATATACACATAAATTTCATTTTAGTAACTATAATATATAACTTATATATTAAACTATTATACATATACATATATGCCCCATTAATGCCGTCCACTACACAATATAAAGGTATATTTACCATTTTAATCCCTTAATTGATTTTATAAATATAATTCAACTTTTACTCTAAACGCGATTTAGTTCGTATACTATAATAACTTTTAATTCATGCAAAATCACCTAACCAAAATCTAATTAATTACGCAACTAACTTCGTAAATATTTACGAGTTTGATTTACAGAAATAGAGTCCCGGGAATGCACTTTTCGACACCCCTAACTATAGGGTCGTTACAATAAGAACATAACATGGGATATAGTGAAGATTCCTAAAGGTAAAAGTGTTGTTCATTGTAAATGGGTGTTCAAAAAGAAAGAACACTGAGAGTTGAAGAACCCAGATATAAAGCAAGGTTGGTTGTAGAAGGTTCCAATTAGATTCCAGGTGTAGACTTCATAGATGTGTTTTTTCCAGTTGTGAAGCATAGTTCGATTGGAGCCTTGCTTTGTATTATGGCCATGTATGATTTGGATCTTGAGCAGTTAGATGTAAAAACAATGTTCTTGTATGGAGAACTTAAGAAAGATATTTACATGCAACAACCAGGGGGTTTTACAGTCTCAGAAAAGGAGGACTATGTTTGCTTGCTGAAAAAGTCCCTTTATGGCTTGAAGCAGTCACCAAGGCAGTGGTACAAGAGGTTTGATTCTTTTATGACTACTCAAGATTTCAAAAGCAGTAGCTTTGATAGTTGTGTTTATTTTAAGAAAAATAGTGATGGTTCTTTTGTGTATCTACTTTATGTTGATGGCATGTTAATAGCAATCAAAGATAAAAGGAGAGATAAGAAAAGTTAAAGTGCAACTTGGTAACTAATTTGATATGAAGGATGTAACACCCCTAATCCGTATTCACCGCCGGAATAGGGTTACGGAGCATTACCAAACTTATCACATAAACAATCATACATTTTCATATTCATTTATCATATCCAAGCAATAGTCATTCAAATTCAATTATATAGTCTCTAACACGAGCCCTCGAGGCCCAAAACAAGCATTAAAAATAATTCGGGACTAGATTGAGAACTCAAGTAATTTTTGGGAAAACATTAAAAATTTTCAATGTGTAGGGGACACACGCCCGTGTGGCCAGGCCATGTGCTTCACACGGCCAAGAGACACACCTGTGTCTTAGGCTGTGTGGGCATTCGAAATGGGATCAGATGGCTATGTCCCAGCCAGTGTCTGACCCCGTGTAACTCACTGACTTGGGTCACACAGCCAACCACACGCCCGTGTGTTAGGCCGTATGAAAACTATAGGGTATACTGACTTGTACCACACGGCCAACCACACTCCCGCGTGCTAGGCCGTGTAAGGTTACCTAATTGCTTTCTTTAGAAGTCACAGGGGACACACGACCATGTCTCCTGGCCGTGTGTCACACACGGTTGAGACACACACCCTTGTTTCTGCTCCTAAAACCCTAAACCCTAAACCCAAAATTTTACAACAACCTACACATACCAAAAACCATATGACCATATAATCAATAGGCATTCAAACCAACCACGACCAAGTCTAAATTATGCAATTTCATTACCAACAATCATAAACTCTTGGACATCACAATTAGCCATTTAAAAACATACCAATATCACCACCAAAAGCTACTTAAATGGTTAATTGCATATATGTACCATCTTGCTTAAACATAACATGCTTACCATTTATCAAGTTCACCTATTAAATGTCAATCTACCAATGCACAATCAAAGCATTCCCATGGTAATCATAAATCATACAAGATGAGGCTAGCCACACATAAATATACAAACCAACATACACCAAAACAAGCCAAATCAATTGACTAATTACATAATAAAACATATAGGCTTTCATTAGCCAAATAACCTATATATGCCATATAACCAAAATACATTAAGTTCAAAAGTACCAAAATGGGAGTTTGATAGTGCGACACGATCTCCGACAACTTTCAAATCGAGCGAGCTTCTGAATCACTATAAAACACGGAAATAAAAATAGAGTAAGAAATTAAGCGTAGTAAGTTTGTATATCTAGAAATATAACTTACCACTCTACCACAATTTAGGTAAGTAAAGTTTAGGCATATTACAACTCATTTAGGCTAACAAGCCTAACACAAATTCATCAACAAATTTAGCCATGTAATCATAAATCACATATAATCTACTTCCACAATTTACGTACATACCTATACTAATTCGAATCAACTTATAAATTCTCGTAACAACATTGTGCCCGTTGAACTATTTGGAATACTATCGAATACTCGAGAAACTCGCACACTAAGCGCTAGTACGTGGTTAAAACCATCTCATATCTCATATAGATGGTCACTCTCGAGTCATCACTAGGTTTGCTCACACAAGCTGTCGGTCAAGACATAGCTACACGGTGTTGCTCACACAAGCTAACGAGTAACCGTAACACATGCCGAAAAACTCAGCCACTGGTAGAATGTACGAGACCAGCACTCAAACACGGTAACCCCTAATGACATGTCATTTGTATCCTATCTATTTCCTAAGGTTCAACCGGGATCCGTACAATTGCCAATATCTCGTCAAGAATTTTCGTAGTATCGTATCATCCAATTATATCAATTAAGCATATAAACACATATATAATTTAAAGCTTATTAACATACGAACTTACCTTGAACTTGTACGACGAAAATTTATCGTTTAATTGATTACTTTGTCTTTCCCTCGATCTAATTCTGTACTTCGATTTTCTTGATTTATATACTCAAATTTAACTCATTTAATCATTAATGTATTCAACTGAATCCAAAAAATATGTTATGCAAAAATTACTATTTTGCCCCTAAACTGCAAATTCATGCAATTTAGTCCACACCGATGCTAGCCAAATATGATCTAAGCTTAAAGCAGCCCATACATTTCATTAATTCACACATTTCACCATGAAAATATCACATTTTTCAATTTAATCCCTATTTGAAAATTTTTACTAAAAATCACTTAACAAATGTTGTTTAACTAACAACAACCATTCATTTTCTATCATCAAAAATAAAAAAAACATACACATTAATCAATGGTGAAACCCTAATACTTTAACAGTTTTTCAAATTAGTCCCTGGGATAGCTAGATTAAGTTATAACGACTCCAAAAATATAAAAAAACATTAAAAACGGGACAAAATTATACTTACATGCACCAAGAACTATGGCCGAACCTTCAAACCCTATCAATGGATTTTATCTTCTTCAAAATTCGGTGGATATCACTTAGGAAGATGATATGTTTTTGTTTGTATTATTTTATCTTTAACTAATTTATTAATTTACAATTTTAACCTTTATAAACCTTAAAAATTACACAAATGTCAAGCCATTATCATCCACTAACATATTAATGGTATAATTGTCATACAAGGACCTTTACTTTAAAGTTCTATAGCTATTTAACAGTTTTAGCTATTAGAACCCAACTTTTGCACTTTACGCGATTTAGTCCTTTTATCAAATTAAGCATGCAAACGATAATATTTCTTAACGAAATTTTTATATGACTCTACTATCATGCTGTAGACATTAAAATAATAATTAAATAAATTTTCTAACCTCAGATTTGTGATTCTGAAATCACTATTTTGATTTCACTAAAAACGGACTGTTACAACTCTCCCCCCTAAGGAATTTTCGTCTTCGAAAATCTTACCAGAGAATAGGTTAAGGTACTGTTTTCTCATAGCTTCCTCGGGTTCCCACGTAGCCTCTTCAATGCCATGACAGTTCCAAAGAACCTTTCCTAAAGCTATGCTTTTGTTTCTTAACTCTTGAATCTCTCGGGCGAAAGTTCTGATTGGTTCTTCATTATACGACATGTCGGGCTGAATCTCAACCTCTGTCGGTGAAATTTTATGCGAAGGGTCTGGTCTGTACCGCCGTAACATAGATATATAAAACACACTATGAATCTTCTCAAGTTTGACGGTAAATCAAGTCGATATGCCGTTGGCTCTATTCTTTCGATAATTTCATACGACCCAATAAATCGCGGACTCGACTTCCCTTTGCGACCAAATCGAAGAATCTTCTTCCACGAAAATATTTTCAGAAGCACTCTATCGCCGATTTGAAATTTAATATCTTTATGTTTCAAATCTGCATACGATTTTTTTCGATCTGAAGCTGCTTTCAAACTAAAACAAATTACTTTCACTGTAATCTGACACTCCATGTAATCTGACAATCTCAAACATATACAACTTAGCTAATCGGTCAAGTGAAAAGTCTGTACGTACTGGAATAAAGTGTGCAGATTTTGTCAAATGATCAAAAATAACCCATATAACATCTTTCTTTTTCAGAGATAGTGGTAATCCCGATACAAAATCCATCGTAACTCTATCCCACTTCCATTCAGGTATCATCACTGGTTGTAACGGTCCCGAAGGTACTTGATGTTCAACTTTAACTTGCTGACAAATGAAACATCTGAACACAAAGTCAGAAATCATTTCATACCTGACCACCAGTACAACAGTCTCAAATCATTGTACATCTGGTTACTCCCCAGATGAGCAGACAAGCTACCACTGTGAGCTTCATGCAAAATTTTCTGTATAAGCTCTAAATTCTTTGGTACACAAACTTTACCTCTTAACATCAAACAATCATCGGTTCCAATCTGAAATTTTGAATCGGTCACATTGTACTCGTTTAGTTTTCAATTCATTGTCACATTTCTGAACTTCACAAATTTGCTGAAGAAACATCGGTTTAGCTTTTAATTCAGCTAATCAAGCCATCAATAAATAAGGTTAATCGTGTATTCATCGCTCTCAAAGTGAACAAGATTTTCTACTCAAGGCATCCACGACAACATTTACTTTCCCTGGGTGATAGTCAATGACTAACTTGTAATCTTTTATTTATTCAAGCCATCGACGCTACCTTAAATTCAAATCTTTCTGTGACATCAAATACTTTAAACTCTTGTGATCAATAAATATGTGACATTTTTCACCGAACAAATAATGTCGCCAAATTTTCAATGCAAACATAATAGTAGCCAACTCTAAGTGTATCGGATAATTCTTTTCATGCGACTTTAACTGTCTAGAAGCATAAGCTATCACTTTGCCGTCTTGCATTAGAACACATCTCAAACCATTCAATGACGTATCACTGAAAATCACAAATTCTTTACCTGACTCAAGCTGAACCAGAACTGGTGCTTCAGTTAACATTGCTTTCAGCTAATCAAAACTCTATTGGCATTTCTCAGATTATTCAAACTTCACGTCTTTTTGCAACAGCCACGTCATCGTTGTAGCTATCATCGAGAACCCTTTTACAAATCTTCGATAATAGCTAGCTCAGCTAATCCCAGAAAACTTCTAACTTCGGATATTTTTCTTAGCAGTTTCCAGTCAATAATTGTTGAAATCTTACTTGGATCAACTAGGATGCCTTCCGTTAAAACAATGTGTCCTAGAAATCTAACTTCTCAAAGCCAAAACTCGTATTTGCTAAATTTAGCAAATAGTTTCTTATCTCTCAACATTTGTAGCACAATCCTCAAATGCTCAACGTGTTCTGACTCATTTTGGGAATAGATCAAAATATCATCAATGAATACAACAACGAATCTGTCTAAATACGATCTGAAAATTCTATTCATCAAGTCCATAAATACTGCAGGAGCGTTAGTTAACCCAAATGGCATAACAAGAAATTCATAGTGTCCGTAACTGATTTCGAATGTAGTTTTCGGCACACCTGAATATTTAACCCGTAACTGATAATAACCAGATTATAAATCAATCTTAGAAAATACTATTGCTCCTTTCAACTGATCAAACAAATCACTGATTCGCGGCAATGGATACTTGTTCTTGATCGTAACTTTATTGAGATGTCGATAGTCGATACACAATCTCATTTATCCATCTTTCTTCTTTACGAACAGAACTGGTGCACCCTAGAGAGAGAAACTCGGCCGTGCAAAACCTCTATCTTTTAACTCTTGCAACTGAGATTTCAACTCTTTTAACTCTATAGGAGCCATTCTATATGGAGCTATCGATATCAGTGATGTTCCTGGTACTAACTCAATAGCAAACTCAACCTCTCTAACGGGTGACAACCCAGGTAACTCTTCTGGAAACACATCTGGATCTTCACAAACCACTGGCATTGATTCAATCTTCGATTTAGACACATTTGTATTTAGTACATATGCAAGGTAAGCATTACAACCCTTTCTTACATATTTTTGAGCTAGCATAGCCGATATCACAATAGACAATCCATTTGAATCATCAAATTCAATATGAAAAATTTCACTATTCTAACATTTCAACTTAATAGTGTTTCGTCTACAGTTTACAACAGCATCATGTAGAGTCAACAATCCATACCAAAGATCACACCGAATTCATCAAACGGTAAAAGCTCAAATCAGCCGAAATACAGTAACCCCTAGTCATCCAAGGACAATTCTTGCAAACTTTATCAACTAGGACATATTGACCTAAGAGGTTCGATACTTTAATCACGAATTCAGTGGACTCAATAGGTAATCTCTTACTAGACACTAAATTCGTATAGACATATGAATGGATCGATCCATGATAAATTAAATCAGTTACATCAATGTTATAGAGAGAAAAAGTACTGGTGATAACATCTGACGCTGATACATCTTCTCGAGCATGAATAGCGTAAGCTCTAGCTGGCACTCGTGCCTCAGATCTTACTGCAGAATCCTTTGTTGCACCTTTGCTACCATTCATATTTCCAGTATTTTGAGGTGGTCTCTCTCTAGCAGTTGTATTACTCGGCCTTGAAGTCGGAAGTTTTTCTTTCTTGGATAACTCAGGACAATCACGAATAAAATGCTCTTGTGAGCCACATCTGAAACAGGCTTTATTATTCATACAACAATCTCCAAAATGTCGTCTTCCACATTGTTGACATTCCAGTTTGTTTGCCCTGACCCTACCTACACTCGCTACTGAAGTGCCTTGAGTTTGTGTACTTGTTTGTTGCTTACCACGATCCCTGTTGGAATATCCCACTGAAGCGGTAGAACGATTATGGAAATCCTTCGATTTCTTTAACGAGGAATGATATGATTTACTCATTGACCTCTTTCCTCAGCTTTGTGTGGTCTATCGACCAAAACAACAAATTCTTTTAGTTCCAGAATTTTGACTAAAAGTTTGATGTCCTCATTCAACCTGTCTTCAAAATGTTTGCACATAATCTATTCAATTGGAATGCACTCTCGGGAATGCTTTGCACAGAATCGTATTCTCTAGCCAAAACTCAGCTCTCTCAAGGTCATCATCAACTGTAGCTTTAAACTCTTCGGCCCCATACTTTCGAATTTAATTAATAGGTGGTTTTCTTAAATATACGGGTTCTAGAACTTGAGGTGCTACGGGAACTGATTGGGGAAAAGGTGGGGGTGAAGGTTACTGAGCAGCCTGGTTAGTTCGGACAAACTTAGTGAACCATTTATTCATCATTTGGAAGAAGGCTTCTTCGGCTTCTCCTCTACGACCCTTAGATATGGGTCTCGAACTAGACGGTGCTACTCCATAAACGGAGGCTGGCGTATTAATTTTTACATATTCAGAGTCTACTCGATTGGAATCCATTACTATATGAAAACATGATTTAATACTGTCAGGAGATATCACACTATCATAGGTTAAATATGGCATGTACAGCTAAACTCACATACGCTACATTATTCCTAGAATTGACTAAACCGTAACTCTGATACCAATAAATGTAACACCACTAACCCGTATCTGTCGCTGGAATAGGGTTACGGAGCATTACCAAACTTATCACATAAACAATCATACATTTTCATGTTTATTTCTCATATCCAAGCAATAGTCATTCAAATTCAATCATATAGTCCCTAACACGAGCCCTCGAGGCCCAAAACAAACATTAAAAACAATTCAGGACTAGATTGAGAACTCAAGGAATTTTTAGGAAAACATTGAAAATTTTCAAAGTGTAAGGGACACACGCCTGTGTGGCCAGGTCGTGTGCTTCACACGACCAAGAGACACGTCTATATGGCTAGGCCGTGTGAAGCACACGGCCAAGAGACACATCCATGTCTCAGGTCGTGTGGGCACTCGAAATGGCATCACATGACCACGTCCCAGCCCGTGTCCGACTCCGTGTAACTCATTGACTTGGGTCACACGGCCAACCACACGCTTGTGTGCTAGGCCGTGTGAAAACTATAGGGTAGAATGACTTGTACCACACGGCCAACCACATGCCTGTGTGCTAGGCCGTGTGAGGTTACCTAATAGCTTTCTTTAGAGGTTACAGGGGACACACAACCATGTCACCTGGCCGTGTGTCATACACAGCTGAGAAAGACACCCGTGTCTTTGCCCGTGTGGACAAAATAGGCTATGTTTCAAGCCACATTCCTCACAGAAAATTTTACAACAACCTACCCATACCAAAAAAACATATGACCATATCATCAATAGGCATTCAAACCAACCACGACCAAGTCTAAATTATGCAATTTCATTACCAACAATCATAAACTCTTAGACATCACAATTAGCCATTCAAAAACATACCAATATCACCATCAAAAGCTACTTAAATGCTCAAATGCATATATGCACCATCTTGCATACATAACATGCTTACCATTTATAAAGTTCACCTATTAAATACTAATCTACGAATTCACAATCAAAGTATTCCCATGGCAATCATAAATCATACAAGATGAGGCTAGCCACACACATATATACAAACCAACATATACCAAAACAAGCCAAATCAATTGGCAAATGTACATAACAAAACATGTAGGCTTTCATTAGCCAAATAACCTATACATGCCATATAACCAAAATACATTAAGTTCAAAAGTACAAGAATGAGAGTTTGATAGTACGACATGATCTCCGACAACTTCAAAACCGAGCGAGCTTTCGAATCGCTATAAAACAAGAAAATGAAAATAGAGTAAGCAATTAAGCGTAGTAAGTTTGTATATCTAGAAATATAACTTACCACTCTACCACAATTTAGGTAAGTAAATTTTAGGCATATTAAAATTCATTTTGGCTCACAAGCCTAACACAAATTCATAAACAAATTTAGCCATGTAATCATAAATCACATATAATCCAATTTCATGATTTACGTACATACTTGTACTAATTCGAATCAACTCATATATTCTCGTAACAACACTGTTCCCGTTGAACCATTTGGAATGCAATCAGATACTCGGGTAACTCGTACACTATTTGCCAGTACATGGTTAAAACCACGTCTATCTCATATCTCATATCTCATATCTCATATAGATGCTCACTCTCGATTCATCACTGGGCCTGCTCACACAAGCTAACGGTCAAGACGTAGCTACATGGTGCTACTTACACAAGCTGACAAGTAACCGCAACACATGCAAGAAAACTCAGACACCGGTAGAACGTACGAGACCAGCACCCAAACACGGTAACCCCTAATGAAATGTCATTTGTATATTATCTATTTCCTAAGGTTCAAGTAGGATCCGTACAATTGCCGATATCTCGTCGAGAATTTTCGTAGTATCGTATCATCCAATTATATCAATTAAGCATGCAAACACATATACAATTTAAAGCTTATTAACATACGAACTTACCTTGAACTTGTACGACGGAAATTTATCGTTTAATCGATTACTTTGTCTTTCCCTCGATCTAATTCTGTACTTTGCTTTTCTTGATCTATATACCCAAATTTAACTCATTTAATCATTAATGTATTCAACTGAATCCAAAAAATATGTTATGGAAAAGTTACTATTTTGCCCCTAAACTTTTAACTTCTTTAGAATTTAGTCCTAAACTTATAAAAATGCAGCTTCATGCAATTTAGTCCACACCCATGCTACTTGAATATGATCTAAGCTTAAAGCAGCCCATACATTTCATTAATTCACACATTTCACCATGAAAATATCACATTTTTCAATTTAATCCCTATTTGAAAATTTTTACTAAAAATCACTTAACAAATGTTGTTTAACTAACAACAACCATTCATTTTCTATCATCAAAAATCAAAACACATACACATTAATCAATGGTGAAACCCTAATACTTTAACAGTTTCACAAATTAGTCCCTGGGGTAGCTAGATTAAGTTATAATGACTCCAAAAATATAAAAAAAATATTAAAAACGGGACAAAATTATACTTACATGCACCCAAGAACTATGGCCGAACCTTTAAACCCTATCAATGGATTTTCTCTTTTTCAAAATTCGGTGGATATCACTTAGGAAGATGATATGTTTTTGTTTGTATTATTTTATCTTTAACTAATTTATTAATTTACAATTTTAACCTTTATAAACCTTAAAAATTACACAAATGTCAAGCCATTATCATCCACTAACATATTAATGGTATAATTGTCATACAAGGACCTTTACTTTAAAGTTCTATAGCTATTTAACAGTTTTAGCTATTAGAACCCAACTTTTGCACTTTACGCGATTTAGTCCTTTTATCAAATTAATCATGCAAACGATAAAATTTCTTAACGAAATTTTTATATGACTCTACTATCATGTTGTAGACATTAAAATAATAATTAAATAAATTTTCTAACTTCAAATTTGTGATTTTGAAATCACTATTCTGATTTCACTGAAAACGGACTGTTACAAAGGATTTGGGAGTAGCAAAGAAGATACTTGGGATGAAGATTTTTAGAGATAGAAAAACATGTAAATTTTTCCTAAGTTAGAAAGGGTACATTGAGAAAGTTCTTTGCAAGTTTAATATGAAGAATGTCAAGCCTGTTAGTACTTTATTAGTAGCCCACTTTAGATTTTCATCGGCTTTGTCTCCACAATCAGATGATGAGATTGAGTACATGTCACGTGTTCCATATTCTTGTGCAATCGGATCTCTCTTATATGCTATGGTTTGATCACGTCCAGATTTGAAGCCAACTAGAGTAAGTGAAATCATTTTCTTCTTTCTAATGATTTAACTTTAATTGTTTCAAGTGACTTTTATTTTTTATTCTTTCCTATTTCAATGTTTTAAATAGGTTGACTGGTCCCTCTATGCTGGACTACCCCAAAAATTTTTACCTTCTCTATATGATGGTCAAGTGCCCTTAGAACAAGTTTTGATATCTCTTATATCTATGGAGAAGGTAATTCTCCATGACCATACGATGTCGAAGTAAAAATAACTGCTTGTATCTGATCATCTTCAGTCCATGATGGGTCATACCTCTACTATTCACAAAAGACATGATAACTGTGAAATAACACAAACCTAGGGGAGGAAAGAAGAGGGGTTGGACCTTTGTACACGAAATATTCATTTCAATATGGTTTGATTGCTGGAAATATTTAGATATTGTAGGTAATTCTGAAATATTTCTTCCTTTGTATTCTATTTTTTTTCTTATTTGTTACTTCCTTTGTAATCTATTTTTTTTGGAATGCCATAGATGGAGAAGATGATCAGTTCGGGCATGATGACCCCATGCAGTAAAAATAGGACAAGTATATAGCAGACGTACTAGTTTACGTGGGAATCCTCTCAATGAAATTGTAAAGAAGAAACCTAAGTGGAAGACTCGTCTACGTAAAGAAGAGTTGGAAAATATTCTGCGCACTGGCATAAAAAGACATTTACGAACGCCACCATTCCTTTCCAAATCCATATTCAGAAGGGGCAATATTATTACTGGGCTTCATGATAAAAGAATGAAGGTAACTAATTGTCACATTTTTTTTGTTGTTTTAAGTGTGTGCATGATAAGTTAATACATGTTGGAAAATATGGATAACTTTGTTGTGTTTATGGTAGCAGTAAGGGTAACAGGAGAATGAGTTAGGTATGCACTACACCTGTGCTCATGTAATTCTTTTTCTCGTTTGGATGTCCTATTTACACCGATGAATGTTTTCTTTCTTGCAATCTAATATTACATGAGTTACGCGGATGAAAGATGAACTAGTTAATGAACTAATTAGGCTAACATTCATATTAACGTAAGTCTACCTTTATTGATGACGTAATCCTAGTAACTGCACTCTGTGTTACTTTTAGCAAACAAGTTGTCATAGTGTGTCTTTGTTTCAAATTTTTAGTCTCGTATATTTACTAGTTAATCTTCAATTTATTTTGAGGAACTTTGAGGAATTTTCTTGGAATAAATGAACTAGTTAGGAAACTTTGGTTTGTTCTTTTGATAATGTTTTTGTGGTCTTTGTGGGAGACTTTGGTTTGTTCTTTTGATAAGGTTTTTGTGGTCTGCAAAGTAAAATGCAGCTAGCAATAACATGTGTTTCTTATTGACAGGTGCTTGTGAGGGACTATGAGGAATGTTGTTGGAATGAAATGAACTAGTTAGTGAAACTTATTCAAGATGAAATATAAAGTTTATAGTGGGAGACTTTGGTCTGTTCTTTTGTTGAGATTTTCCTAATTTTTTTGTGGTTTTTAAAGTGAAATACAGTTAGCAATAACATGTGTCTCTTACTGACAGGTTCTTGTGATGGCACCTCAAATTTTACTTGATGGATTGAAGCTTATCATATATGTATGACTGCTTTGTTCTATGTTTTGGCTTATTGATCTTATGATAGTTCTCCACAAAATTTATATGTATGGAAAAATGTGGAAAGTTATGCACTTAACTATGTTTAATTAAATTGTATACATTGATGGCTTACATTTATAGAGTTGTAAAATGTTGTTTTCTATCTTTTACCCTAAGTGTGTTTTACTTCCTCATAGCTATAGCTAGGCATGGTTTCTATGTTTTGTCATATTGCTTAAGTATTTATTTGCATTTTAGAAATTCTATTATCGCTAGTCAGAAGCTAATGTATCTAATCTTCCTAGGATTTTTAGGATGACTGCTTCTCCTATAAACTCAAAAGGTAATTCTTTCAAGCTTTCAATTTAGTTAATGGTTATATGTGTTCCCTTTTTTTAATAGTGTTTAAACTTTTTGCCCTCTTTATGACCTTAGGGGCAAACTCTGCTAATAGATATTGGTAGAAGATCCATGAACTGGAGATGATTGTTAACTTAAAGTTTTTTTATTTCTATTCATTATAGATTTTATGCCTCTATTGATGATTTAATCCTTTGTGACATAAGTGTGTCATTTATGGAAGATGACATTTTAATATTTACATGTTATGTTATCCTCTATTGAAGATGTATACGTGTGTAAGTGAATCATTGGTTGCTCAGTTTGTTCCATTTTCAACTCTAAAGTTCAAGTTTTACCAACATATAGAAATTCCAAATGTTTTATAAGCACACTTGGTAGAGGAGTTGACTATTTTGAAAGTAAAGGTGCGTATTCTTTACTGAAACCTTTTGCTATGTAGCCAATTTAATATGAGAAATTTCCTCTATTCTATGAGTGACCTTTTTTTACACAGCATTTGGACTCAACAAGTTATCAATACGTAATTTCACCGGTATAAATATCGTATGTCTTGGACTATAAATCATACTTCCACAACTTTTGGACTCAACAAGTTATTAATACGTAATTTCATCGGTATAAATATGTTCTTCTTCCCTCAAATTTTAGTTGAACGTGTGAAAAGCAAAAGGAGGTTCCCTTAGTATTATAGTTTAGGGTTAGGATTTACCAATGTTAATATGTTTTTCTTCCCTCAAATTTTGGTTGAAGATATTAAAAGCAAAGGGAGGTTCCCTCAGTATTATGTTAAGGAAAATATGTAAATACACCGCATAAAGTATCAGGAATCATTACCCTTCTGAAGCAAGAAAAACTGGAAAAAAATTTGTAATGGTCAACATGAAGGCATGTATGTCTTAGACTATAAATCATGCTTGCATAACATTTGGTCTCAACAAGTTATCAATACGTATTACAGGTATAAATATGCTCTTCTTCCTTCAAATTTAGGTTGAAGATGTGAAAAGAAAAAGGAGGTTCCCTTAGTATTATGTTAAGGGCAAATAAATAAATACACCTCATAAAGTATGACAAATAATTTCCCTTCTAGACCAAGAAAAACTGGCAAAAAAATGATTAGAATAAGATTTGTAATGATCAACATTAAGGCACGTATGTATCAGAATATAAAGCATGCTTCCACAATATTTGGCCTCAAGAAGTTATTAATAATTAATTTTACCCATATAATTGTATTCTTCTTCCCTCAAATTTTAGTTGAACGTGTGAAAAGCAAAGGGAGATTCCCTCAGTACTATGGTTTAAGGTTAGGGTTTACCAATGTAAATATGTTCTCCTTCCTTAAAACTTTGGTTGAAGATGTGAAAAGCAACAGAAGGTTCCGTTAGTATTATGTTAAGGGAAAATACATAAATACACCACATAAAGGATTAGGAATTATTACCCTTCTAAAGCAAGAACAACTGGAAAAAAAAGAGATTAGAATAAGATTTTTAATGATAAACGTGAAGGCATTTATGTCCTAGACTATAAATCATGCTTGCACAACATTTGGTCTCAACAAGTTATCAATATGTAATTTGATTAGTAAAAATATGTTATTCTTCCCTCAAATTTCGGTTGAACATGTGAAATGCAAAGGGAGGTTCCCTCAGTATTATGTTAAGGGCAAATACGTAAATACACCACATAAATTATGATGAATCATTGCCTTCTGGAGCAACAACAAATAGTAAAAAAAGATTAGAGCAAGATTTGTAATGATCAATGTAAAGGAACGTATGTCTCGGGATATAAATCGTGCTTCCACAACATTTGACCTCAAAAAGTTGTCAATACTTAATTTCACAGGTGTAATTACATTATTCTTCGCTCAAATTTCAGTTGAACATGTGAAAAGCAAAGCAAGGTTCTCTCAGTATTATGTTAAGGGTAAATATATAAATACATCGCATAAAGTATGAGGAATCATTACCCTTCTAGAGTAAGAACAACTGGCAAAAAAATATTAGAATAAAATTTATAATGATGAGCGTGAAGGCATGTATGTCTCGGGCTCTAAATCGTGCTTTCACAACATTTAGCCTCAAAAAGTTATCAATACTTAATTTCATAGATGTAATTACGTTCTTCTTCACTCAAATTCCAATTGAGCGTGTGAAGAACAAAGGAAGGTTCCCTCAGTATTATGTTAAGGGAAAATATGTAAACACACTACAAAGTATGAGAAATCATTACCCTTTTAGAGCAACTACAACTGGTAAAAAAATTGAAAGAATCAACATGAAGGCACGTATTGGTTAGTCCCTAATATACGTCTATTGCTCACGTCTCTCTGTAGATGGGTTAGTGATTATTAATATTGGTTATTGCACATTATGTTAATATTTAATGACTTATTTTGTCTTTTTTTAGTTAGGGCCTTATTTATCATTTTTTTCATGGCTTGATAGTTTATACTTCTTTGTTTTATTTGTTTGTTCTCTTTAGGTATTTAAAACCTACTATGAGATGTGTTATAGACAAGCAAATGGAAATTTGCACGCTTCTTCTACCCAAGATTTGCCCTATACAAACAATTTGTGTTTAGGGTAATATTAAAAGTCTAAAGAAAAAATCATGCTTTAAAGCATGCAAGAAACTCCATCAAATTGGTCTCTTGTGCCTGATGTTTTTAAAGAAAATCATGTGGAGGAAATTGGTAATAACAATGCATGTCTTAATTTTCTTTATATTCAATGACTAATGTATGTAATTTCAAGATATTAAAAGTTATTAAAAGAAGTATCTGATTTTCCTTTATTTTATAATTATTTGAATTTTCTTATTTTGTGAAATGTTTCACTGAATAGCGATTGAATCACAAACACCTGTTACAACCCTCTGAACAAAAATTATACATCTTAAGTCATTCAACACCTTGCATTGTTGTACATAATCGAATGTTACAAATATGAAACTTTAACGGGTATACAAATAATGAAATCGAACTGATACATATATATAATAGGCTGTTATTTTAGATTATATCGGGATCTATCAAAAGTGTTTTTATGGCAACACCAAATCTCTCACCGTTGATTGAATTGGATCATCCGTGATTTTTATACCAATTAGGATAGACATGGAATGGTATAGACTTGGCAAATCGTCAAAGCAATATCATTCTTGGTATGAACTAGTGCTCAAAATTGCAAAACTTGCAATAAGCATTGTTACATTGTTGAAGGAGCAAAATTGAGTATCACGACTCTCTTTCAATGATGTCATCAAAAGAGTGTTCGAGTTTAAGAAGGATGATCATGCCTTTATATCTACTAATTTAGCAACTGATGAGAGATATGTCGTTGTGCATGGTTAGATAATACAACTTTTTGTAGAGTATCTTGATGAGAAGATTAAGAAGTGCACATTTGTCGTAGGCCTTGCAAATAAAATGGAGAAGAGACACCATAAAAAATGGCTAGTTAAAGTAGACTAGTTATGAGTATTTCGATTTTAAGGACTAATTCAATAAAATATGAAATTTTAAGGGGCGTACAAATAATGAAATTGAACTGATGCGTACATATAATAAATTGTTATAAGATGTTTGGAATTGATAAATCGAACTGAATTGTTATATAGATCGGGAATTGAACCAAGATGATCATTCTTTTTTATCAACTAATCAAACAGTTGTTGAGAGATATGTCGTTGTGCAAGTTCAGATAATACTACAACTCTTTGCAGAGTATCTTGATGAGTAGATTAAGAAGTGCACATTTGTCGTAAGCCTTGCAAATAAAATAAAAGAGAGACACATAGTAACTCTAAAAAAGAGTTATATTTTATACCTTTAGACTTGGTTAATTACCAGTACTTAGGTAAGTTTAGTTGCATTTTAGGATTTTCTATTAGTGTTTTTAGGAAATTGCATTAAAAGACTTGGACTGTGCTTAAATGTTATTACATGTTACTTTTTATCGTTTGCGGTTATATTTGTTTGTTAAGTGGTAAGTGCATAATGAGGAAAAAAGCAAATGAGTGAAGTTTTGTCGTGGCAAAAGGTTGGAGAGCTTGCCATGGTAATGCCAGGAGGAGACCCAGTCAACACTTAACCGTTATCACCCTTGTTGTATGTGTACCAAAAAAATTAGCCTAAAAATGAAAAAAATCATGGGATCATGGGATGGTGGGCCTACTAAAGGAAGAGATATAAAACCCTAAAAGAAAAAGAAAAAAGGGTGTAGACTATTGAGGAGAGAATTGAAAAAAAATCTTTGGGCGGGAGTAAAGGATAACGTTGAAGAACAAGGCAGAATCGCAAGGGAGATGAAGAAGGCAGTTCCTCTTGGCTTCAATTAGATTGCGACGCTGAAGCTGTGTGTCTAGATAGGTGAAAGCCATCTTCCTAAAGTTCTTCTTTTACTTTTTTATTTACTGTTTTTTAAATTGAATTGAGAAGAATGACATTTAATGTTATTCTGAATTTGAATGTTATTTTCCAGGCCATGATTTAATCTCATAGGGTTAGGATCGCTTGATGAAACATTTATTTCTTTTAATGACTAAAGCCTAGATTGGTTTTAATTTACTATTTCATTCAATGGTATTTATGAATTACATGCGTATAATCTTTAGACGTAGATGAATGTCCAACATGTTTATGAAATTAATCAAATACTAACAAGGTTAGGTTAGTTAGATCGAAATTGAATGATATGAGAAAGAATTCGATCGAATACTTGTAGCAATCTCTAGACATAGAGCAATGTTCCATACACAAAGGAAACAAAATAGTGTTTGGTACCGTGCTAAAGGCCTATAGACATATATCGCTTTAGGTAGGGTAAGTTAAGGTCTTGCTCTCGAAAGAAGCATGCCATTTTAGATCTTTTTCGAGAAGTAGAATAAGATTGATTTTTTCGAGGCATATTTGGTAACAAGGGTAGATCATCAATAATCCCAACCTTTCAAGTCAACTTTGTAGATTCTTTAACCTTTGTCGTAGCATCTCTATTTTCGCATCCCTAATTGTTTACTTGTTTGTTTTGCACATTTTATACAACATTATTCTCCTAATTGTGAGTGCATTATTATTATTGTTTTTGCCTTAGCATTAATCTCACTTTACTATAATAACCTAACCATTTTATACCTATTTGATCCCTATGGAGACGATCTCACTTATCACTTTATTACGTGATCTAATGTGTATAGTTGCACAATTTGTATATCATATTCACACGCGACAACACCATACAAAATGGTTAGTTAAAAAGCGCTAGTCATGACTATTTCAATTTTAGAGACTAAATTGAATAAAATGTGAAACTTTAAGGGGCATAAAATAATGAAATTGAACTTATGCATACATATAATAGATTGTTATAAGATGTTTGTAATTGATAAATTGAACTGAATTGTTATATGGATCGAGAATTGAACCAATATGATCATGCCTTTTTATCTACTAATCTAGCAACTATTGAGAGATATGTCATTGTGCATGGTCAGATAACACTACAACTCTTTGCAATGTATCCTGATGAGAAGATTAAGAAGTGCAAGTTTTTCGTAGGCCTCGAAAATAAAATGGAGGAGAGACATCATACAAAATGGTTAGTTAAAACGGACTAGTTATGTCTATTTGGATTTTTAGGACTAAATTGAATAAAATGTGAAACTTTAAGGGGCATACAAATAATGAAATTGAACTTATACATACATATAATAGATTGTTGTAAGATGTTTTGAATTGATAAATCAAACTGAATTGTTATATAGATCGGGAATTGAACCAAGATGATAATGTTTTTTTTATCTACTAGTCGAGTAGTTGTTGAAAGATATGTCGTTATGCTTGGTTAGATTATACTACAACTCTTTGCAGAGTATCCTGATGAGAAGATTAAGAAGTGCACATTTTTCGTAGCCTCGCAAATAAAATGGATGAGAGACACCATACAAAATGGTTAGTTAAAACGGACTTGTTATGACTATTTTGATTTTTAAGGACTAAACTGAATAAAATGTGAAACTTTAAGAGGCATACGAATAATAAAATTGAATTAATACATATATATAATATATTGTTATAAGATGTTTGGAATTGATAAATTAAACTGAATTGTTATATAGATCAGGAATTGAACCAAGATGATCATACTTTTATATCTACTAAGCTAACAGATGTTGAGAGATATGTCATTGTTGAACTAATACATACATACAATAGATTTGTATAAGATGTTTGGAATTGATAAATCGAACTAAATTTTTATACAAATCGGGAATTGAACCAAGGTGATCTTGGTTTTATATCTACTAATGCAGCAGTTGTTGAGAGATATGTCATTGTGCATAGTCAAAAAATACAACTCTTTGCAAAGTATCTTGATAAGAATATTAAGAAGTGCACATTTTTCGCAAGCCTTGCAAATAAAATGGAGGAGAGACACCATACAAAATGGTTAGTTAAAAATGACTAGTTATGACTATTTCGATTTTAGAGATTAAATTGAATAAAATGTGAGACTTTAAGGGGCATACGAATAATGTCACTCCTGATATGTTGTGCTTGAGTTGTGACAGAAGTAATTGTCAACATGCCATAATGTTCTATTGATGTTAAGGCTGAAGCCATTGCTGTGTTCATGGAGCTTGTCCTTCAACGCGTAGAATGGGTGTTTGTTATTTCCCCCACCACCTGAATTGTATAGTCTTATTCATTGAATGAATTAATGAATTTCCCTTTTAGAAAAAGTTTTAGGGACAAATTTGATAGATTTTAAGTTTAGTATGGAAAAAAGGACTAAATTGTAAAACCAATTAATGATTTTGTGCAATAGGGATTAAATTGAAAAAATTTTGAAAAATGGCAAAATGAAAAATAGGAAGTTAAATTAGGCCTAGAGTGAAATTGATATAAAAATTGGATGCAATGTATTTAAGTATTTTCCCTTAACAAAATATTGAGTGAACCTCCCTTTACTTTTGACACATTCAATCGAAGCTTGAGGGAAGAAGAACGTATTTGCACAGGTAACATTATGTATTGATAACTTGTTGAGACCAAATGTTGTGCAAGTATGATTTATAGCTTGAGACATACGTGCCTTCACATGAATCATTACAAATCTTATTCTAATATTTTTTTTGCCAGTTGTTCCATGTCCAAAAGGGTAATGATTTCTCATAGTTTATGCGGTGTATTTATGCATTTGCCCTTAACAAAATATTGAGGGAACCTCCCTTTTCTTTTTACACGTTCAATCAAAGTTTGAGGGAAGAAGAACGTATTTATACCGGTAAAATAATGTATTGATAACTTGTTGAGACCAAATATTGTGCAAGCATGATTTATAGTCTGAGACATTAAACAAACCTTGGCATTGATCTTCAGAAGCAGATTTATAAGGTATTGATCATTCACCCTAGTTGGTGCCACCATACATTAAGTTACAATGCCAAACTCAGAAAGATTATTCCGCTTCCATGTCCCTTAAAAAAATTAATCAACTTTACATGCAAGGAATAGACTTCAAGATAAACATGTAGACTAAATGTATGAAAAAGGAGATTTTGCTAACCATAAAGATCAGTGTTTCTTACCAGGAAGTAGACAAAAAGGAACTATAGAGCTCCATGAAGTTTAAGTTGTGTATGTTCAAACATTTTTTTTCAACTCTAACCATAGTTGAAAGGCGTCTATTCATGTTCATCTCATTAAATACATCAAATGGAGGATCAATACACAGAAAAAGAGAGAACAAAAAGAATTTTAGACAACAAGTGTTATCGCTGATGTGAGTAAAAGATATGCAAAATATATTTCTTAAAATTTCGTATAAAAAATTAAAATATTATGAATCATAATATTATAAGTTTAAATCTTATCATAAATTATTTTTATTAATTTCATATATAAATATAAAAAAAGTGTTATCGTTGATGTGAGTAAAAAATTATGTAAGATATATTTATTAAAATTTCATATAAAAACATAAAAGATTATGAATCATAATAAATAAGTTTAAATATTATCATAATTTATTTTTATTAATTTTATATATAAACATAAAAAAATACTCCTAAATAAATAATATAAATTTATTCAAAAAAGTAATAATATAAACAAGCACATGCTACATAAACTATGTCAAAACACATTCGAAATACTTGTCCCTTAAGCCATAAGTATTGTAGGCATTAAATGCGATCTGATTGATTAAGCAAATAACATTTCTCGTCCCCCAAGTTTGCTCAGTCCTAATCCCTGTCGCTTACTTCCTCTGTCGCTTCGACTGTCGCTCGCCTATCGCTTTGCCTGCTTCCTCAGTCCTAATAAAATCTCCCTTTCGATTGAACCCTATCGCCAACAAACATTACAGAAAACCATCATTCTCGCTTCATCTCTTTCAACACCGAGGCTGGAAAACCATCATTCTCGCTTCATCTGAGTAACAGTGCTGATTTTTAACACTACTAAGTAAATTTTGCTTTGATTTTTCTGCTACCAACATTACTATCTCTGATTTTCCTATTCTGAGTACAATGCTGATTTTTCCATTGCTTGTATTCTGCTAGCTTGAAGTCCCTGTTGTGTCTTTATTGCCATATATGCTTTTGTCATAAGATTTTTTTCTATTTTAAGTACAATGCTGATTTTTCCATTGATTGTATTCTACTAGCCTGAGCTTCATGTTGTGTCTTTATTGTCATATATGCTATTATCATAAGAATTCTCTGGTATGAACTTCTGTTTGTCTTGAAAACTCAGGTAAGAAATCTCCCTTTCCCTCTAATTTTGCAATGGTTAGTCTCCTTTTTATTTAGTTAAGGCCTTATTTATCATTATGTCTATCCCTTTATAGCTTTTACTTCTTTCTTGTATTTTTTATCATTATGTCCGTGGCTTGCTAGTTTTTACTTCTTTCTTGTATTTTTTTGTTCTCTCTGGGTATTTTCTAACCTTTCCTTTCTTCTCCTATAGTTTATGTATGTTCTTATTCATTCTATTTTCTATTTCTTTGTTTGTAATTTCAGATGGATCATGGAAGTGGGTTTTTGTTGGTTTTCATCATTTTTTTGTTCCTTTCGTTGTTTTCCTTGGAAATTTATTTATTTGTGCCACAACATAGAAATGATGAATTTGTCAAACTGGTGTAGCCAGCCAACTCTGAACAGCTTGATCTTAAGTCTCAACTAGAGCCGAGAGTCATACTCCCTCTGCAACCAAAGACTGCACCTAGAGTGTTTTATAATTTTGCCTTTGATTTAGAAGCCTTGACTTGTGTATAGAGATGATAATGTGGCATAACTTGTATTTATTTCTTTAGAGAATTACTTGAACCATAAGGGTTACTTTTTGTATTTTTGGTTTGACTATTTTTCTATTTTTTGTGTACTTTAAATCATCCTTACTTCTTGTATTTTATTTCACATATAGTTCTCCAAACGATTTATATGTATGGCAAATATTGGAAAGCTATACACTTAACTATGTTTAATTAAATTGTATACATTGACAGCTCACACTTATAGAGTTGTCAAATGTTGTTTTCTATCATTTACCCTAAGTGTGTATTACTTTCTCATAGCTATAGCTAGGCATGGTTTCTATGTTTTGTCATATTGCTTAAGGGTTGTTTGCGTTTTACAAATTCTATCATCGCTAGTTAGAAGCTGGTGTATCTAATCTTCCTAGGGTTTTTGGGATAACTGCTTCTCTTATAAACTCAAACGGTGATTCTTTCAAGCTTTTAGTTTAGTTATTGGTTATATGTGTCCTCTTTTTTTTATAGTATTTGAACTCTTTTCCCCTCTCTATTACTTCAGGGGCAAACTCTGCTGATAGTTAATGGCAATTGGTGTAACCCTACTCATCCTAACTTTGACTTCACCATGCCCATAATCCTTAAGATTATTGAGTATTGTGACAGTATTGTTCCTGTTTCTTACCGCAGATATGCGATTCTGTTTCCTTACCAATTTTTTCTTTCTAATATTAATTTGGTAATGATGTTTCATGTTTAATTTATTTAATGGTCATTTGTTAGTAACATAAAATGCTACAAAATTGCATTTAGAAAGTGTGTTTTTCTTTTCTTTACATATGAGGATTCAAAGGCAAAAAAGTATGGATTTCCTTTTCAAAACCTTTTTAAGAGTCAAATCATTGTTATATGCATTTTTCAAAGAAGAAAATTTCTTTAATAATTGTTATAATGAGACCGACATAAGATTAAAAAGGGTGGTGTTTTGATTTAAATTACGCAGGGTGCCATGCCGGAAAAGAGGAGGGATAAGGTTCACATTCAATGGATTTCGGTACTTTAACTTGGTGTTGACCTTCAACATGCTAGTGCAGGGGATATCGTGAAGGTTAGCGTGAAAGGATCAAGGACAGGATGGATGAGCATGAACAAAAACTAGGGTTAGAACTGGCAGTCAAACGCTTTGTTCACTGGTTAGTCACTTTCATTCAGGGTCATAAGTAGTGACAAGCGTACTTCCACCTCTTGGAACTTCATCCATACCCATTTGCAATTTGGTAAAACATTCACCTACAAGAATTTCAGAGTTTGATTTCCCCTTAAGTTAACGCATAGGTTAGGAAAAAAAGTTAGTACATAATACATTCTAGTTTTCCCCTTAATTGGCTCCAATACTTAATTACACTGGTGTAAAGACTTCCTTCCTCCCTCAAATGCTTGTACTGAAAGTTTAATTCAATTTAAAATACTTAAAAAATGTTAAAATGGTCAATTTCAATTTTAATTCGATTCTAAAATATTTTAAATGTTTAAATTTTCATACAAGATTTTGCAACTGGGTATTTTTGTAATTAATCAATAATTTTCGGTCAATTTTGAAAATAAAAGCCAAAAGAATGGAACAACATTACAACTAGTATTTTAAGTATTTAACAAGCAACCTGAACGACAACCAAATTATTTGGAGTAGTAGAACAGGTAGCCTAAATTTCCTTAAACCTAATCTCTTTCGCCTTCTTCCTCTGTCGCCTCATTTGTTTCCACTATTGCAGTAAGACTAAGAAGTCAAACCCAACTCAGGTAAGAAATCTCTCTTTCCCTCCCATTTTGCAAGATGATCGGATCGAAGGTCAATATAATAAAATCTCCCTTTCGATTGAATCTTATCACCGAAATCCATCATTCTCGTTTCACCTCTTTCAACACCGAGGTTCATTATGAGGTAAAATTTGCTTTAATATTTCGACTACCAACATTGCTATATCTAATTTTTCTATTTTGAGTACAGTGCTGATTTTTCTATTGCTTGTATTTTACTAGGTTGAACTCCCTGTTGTGTCTTTATTGTCATAAAAGCATTTGTGGGTTCAATGAAAAAATTGGTATAGATTAAATTATAAGAAATTGTTTAAGTTAAAAATGAATATTTGTGAAAAATGTGGAAGTTATATCTGTCATGCTTGATTGGTGTATACTTGCTTATAATTATACTTTTCATTTGAATTATTAGGTAAATTTTACTTTGATTTTTCCACTACCAACATTACTATCTTTGATTTTTCTATTCTGAGTACAAAGCTGATTTTTCCATTGCTTGTATTCTACTAGCCTGAACTCCCTGTTGTGTCTTTATTGTCATATATGCTATTTCCATAAGAATTCTCTGAATATGCCCTTGGTATGAACTTCTATTTGTCTTGATAAATTGTTGAGGTGGCTGGCCTGTAGAAAACTCTATTTATAGTTGTTTTATCCTTGTCTTTCATTTGTTTTGTTCTGTTTTGCTGTGAATTGCTGATCATTTTGATTTTTCTTATTATTTGATGATTCAATATTTTGCTCAATATTTTGCTCAATATTTTTTAGATCAAATATTATATATTTTTAACACTACTAATAATTTATATATAACATCTTTTTCACTTTCCGATACTCATTAATAAAAAATGGATCGCCAATGAAATAAAATTCCTAAGCTTTGCACTTTTAACATGTTTTTGTTTAATTTTGTTGATAACTTGATGCTCACCTGCACTTTGATTATTTTACAGGTTTGTTTTACGTGTTTCCGAGAATACCAAAAATTTGTTGCCAATACATTTAAGTTTTCACCTAGTCGCAGAGCTAAGATTATGGGGAACGGGCTTCGATAACCTATTGAAGCTCACAAGTCCTTCACAACATTTTTTGTCACATAAAACAATAGTGGTAGATAGATATAGTGTAGATGATTGATGTTTTATTTTTGGAAGGGAAAGTTCTCCTATTAATCTTTTCATGGGATTAAGGGATGTTCTTAGGATTACTAGCCTACCGATACATGGTTGGCCTACTATAGGAAATGAGAAAGATGTAAATTTAAATGACTTATGTATAGAATGTTTTGGCACAGGTGAGTGCCTAAGCGGAAAAAAAGTGGAATTCCTTTATCTTGGCTTAAGAAAACTTATGAGCATTGGGACAAGAACCTTGTTCTTGAAGGCCAAGACCTTGAACGTTATGTGAGGGTTGTAGTGCTCTACATCATAGGTATATACTTGAGTTTTCTGATTTTTCTTCAACCAACATTGCTATCTCTTATTTTTCTATTCTGAATACCATGATGATTTTTTCATTGCTTGTATTCAATTAGCCTGAACTCCCTGTTGTGTCTTTGTTGTCATATATGTTATTGTCATAAGAATTCATGAATATGCCCTTGGTATGAACTTTTGTTTGTCTTGATGAATTGCTGGGGTGATTGGCTTATGGAAAATTTTTTTTATAGTTGTCTTATACTTGTTTTTCATATGTTTTATTCTTTTATGCTCTATTGGTATATACATTCTTATAATTATATTTTTCATTTGTTCATTTTGAGAGTTGTTCAATGTTTTTGTTTTGCATTGTTGCTCATTTTAAATTATACTTTTTTAACACTATTAACAAGTTATATTTGTTATGCTTGATTGGTATATACTTGCTTATAATTATACATTTCATTTGAATTATTAGGTAAAATTTGCTTTGATTTTTCCACTACCAACATTGTTATCTCTAATTTTTCTATTCTGAGTATAATTCTGATTTTTTTCATTGCTTGTATTCTCTAGTAGTGCTAAGGTGGTGTTTCCATTTTATCTAACATTCCTGAGGAATGCTGACGATATTGGAACTTATGCATGGGGTGCGGCCATGCTAACAAATCTCCACCGTAGCTTGGAGCACTACAAATCAAAAGAAAGAGATCTATATGGCAATTTTCATTTTGTTACGGTGAGCATAAAAGTTATATTTATAGTTTCATTTGTTTAGTAGTTTTTCTCTTTATTTTATGTGGACTAACGTTTTATTTTTCTTTGTTGTAGGTGTTTATAAAAGAGCACATACCGTGGGTTGCATCACAGTTGCTCCATCCCGCCGCTAAAGAAATAAATGAAATTGTCATAGCCAAGGATAAGGAAAATCGTCCTAATGACTTCCCACTACTGGTTGATGGCATGAAAGGCTGATTATGCCACCCAAGAACCACAAAAATCACCCAATTTTTTTGAATTTGATAAGTATTTCAGAATGTTAAGGCCAACAAGAGTAAGTGAAATGATTTTCTTATTTCTAATTATTTGATTTTAATTCTTTCAAGTGACTTACTTTTTATTCTTTCCTATTTCAATGTTTCAAACAGGTTGACTAGACCCCCTATTCTAGACTACCCAGAAATTTTTTACCTTCTCTATATGATGGTCAAGTGCCCCTGGAATGGGCTTTGACATCTCTTATATCTATGGAGAAGGTAATTCTTCATGATCCTATGGTGTCGAAGCAAAAGTAGCTACATGTATTTGATCACTTTCAATCTATGATGGGTCCTATCCCAACTATTCACAAAAGACATCATAATTGTAAAAAAACACAAATATATGGGAGAAAAAAAGAGAGATTGAACCCTTGTACATGAAAATTCATTTCAGTATTGTTTGATCGTTGGCAATGTTTATATATTTCAGGTAATCCTAAAATGTTTCTTCTATTGTATTCTAATTTTTTTTCTTACTTGTTACTTCCTTTGTATTTTGATTTTTTAGGAATGTCATAGATGTAGAGGATGATTAGTTGGGGCATGAAGACCCTACGGGGCAACAACAAATAGATCATGATGATTTGTTGAGCATCATGATCCTATGCAACAAGAATAGATGATTCCTAACTCCCAGAGCAAATATGGGCAAGTATACAATAGATATGCTAGTTTACGGGGAATCCTCTCAATGAAATTGTAAATAAGAAACCTAAGCGGAAGACTCGTCTCTGTAAAGAAGAGTTTGAAAATATTATACCCACTGGTATAAAAAGACAATTGCAAACGCCACCCTTTCTTTCAAAATCAATATTTAGAAAGGACAGTATTATTGTAACACCCCTAAACCGTCTCCGTCGCTAGAATGGGTCACGAGGTATTACGATAACTTTTCTATCATTTAAAACTACTTACAAAACAAATATTCAATTGAATTTATAGATTATCAAATCACAATCCTTTCACATTAAACATACATTTACAAGCCTTAAATCGGGTTTACAGGGAACTAAAAATAGATTAGAAATGTAACACCCCAAAATTTCTAATTTCGTTATTATGAAAATATGACACTAATATATGTCAGCTTTAGTGGTTATGTGTTCTGGGAGTGTTTGAGAGGTCCCAAGTTCAAGCCTTTGCTTAGGCAAATTTTGGTATTTTGAATGAATTAGGCTTTACTCTTGTTCAGTAGCTTTTATTTGATTGTTGGGTAAATTACATCAGAATAGGCCTGCTGGTCTAGTGGTTAAATGGTGTGTTATTATGGTGGAGGTCTTGTGTTTGAATCCCTATGCAAGTAAAGGTATTATTTTTTTGCTCAGATTTCGGGATAGAGTTGTGTAATAGGGGGATTCTGAGTAGTGGATGTGTAGTGGAAATTGGAGGAGATGATTAAGGGATTTTGGGAGTTACGGGGATTTTATTTTATTTTTTCCCATAACCAAAATTTGACTCTCTTTTCTAAAAAAATTCTGCCGTCTATTCTTCTCCCTCTCCTCTTGCCAAAATTCTCTGAGTTTTCCCATCTTTCTCTTCTTTTTTATTTTTCCCTAATCCATTTATTTTCCTTCGTTTTCGCATACGGTTAGTGCTCGCTTAGTTTCGGTAAGTGTTTCTCTTCGTTTCTGTCATGAATCTCTGCGATTTGGGCATAGGGGGAGGTTTAGACTAGTGAATTCAGTGTTTTCGTCTTAATAATAGTTAAACGGAGGGTTATCATTGGTGGTAAGTTGGGTTTTTGTTCATTCTTGGTTGTAAATTCGCTTGTCAATCCGTTAAATTGATGTTGAGTATCTTGATTATAGGCTTTGGAGTGCTCGGGACTATTTTAGCATCAAACAAAACCAGGTGTGTACTCGAAACACAAAAAAAAGGGATTCGACGAAAAACTGAAATTGCTTACTGTTTGGACAGTAGTAGTAGGCTAACTTTGAAAAATCGCCATAAATTGTGGAAATCGAATTAGAGGATTAACAAAATATGGAATTAAATCTTATTGAGTCTAGTTTTTCATAGAAGAAATAGTGTAAGTAATGGAATTGTAAGTCGTGAGGTATAATAAACTTTGTGAGACAATGTCCGAATGAATTCGGGTTCCCCTGTTCAAACCCAAATAGGATTTTCTTCTTTTTCCCCATTTCTTCTCTTTTTTTTTCTTCTGTCCCTCTCTTTTACTTCAAATTTTACATATTTTAGCTCTTGAATATTTTGGTTTTTTAGATTAAAATATCCTCACTTAGATCATTCTGTCCACCGATTTTAGAGTTCTCATCAATAGAATCTCTATCTTTGTCAAGAATTGGTAAGTACAATTCAATCTTGATAATTAAACCCGAATTCTCATAGTAGTTACATCTAATGCCATATTTCATTCAAATTAATGAATCCTTTATGAATCTTAATGAAATTCCCGATAATCTTGACAAATCTTGGAAACAAACGTTAACCCGTGTATCAATATCGTTTGAAGGACTTGTTTTAGGTGCATTGGATCATATTGGAACGTGAGGGATGACGTTCGGGCTCCAGATAAAAGGTGTGTATTCTTTTACAAGTGAATTGGGGCTAACCGTGCCTAGTTTTGGGGCCACACGGCCGTGTGATCCTTTCGTGCGGCTTGGCCACACGGCCGTGTGACCCATATTTTGCAAATTTTATAATTTTTCCCAAAAAAATTATAGTATGCTTAGTTTAGTCTATGTATATTCCCTGAATTGTTTCTAGGGTTTTTATTTGCTCAATTAAGTCCTTGAAATTGCATTAATTCTAGATTTTGTGAATTGAGGCCTAAAGTGTTCTTAATACACCACATGATACATGAATATTATATGTTTTTCTATTAAAGTGAAATTGATAAACTGTTGATATTGTTATCACCCTACTGAGAACATGATAAGTATGTCTATTGTTATTGATGAATTGAGTACATGTCAAAACATGTCTACTATTATTAATGAATTATGTACATGTTATACATGTCTATTGCTAATGTTGAGTTATTCTGTTACAAAACATGGCATATTGCATTGCATAGGGTGGGACGATATGTACGGAGGAACAATTATCAGTTTATCTGCAAATTTGTTGTGCGCCCACAGCCCAATGGAAGTATTGTTCGTACTAATTGCAAATATATTGTACATTCACAACCCATTGGCAGATTTTACTTACAAATATGTTGTGCATCTACAACCCAATGGCAAATTTTATCTGAGATATTTTGTTATGTATTCACAGCCCAATGGAAAATTTTATCTGTGAATTTTGTTGTGTATCCACAACCTAGTGGGAGATTTTATCTGCGAATCTTGCTGTGCACTTATAGCCCAGTGGCAGTTTATCTGCAAACCAGTGATGGTTAAACCACAATCCAGAGTAATAAGGATGTTTAAGTTCAAGGGAGCTCCTAGTGATGTATGTTGTGGAGTTGGGTAAGATCTATTTTCTGATAAACTGAAATTGCATTGCATTTAAAAGCATTTACATGGCTATGAACACTGAGATATTATGTTGATTAGTTTATCTGAATTATCGATATTTTGTGTTGCTAATTAATTGTGATTTATTCTATGAGTTGATATTCTACATGATTTGTCTACTGTTTGCACTGGTTTTCTTATGATTGAACTCACACTGAGCTTCATAAGTTCACTCCCCCGTTATTTCCATCTATACAGATAACTCGCTAGAATAGGACGCAGGCTCGGCATATGGAGAGCTAGGCTTGGATTAATTTTTATTAAGAAGTATTTTAGATTTTCTACCTGAAATTTCTATTAATTTGGGAACGGTATCGCTTTATTTGAATTGTGGCATGAGACTTCTATTTTGGGTTATGTAGCATGCATGGTATTTAATTCAATTTTAGGATATTGAACTATGGATTTTAAATTATGCATGAAATATGATTTTTATTAAAACTAAATTAGATATCACTTTTTCTGCTGTTAGTCTATAAATAAAATCTTGAGTAATAATTAAATTGGAAATTAACTAAGTTTTCAAAAATAGTCATCGTTACAAGGAATACGTTTTACTTAAATGGTTTTCTTAAACTCGTGAGTATTTATGACAATTGGCTAATTTTTTCTTCTAAAATAAACAAATGTTTAACTATGGTTGTTTTATAAGTCACCGATCATACTAGGCCATTTCAGTGGCCGGTGTAATCTCCCGAATTCGGGCCTAATGTTTAAGCCAAGTTGGGGAGGTTACAATATATGTTTAAATATGGTTGTTTTATAAGTCACCGATCATACTAGGCTATTTCAGTGGCCGATGTAATCTCCTGAATTTGAGCCTAACTGATATGAGTAGCTCAGTCCAATTCAAAGACCATAATAGATATGGGCCTTTCCAAGTACTCAAGCAGATCAATAACAACGCCTATCAAATAGATCTGTCTTGTGAGGACAATGTAAGTTCTACTTTTAATATTGTTGATTTATCTCTCTTTGATGTTTCATATTCGAGGACAAATCTTTTTGAGGAAGAGGAGAATGATGCGAGTTTCAAGGCCCAAAATAAGGCTCATGAACTTGATGGGCTCAAATTTCCTTGAGGCCCAATAACTAGGTTGAAGGCTAAGCAAATCCGAGTAAAATTGAATAAGACCATCCAAGAATTTGTTACCAATGCCCCACGTCCAAAAAAGAAAATCAAGATTCACTTTCTTGTTTTCAAAAAAATCAAGAAATCGAATCTTGGCCCAACTTTATTGTTTCGGACAATTTCAAGAATCAAGAAAATTAAGATTTCAAATCTTGGAAATCTTGGTCCAAGAAACTAAACCTTGTAGCCAAGGCGTTTTGGATTTTATGTACGAGCTTGAACGAGCCAATTTCAAGAGCAAACGGATCACAAGACCAAGTTCTTGAAAAAATGGCCCATTAAGATGCCTAGAAGCCCATCCTGAAGTTTGGAAAGTAATTTAATTGAATATCAAGCCAAATTATCAAAGTGGCTCAAATTGTAAAATACTTAAACTATAGGTCCAATTTTATTTTAATAGATGGATCATCATGTAAGAATTCAACCCAAGGACCCCCTTTAATTCATTTGGTTGAATTCTCATTAAAAGTCCACACTTAGAATTATTTTGTTTTTTTTTATTTGATGAGTTGTCATGTTTGTTATTCCATTAGGGTTGGAAAACTTATTTTGGGGGTCTGTAAGTAGCATGAACGTTCACCCTTATTCATATACAATTGATTTATTTTTTTTAAGTTAATAATATTTCTCTTTCAGTTTTTCTTCAAGAATTGCTCTTGAGTTTCTTTTGGAAGTTGTTTTAACAATAGTTCAGGTTGTGGGAATCATCTTCAAGCTTTTTCTTACCAAGATATCTTTCTTGGAGGGGGAATTAGAGTCATTGAAAGGAGTTGTGGATTCTTAATATTTCCAAGGCTTCTTAGGAAGTCATCTTCTCTTTTTTATGCTTAATTTATCGTTTCTTGCTTATTTAAGTTAGTTCTTGTTGATTTGGCTTGCCGATTTTATTGATTTTTGTTCTAGGTTAAAGTTGCTTCAAGAAAGATGTTCTCCTATCTTCTTCCATCAAGAAACACATAAAAAATTAGGAGTTTTAATATTTTCTTGTTGTTTCAAACATTATTGCACAAAACAGTTTGCTTTTGTCTATAAAATCACTTCTAACAAATATGTTTGTGTTTTGTTTTTCCAAATCTGGTTAGGGTGTTTTCTTGAGGTCCAAGGACGGTTTCTTTCCATCCAAGAAACCCTAATTTGTTCTCTTTTGGACTCTTTACCAGCCGGTTCATCTTTCTTTTGTTTCAATTTTGTTTGACTCTCATTTGTGACAACTAATCTATTTTTGTTGTTTCTCATTTCAGTTTACATTCGTCTAGAGATCTAGGATAAATCCGCGACTTTGACAAATTTTATGATCCGCTTCCGCATTCATCCACAGCATTCTTTATCACTAACGTATTTGATGCTTGTGTTTATCTCTATTCTCTCAAATGGTATTGTACCCCACGATATAGTGCAGGAATTTTTTTTCTATTTGCATAACTAACATCTACTAAATAATATTTTCCTAAAAAATAACATGTAACAATCTGAAACTTTTATAAGAAAAATAAAATAAATAACGAAAAGGTGATAATAATATTAATGGATTACACAATGCAATTTTTAACTTATTTTGAGATATCTCCTTAACAATATTTCTTAATTCTTAGAACTCTAAAATATTACGTGGAAGCCAACATCGGAATCATTTAATTATAATGGTGTTTACAAATCTAATTAGTAGTTGACTTACTCTAGAGTTTCCAATAACAAACCAACTTTATAATCCTATTTATAGTATTTCGATTACTGTTATTCTACGTAAATTAAGTAAAAAAATAATATAGAATTTATAATATCAGCTTTATGAAAAAATTATATAAAGTGTTTAATAATTTTTATAATATTTTTTATAAACTATTTAATATCTTCTTCCACGATGTGTTTGATAAATAGTGAAGGTTCCTTAAGAATAATTAAACGATCAGCATCGCTATCAGCTTCTGTTGCAATATAGTCAAAAACCATGTTGTACTGTATCAACATGCATCAAAATATAGAATTTATTATTTGATACTTATATTATATCATATATTATATTTGTCGCATTTGCATTGTTATATAAGAAATTTTAACATTATGTTGAACTAACAGTTAAATAAAAATGGAAATAAAATAGATTGAAAACGGAAGATTTGTTAATAAATTTTAAAAAATGAAACTTGTCAAAGTAATATTTGTTTAATCTTTGAGTATTTAATTGAAGCACTTAAAAGTTTTTGTATGACAGATCACAAGTGTTTAAAGCTTGTCATCTTCGAAAAAATAATTTGAAAGCTTCACATATTATGGGTGAATAAAATTATATAAACATGTATTTATAAGTGTTTCTATTAACAGTAGGTTTTGGAAATGATAAACTTAAGGATTTGGGCACCCAATTGTGTACGAGCAACGTATGAAATAATTATTTAATATTTATTGATTGAGTTTTAGTTTGATTGGTATAGGTATTGTTATTAATGCATGAGGACGTAATTTTAAGTGTTCCAAAGCGTATTATCTTCGTATTTAAAGGTTAGGGAGGGGCTATGAGTAGTTCTAGAAATTGTACTAAAAAATAGTAAATATGATCAGAACCTGTACTGAAATTGATAAAAAATTTATTTAGTATTTAATAAAATAAGATAATATAAATTTATTTATCCCTTAATAGTTACGAAATATAAAAAAAAAGTACCAAGAAAACAAAGGTAAGGATGAACAATTTTTAGTGGAATTAGTTAAAATATTCAGCGAACATGTAATGATTTAAGAAAATTGATAAATTACAATATTAGACAATAAACTATGGGTAGATTTTCGTTTTGGCCACTTAACTAAAAAAGTTATAATTTGGTCACCAAACTATTTAAAAGTTTTCATTTAAGTCATTGGGATGTTAAAATCAATGTTATATGGCTTTCTTTGTTCACACTATCTGCACCAATTGAAAGCTCTCTTTTCCTTTCTCTTCTATAATTCAGTTCTTTTTTTCATGAAAGAACTTTGGACATCACAAATCTACGAATCAAAATTCAAAATTTTTTTTCCCAATCTCCAACACTGACCATTAGATTGACTTAGATCTAAGGTATATTCTTCTACTTGTCGATGGGTACTGATCCACCATACCAATCGCTAAATCATTACTTGGAGCTCACTAGTGAAACTTTAAAAAAAACAAACTTAATAGCCTAGTGACTCCAAACTTCTGAATAGTTCAGTGACTTAAATGAAAACTTTCGAATAGTTCAATAATCAAAACGAAAACTTACCCATAGTTTAGTGACTCATGGTGTAGATTTTTTATTCAGTGTGTAAAAGAATATCCTAATAACACCTAAAATTGTAGTGGGACTCTTAAATTGACACGTACAAGATTGTTTATAAATCCAAGGTTAAGCCGATTGAGTCTTAACTTGAGTGACATCGACATTATTGCCAACGCAGGAGGTCGTGAGTTTGAGCGCGTTGAAGTGCATTAGTCCTTCTATTTAAGGGTTGGGAAGAGGATATGGGTAGGGGTAGTTAACGAAATTAAATAAAATGTAACGTCTTGATTTATTTAACTTTGATTATGTGAATTTTGTCATAAATGATTACTTGCTTTAGTGGTTAAGTGATCTGTGTGTGTTTGAGGTCTTGGGTTCAAGTCCTATTTATGGAAAATTCTGTTATTTTGTAACCTAGTCTTATCCTTGGCGGTTTGGCTTCTATTTTATTTCTAGTCAAACTATATCAAAATGAGCTTGTTGGTTTGAGTGGTAAGGTGTTAGCTTGTTTTGTGGTATCGTGTTAGAATTCTCGTACGAGCGTGAATGATAATTTTTGATGCGGTTGTCTGATAGAGTTTCAGTGGAGTTGGAATTCTGAGGTAGTTAGATGTGGATTGAGGTGTCGGATTTGGTGGGATTAGGTTGGTTAGTGGGTTAGTGGGGAGTTGGGGGGAATTAGTGATATTGTGTTAAAATTTTAATTTCTATTTTAATTTATTTTTCTTTTTCCAAAAATATTTCCTCTTTTCCTGACGTTCCCCAATTTTCCCTTCTCTGCAATTTCTTTTCTTTTTTGTTTCCCTTCAAATTTGTCCACAACTTGTTATTCTTATCGTTGCGTTCAGATTTTCGGTGTTCTTCGTTCGGTTTTGGTAAGTAGGGTTTCACTCGTTTATAGGTTTCGATTTCTGTAAGGTCATTTGGGTTTATTCTTTTTGTAAAAGCGTAATGGTGTAGTTAGGGAATCTGATTTTCTACGATCATTGTCATGTAGGAGAAGGCTATGAAGTAGTGGGTTTCGTTCCAACTGCCTAAATTGTGTCTGCGGAAGTTTTCGTCAGCGGTAAGTTGGGTGCTTTGTCGGATTATTGTTGATGAATTCGTAAATTAAATTGCTAAAATAGTGTCTGGTATACTATTTTAGGGTTTGAAAGTCTTAAGTTTGCTGTGGCATCAAAACGAACCAGGTGTGTAACAAAAATATGAGAAAATGAACTTCGGTAAAAGCCGAAAAAGTGGCCTGCTGACGCCACAAGGGTGTGTGCCTAGCCATGTGGTCGACCATGTGCGACACACGGTCGTGTTGCAGGTGAGTGTGTGGCCGTGTAGGTCACACGGCCTAGGCCAATTTGGGTGTGTGGGCCACATGGGCGTGTAGGTCATGGGAAAAGCCATGTAAGCCACATGAGCAGGGCAATTAGGTCGTGTGGGCCACACGAGCGTATGGGCCCAAAATTTAGTATTTTACCCTAGGGTCACATAAGTCGTTCCGATCGACTATGGGCCTTTCGTAGGGTCAATAAGGGGAAAACAGACCCTAATGCATGAGATCTGTTAATCTGATAGACTGATTTGAGTATTTAGAAAACTGATATATATGATTTGACTGTTTTGTATAAGTATGTATGATATCTGAATACGAGCATACGAGACATGTTAATTCTGTAATATTTGTTTATCTGTTATATGTATCTATATATAGGGTAGGATTTGTATATGTGTAAACGGAAAAATATATACGATTTTGCCTATATAATTCATCACCTTTTTACTTAAAATTATTGTTAAAACCAAGTAATTGTTTACTAAATTAATGAAATATGTGAAAATATGAAATTAGGGCATAGAAATTATTAAAATTTTATTTTATGTTTTATTATATAGTTTTCATGCATAAATGGCTTATTTTATATTAATTTAAGCATATTATATTTTTAAGCTATGAAGTGGGCCATGCATGATCAAATTAAATAATAAAATATAATGTTATATTTTAATAATTCATTTTAAATATTTCATTAATAAAATTGGCTTTAATTAATTAAGTAAATTGATTAATTAAAATGGTTAAATAAATTCGTTTGGTCCTCTAAACTATCTGCTATTTTTGACAGGCCTGAGAACTTTCTTCTAATTGCAAAACCGTCCAAAGTGGGGACCAAGTCAACCCAATTTTCGACTGCACATGGCTGATTATAAACCAATCTTTTGTTTAATTACATAAGGCCCTTGAAGAGTTAAAAATATCAGAGGTTTACCTGAAGATTTGCTGGAGACCAAGTCTTAGTCCTGAGTTGTTGTGGCATTCAAATTGACCAAAAATCAAGGAAAAATCAACCACATTTCCTCAATTCATGGCCGGCCACTCTTGGAGGAGGTTTCAAAGTATGGACACTCCTAATTTTAGCAAACTAGCTCCCTTGCATCACTTATAAATAAGAGCTCATTTCTCACTTTTTCAATCATCCCTCTCATCTCTCATCCTCTCTCTCAAATCTCTTAGCTCTCACGCCTATCATCATCCTTGAATAAGGATTTTACCAAATTAGCCTCATAAAGAGCCCTTGGTTGGCCACCTTGGAGAACCATCAGCAAAGGAGCAACACAAAGAAGCGAAGGAGCCTCGTCAATCAGAGTCTTGGGTGACAGCCACTCTGAATTGGCTTTAATCATTCTTTTCTTTAATTTAATATAAAGATGTTTGCTATGTGTTATTTGTTCTTGTTTACAACAATGATAGCTTAATTTTTTTAAGTTAGGATGATTATTTTGATTAAATAATATTTATTTGATTCATGTTTATAATGTTTGTGCCTCAATCGATCATATTTCCAATTAAAATCAAGTTTGTATTTCATTCATACGTGATTGAAATGTACCTGAATTAGCTGAGCGATCCTAACCAGACGACGGCTAATGTACGCATAATTGAAATTGTAGGTTGCATAACAACCCTAACCAGGCTTTGTTATCAGCATAATTTTTAGATTTGTGTGATTAAATTGTTTCAAACCTAACACGTTCCTATTATCTCACACGAATGCTAAGACACCCTAGTAAATAAGGATCAGTAAAATGCGTATTTACTAAGTAAAGAATTCCGAAAGGACCTAATTTGGTTTCCAAACTCATGAAAGATCGAGTTGCCATGGAATGTTTTTCTGAATATTATTAAGCATGATGATAATAAATTAAGTTTAATTAAATTAATTGTCCTAGTTTATTTATGTTATAATTGTTGGAAATTGTGTTAAATTTTACTAAAATATATATCATTCATATAGTCTGCATATTAGGATAATTTACATTAGGGATCATTTCATCTAGTTTATACCACTTCTCAACTATATTTTGTTTTTATTTTTCAAAATTTTAATATAATTTTACAAATTAAGTGACTTAGCACAAATACAATCCCTATGGAGACGATAACTCGATACTTACTTATTATTTGATAACGATTGTGTACACTTGCACAAACCTGAGCGTTGCAATATGTGGATAAAGTGTTTTGTGAGGTGACATTTTGTCGATATATTGGCAACTTGGCTGCAAAATATTCTTATAAGTGTCGTATAGACACTATGTGGTGTGTAGGGATGAGTGGGTGTTTTATACCACACGTGGTGTGTTGGGATTGTCGGAGTTGGTGTGTAGAGGATAGGGGTAGGACTTTGCATATCTGTATGATTCTGATATGATCTGATTCTGTTAAGGACTTATGCCCACTTCTATTCTGTTATGTTGGAAATCTGACTTATATGCATGTATGTTTTCGTTAAGTTACACATTTAGTTTTTGAAAACTCACTTCCGTTGCCTGTTCTGTTTAGGTAATCCTCAAGCATAAGCGAGTCGGTGCAATTAAGGCTCGGTAGTGACCACTAGTCCGCAAACTATTTTTAACTTACTGTTATATTTAAATTTCTAGTTTTCTTTAAGAGTTTTATAATTTTAGGACTCTCTATACTTTTGGATTTCTTTTGGTTTTGTTGTTGGTTTTGGTTTTGATTAAGTTTTCTGATATGCACAACAAACAATTTCACAGAAATAATGTTTTCACGCAAATAAACATTTCAAAAATTACAACTTGGTTTTCAAAATATAACGACTCTTAAAATTACCGCTGCAAATTTACATTTTACTTAAAACGACAAACAAATGACAGTTTTATAAAAGAGTGCAATAATATGTTTTTCCTCAAATGTGGACTCTTTTAGTAACAAATTAAATGAGACTTTCATTAGTAAAAGGTTGGTTTTATAATTCTCCTTCGTAACATCTCCAGATTATGCCATAACGTCTAGGCCGGGTTTGAGGTGTTACATTTAGTGGTATCAAAGCCAAGTTGCAAAACTCAGGATGTAAATTTTGTGTTCAAAATTGTATTTGTAAAAGATCTAGTTTTCAAATAAAGTTTGTTTCTTTTTTAGTAAAGTATGTGGTACATCGAGTCTCTGGCGCCAATCCTGTAAGTACTTATAAACTTAGAAATATTGTAGTTAAAAAACTCTGAATTGTCTAAAACTTTATTGAGTTAGTTAGAGACTAAAAATTTTGGAAAATTTCTGAAACTTCTGATAAGTACTTGAAGCACTATACTTGTTAATAAACACTGAAACTAATACATAAAATTTCATAATGTAGATAAAACTTTGAAAATGATAAGCGCTCAGGGAACGCGTAGTCTTGGTACTCGTGGGCACGGCGGGCACCGTAAGGGGACTTGAGTTAAGTCTTCCTCATTTGGAAGTATGCCAAATCTGGATACGAGCGAGGCTCCGACTTCACCTACTGCTGAGACCAGGCCCCAAAGTTGTTCGGCTGGGGACGACATACTGTCCCAAGCCATGTTGAGAGTTTTAGAGAGGGTCGTTGGACCCCATTCTGGATTTGGGGGTTGTGGGTCAGTAACTGAATTACTTCGGTCTAATGGAGCTGAACTATTTAGGGGATCCACTGGATTCATCCCTACTATGGTCGAATACTAGTTGGAGGCCACCGAGAGAATAATGAATGATTTGATTGCACACTTGAGCAGAAACTTAAGGGTGCAGTTTCTTTGCTTTACGACAAGGCATACTAGTTGTGGTTATCAGTTGAGGAGGGTACTCAATCGGATCGTCTTAATTGGGATTATTTCAAGACCACTTTCCAGGGAAAGTATGTGGGCGCGAGCTATGTAAATGCTCGTAGACGTGAGTTCATGAATCTCACGCAATGAGATAGGACTGTGGTTGAGTATGAGGTCAAATTTCTGAGATTGATCCATTACACTCGAGGGATAATGGCATCTGAGTACAAAAAATGTGTTCATTTTTAAGATGGTTTGAGGGACATTCTGAGGGTTTGATAGCTCTACAAAGGGAGCAAGAGTTTCTCGTTCTGGTAGATAATGCGAAGATCACCGAAGAGGTTAAGCATGTGGAGAACTAGAATAGAGACCGAGAGAGAGGCAAGAGTAAGAGGGATTCGAAGCCCTCTAATTCTGTTCAGATGCCTAAAAAATGGGCCAAACCTGATGGGCCTTTTAAAGTTGGAGTTCCAATTGCTCCTACTGGGGTTCAGCCATGCAGTGACTATGGTAGGCGCCATCCGAGCGAGTGTTTGAGGAGATTGGGGGAATGTTTGCGTTGTAGGTCAATAGAGCATCAGATTAGAAAGTACCCGCAGTGTTCTGATCAGATGCAAGCTTCGATTTTAAGCTTTGCCCAACCTCAAAAAGCAATATAGCAGCCGCCTAGGGGCTGCAGTCTGGCCAGAGGTGGTAATGGTTTGGGTAGAGGGCAAAGAGCACTAACAGATGTGCTAATCAGACTGAGGCGAGACAGTCTGCACTGGTATATGCTGTTCGACACCGTGAGGACAGAGATGCCCCTGACATGATTACAGATATGTTTTTTATTCATGATGTTCCTTATATTGCTTTGATAGACATAGGGATAACACACTCCTACATAGTTAGTTCTGTATCTGAAAACTTGGCGATTGTTGTTGAGAGTACTTCTGGTGAAATTTCTGTACTGAGTCTGTTGGGTTAATTTGTTTGAGTAAACAGACTGTATAGAAGTGTAACACTGGAAGTACAAGCGATTGTGTTTCCAAAAAATCTGATGGAGCTATCGTTTAGAGAGTTTGACTTGATTCTGGGAATGGACTAGCTTGTAGAGCACTGAGTCAGTTTGGATTGTGTGACTAAGAGAGTAGTTCTGAGAACTGAGGATGATGTGGAAGTTGGTGTGATTAACGAGCGTCGGAGTTACCTATCTAATGTAATCTCTACTCTAGTGGTTTAAAAATTGGTTCAGAAAGTATGTAAAGCATATCTGGCTTACGTAAGTGTTTTAGCTCTTGTGGACTCTTCTGTTGAGAACATCAGAACAGTGAGAGAATTTTCAAATTTTTTTCAGAGAAGTTATCGGGTTTACCTCCAAATTAGGAAATTAAGTTTGGCATTGAACTTCTATCGGGTATAGCTCCGGTGTCTATCGCTCATTATCGTATAGCACCGAATGAGCTTATAGAGCTAAAGGCTTAGCTTCAAGAGCTTCTGGACCGTGGATTCATCCATCCTAATGTGTATCCGTAGGAGGCACCAATTTTATTTGTAAAAAAAAAGTGTACCATGAGGATGTGTATCGATTATCGACAGTTGAATAAGCTAACTGTGAAGAATAAGTTCCCACTTTCGAGAATCGGTGATCTATTTGATCAGTTTTGTGGAGCTTCGATATTCTCCAAGATAGATCTCAGTTCTGGGTATCATTAGCTTAAGGTTAAGAAAGCTGATGCTCATAAGATAACTTTTAGGACTCGTTATGGGCACTACGAGTTCCTAGTCATGCCCTTTGGTTTGACGAATGTTCCGACTACATTCATGGATCTGATAAACCTAGTTTTCCAACCGTATTTGGATCAGTTTGTCGTAGTCTTTATCAATGATATTCTAGTGTACTCTAAGACTGAAGATGAGCATTTTAAAGTAGTGCTTCAGATACTTCGAGAGAAACAATTCTATGCTAAGTTGAACAAGTGTGAATTCTGGTTGTAGGAAGTAACATTTCTGGGACACGTGGTCTCTACTGAGGGGATCCAAGTTGATCCTAGGAAGATTAAGGTGGTATTTGACTGGAAACAACCTAAGAATGTTTCTGAGATTCGCAATTTTCTAGGTCTTGCGGGTTATTATCAAAGGTTTGTTAAGGGGTTCTCGTTGATTGCAGCTCCTCTGACTAATATTTTACACAAGAATGCTCCTTTATTCTGGAGTGATGAGTAACAATCAAGCTTTGAGAAGCTGAAGTCTGTTTTGACTCAGGCTTTTATTCTGATACAGCCTGAGTTTGATAAGGAGTTTATGGTTTATAGTGATGCGTTACGTGTCGGGTTGGGGTGTGTTCTAATGCAAGATGATAAGGTTGTGGTGTATGCTTCCCAACAGCTTAAGTCACACGAGGAAAATTATTCGACGCATGATCTCGAGCTAGCTTTCGTGGTTTTTGCTTTAAAAATCTAGAGGCACTATCTGTATGGTGAGAGGTGTATCATCTACATTGATCACAAGAGCTTCAAGTACCTCTTTACTCAAAAGGAGTTGAATCTTAGGCAGCGTAGATGGATCGAGCTACTTAAGGATTATGACTGCACAATAAAGTATCATCCTAGTAAAGCCAATGTGGTAGTCGATGCTCTTAGTCGTAGAGCAATATTTGATTTGAGGGCGATATTTGCTCGCCAAAGTTTGTTCGAGGATGGGAGTGTGTTAGTCGAGTTACAAGTTAAGCCAACTTGGATTGATCAGATTTGGGATAAATAGTTGGAAGATGATTCTTTGGTTCTGTATTTTCGTCAAGTTAAGAGTGGCAGTACATCTGATTTTGGGCTAAACAATGATGGGGTTCTGTGCTTCCAAGGACAAGTTTGTGTACCAAATGACTCTGATTTAAGACAGTCTATTTTGATGGAAGCGTATAGTAGTCTTTATGTTATGCATCCCGATACAAATAAGATGTATCAGGATCTCCGTGAACTATATTGGTGGCCAGGTTTGAAGCAAGAGGTAACAGATTTTGTTTCTCATTGTCTGACATGCCAGCAAGTTAAGGCTGAGCACCAGTTGCCTTTGGGTTTACTCTAACTTGTTAAGATTCCCTTATGGAAATAGGAATGTGTAACTATGGACTTCATTAGTGGGTTGCCATTAACACCTACTAAGGAGAATTCTATTTGGGTCATTGTGGATAGGTTGACCAAGTCCGCTCATTTCATTCCAGTTCAGACAGATTATTCATTGTAGAAGTTGGCCAAACTTTACATTTCTGAGATTGTGAGACTTCACGAGGTCCCGATTTCGATAATTTCATATAAAGATCCTCGCTTTACTTCTCAATTTTGGAAAAAGCTTTATGAGGCTTTGGGTTCGAGATTAGACTTTAGTACTGCATTCCATTCTCAGATCGATGGTCAATCTGAGAGGGTGATTCAAATACTAGAGGATATGCTTCGGAGTTGTGTAATTGATTTTCGAGAGAGTTAGGAGGATTTTCGACCTCTAGCTGAGTTCACCTACAATAATAGTTTTCAGTCTAGCATTCAGATGTCACCTTATGAAGCACCGTATGGTTGTAAGTGTTGTACTCCACTGTGTTGGACTAAGTTGGGTGAACGACGAGTTTTGGGTCCTGAGTTGGTTTCCAAGACTAAGGACAAAGCCAGTTTAATTCGGGATAGTCTTAAAGCAACTTCTGATAGATAGAAGTCCTATGTAGATAGAAGCCTTAAGGCAGTTTGGACGTAAGGGCAAGTTGAGCCCTAGATTCATTGATTCGTATCAAAGTTTGAAGCGTGTGGGACCAGTTACTTATCAGTTAAAACTATCTCCTAAGCTAAATCGTATCCACGATGTATTTCACGTCTCTATGTTGAGGCAGTATTGTTCTGATCCATCTCACGTTGTTTCGGTTAAGGAGATCGAGGTTAGACCAAATTTGACATTTGAGAAAGAGTCGGTTCTAAATTTGGATCAAGATGTAAAGATTTTGAGGAGGAAGAATTTCGTTAGTTAAGGTTCTGTAGCGGACCCAGGGCACTGAAGAAGCCACGTGGGAACTTGAGGACTCGATAGTATCCTAATCTGTTTTGATCAGGTAAATTTCAAGGTTGAAATTTCTTTTAGGGGGTAGAGTTGTAATGTCCTGATTTATTTAACTTTGTTTATGTGAATTCTATCATAAATGAGTATATGGTTAAGTGATTTGTGTTTGATGTCTTGGGTTCAAGTTCTATTTATGGAAAATTCTATAATTTTTAAACCTAGCCTTATCCCTAGCAGTTTGGCTTATATTCTATTGCTAGTCAAATCATATCAGAATAAGTCTGCTGGTTCGAGTGGTAAGGTGTTAGTTTGCCCTGTGCTCTTGTGTTAGAATCCACGTACGAGCGTGCATGATAATTTTTGTTGCGGTTGTCTGATAGAGTTTCGGTGGAGTTGGAATTCTAAGGTAGTTGGACGTGGATTGAGGTGTCAAATTTGGTGGGATTAGGTTGGTTAGTAGGTTAGTGGGGAGTTGGTGGGAAATTAGTTATATTGTGTTAAAATTTTAATTTATTTTTCTTTTCCCAAAAATATTTCCTCTCTTCTTGAAGTTCCTTAATTTTCCCTTCTCTGCAATTTCTTTTCTTTTTCGTTTCCCTTCAAATCTGTCCACAACCTATTATTCTTGTCATTGCGTCTGGATTTTTGGTGTTCTTTATGCGATTTTGGTAAGTGGGGTTTCACTCGTCTGTAGGTTTCGATTTCTATAAAGTCATTTGAATTTATTCTTGTTGCAAAAGCATAGTGGTGTAATTAGGGAATATGATTTTCTGCAACCATTGTTATGTAGGATAAGGCTGTGAAGTAGTGGGTTTCGTTCCAACTGCCTAAACTGTGTCAGCGGAGGTTTTTGTCGGCTGTAAGTTGAGTGCTTTGTCACATTATTGTTGATGAATTCATACATTAAATTATTAAAACGATGTTTGGTATACTATTTTAGGGTTCAAAAGTCTTGGGTTTGTTGCAACATCAAAAATGAACCAGGTGTGTAACGAAAACGTGAGAAAACGAAGTTCAATGAAAGCCGAAAAAGTGGCCTGTCGACGCCACATGGGCTTGTGCCTGGTCGTATGGTCGGCCATGTGGCAAGTGAGTATGTGGCCGTGTGGGTCACACGACCTAGGCCAATTTAGGCGTGTTGGCCTACACAGGTATGTGGGCCTAAAATTCAGTATTTTTCCCTAGGGTTACCCAAGTCATTCCGATCGGTTGTGGGCCTTTCGTAGGGTCAGTAAGGGAAAAAAAACTACCCTAATGCATGAGATCTGCTAATCTGATAAACTGATTTGAGTATTTAAAAAACCGATATGTATGATTTGATTGTTTTGTATAAGTATGTATGATATCTGAATACGGGCATGTAAGACATGTTAATTCTGTAATATTTGTTTATCTGTTATCTGTATATGGGGTGGGATTTGTATATGTGGAGGAAGTGTTTTGTGAGGCGACATTTCGTCGATATACTGGTAGCTTGGCTGCAAAGTATTCTTATAAGTGATGTATAGACACTATGGGGTGTGTATGGATGGGTGGGTGTTTTATACCCCACGTGGTGTGTTGGGATGGTCGAAGTTGGTGTGCAAAGGATGGGGGTAAGACTTTACATATCTACATGATTCTGATATGATTTGATTCTGTTAAGGACTTATGTCCGCTTCTTTTCTGTTATGTTGGAAATCTGAATTACATGCATGTATGTTTCCGTTGAGTTACACATTGAGCTTTTGAAAACTCACTTTTTTGTCTGCTCTGTTCAGGTAATCTTCAGGCATAGGCGGGTCGGTGCGACGAAGGCTCAGTGGTGACCACTAGTCCATGAACTGTTTTTAATTTACAGTTATAATTAAATTTTTTGTTTTCTTGAGAGTTTTGTGATTTTGGGGCTCTCCAAACTTTTGGATTTCTTTTGGTTTTGTTGTTGGTTTTGGTTTTGATTAAGTTTTCTGCAATGCATAATAAACAATTTCACAGAAATAATGTTTTCATGCAAATACACGTTTCAAAAAATACAACTTGGTTTTCAAAATATAACGACTCTTAAGATTACGCTGCAAATTTACGTTTTACTTAAAAAGACAAGCAAACGACGGTTTTATAAAAGAGTGCAATAATATGCTTTTCCTAAAATGTGGACTCTTTTAGTAACAAATTAAATGGGATTTTCATTAGTACAAGGTTGGTTTTATAAATCTCTTTCGTAACATCTCCAGATTTGGCCATAACGTCTAGGCTAGGTTTGAGGTGTTACATAAAAGAATTCATGGGATAAAATATTTAATCCCTCAACTTGTCAATTTTTTTTCAATTTGGTCCTTAATTCTTTTTTTGTCATATTAGTCCCAAAACTAGACAATTCTTTTAATTTAGTTTCTAATTGTGAATTCTATTATAGTGTGTAATGATGTGACACTCTTATAAATGCTATGTCATCTACCGAAAATTAAAAAAATTATTAAAAAATTTTAGGTGATAACATGCCATAAACTCATAGTGCCATACCATTACACTTTAATAGAATCTAAATTTAAGGATTAAATCAAAAAAAATTTATTAAATTTCGAGACTAAAATAATTTTTAAAAAATCACATTTAAAAAATTAGAATAGAAGGATTAGATGTTTTATTCAAAATCCATGTGCAACCTTGGTTGACTTAGAATATTTAAACCACCATTGTTACCATTTAATAATCAACGTCGCCTTTGTTCACATGCACTTTTGCATTTTATATAGTAATTGTGTTTATTCTTCAATTCCGAAGAAGTTAGAATGCTGAAATAAAAATGAGGTTTAATCGTTCCTTCAGTCCCCATACTTTTTGGAAATTAAAACTTAATCTTTCTGTTTTTATTTCTAGGTATTTGTCTTGCTTGTTAATTCCATTAATGAAATTTCATAAAATTTGAATATTAAGATTCAATTGATAATACATATTCAAACTTAACAATGTTGTTAATTGGACTTTTTTTAAATCATAGAGAGACAAATTCAACTCTGACGGAGAGGCAGCATTTTCAGCAATGGGGGATATTATTAATCAGCACTTTTCATGTGTGTGTTGACTTGGACGCCCATTATTGTTTTGGGCCAAAGCAGAAACCATTTTTTGCTACTTTGTCGCCCGTTTTCGTGGGGGAAGAAACACATGTGAACGGAAGACCAATAACAAATTCACAATTAAATATTTATTAATATTTTTCTTTAAAACAATTCAATTAAAATTGCATAACAAATTAGAAAAACAATGCATAAAATTGGAATAGGATCAAATTTTCAAAATAATTATTTTGGCCTCCATTTGGCACCTCAATAGTTTTTTTTGGTCACTTTGGCCCTTGTGCTTTCCTTTTATTCATCACGTTGCCCCAATTTGAATTTCTGTTAAGAAAATCTCCTCGGCTAATCAAACACTGCTGCATGTCAAAAAAAATTCAAATTTCCTTTAAAATATAAAAAAAATCTTAAATATTAACAAAAACCTAGAAATAATAAAAAATACAAAGAATTTTCTAAAAGTTTTCATAAAATTCTAAAAAAAAAAAAAAAACATCAAACCTAGATTTTTTTATTTTTTAAAATTAAAAACAGTATGAAATTAATAGAAATACAATTAATGACTTGGACATAAAAAGTACCAGGTTCATCCCATCAAAAATTAAAATAATATTTTAGAGTATTATTATTTGATGAACCCGACGTACATTTGCCAAGATTTTTTCTGGAAGCATTTTTCAACAATTTTATACTTCATTGTAATTTCAAAATAATTTCTCAATTTTCCATTTTGAATTGTTTTGGAACATTAGGTTTTTTATTTTTTATTTTATTGGAATCTTTTGAAGTTCTACATAATTATCATTTTTAAAAACATTTATTTTTTTCATTAATAAATTATTAGATTTTCAATTTTTTAGATATTTTAAGGGTTTTTTTATCATTTATGAATTTTTTTGAAAATTTTTGAATTTTTCTTATAATTATCATTTAGAAAAAAATATAGTTTGATCATTTTTCAAAAATAAATTATGAACTTTTAAGTTTTTTTAGAAATTTCAAAGTTTTCAGATATTGTTTTGGATTTTTTTATGATTTTATTGAATTTTTATAGAATTTAACCAATTCTTTACTTTCTTTCCTTTACATGTGTCAACGTTCCATTGATTAAGTGAACATTTTTGTAAGGAAAATTTAGAATGGGTTACCAAATGGATTAAAGGAAATTACACGGGCTAATCTTTTTTTCTCAAAATACCGAATTGAAAATTTGTCTATAATACGGGGGCCAAAATAGGTATTAAGTCAATTTTAAATGATTGGTAATTTTTTTAGGCTTGATGCTGACTTTGCCCCCTCCCCTCAATCTACATTTATTTTCCATTTTGATACTTAAACTTTTCTTTATCTCATTTTAGTACCTAATTTATCATTTTATTATTCGATTTAATTCAATTTTTGTTACCACATTAAAAATTCAGTTGACATGCGACATGAATCAGAATATATTACATGACACTTTCAGCCAATAAAAATGTGCCATATATCATTCAGGTTTATTAAAATTTAAAATTTAAAATTTAAAATTAAAATATAAAATATAAAAAAAGAATATTAAAAAAAGTAAATATTTCTAAAATGTACCTTTGGATAGTTCACCATGTTGACTGGCATTGACGGATTGTGGTGTGTTTACTTTGAATTTTAAATAATTTCAAATGATCATAATTTTTAAATATATATACTTTGTGTAATTTTTTAAAATTATTAAAAATTTCTAAATATTATGTATATATATTTCAAATTTTGAGTTAAAGTTTTCAAAATTTCAATTTCTAGACTTTATATATTTTTAGTTAAACTTTTTTTCTATTTTTTGAATTTTTGATTTATTGTTTTCAATTTTTAGAATTTAGTATTTTTTTATTTTGTTGAAATTTATTACAAAATTTCTAGAATATATATATTGAGAGAAGAATATATATATATTTTTAAATTTTAAGTTTTTTTGCAATTTTCTAAAATTTAAATATTTTTCCATTTTTTGCAAAATTCTCAATTTTTATATATTATTTTGACTTTTTAGAATTTGTATGTATATATTTTAGAATTTTATAAAATTTTAATTTTTTTTGAAAATGTGAATTATTTATATATTGTATATGATTTTTTTTTTGCTTTTTAATCAATTAAAAATATATAAGAAGACAGACCGTCTTTCTATTTTCAATGGTGTGGGCCAATTTGAATAATAGAGGATGGTTTAAGTACAAAAAAAAAAATTAAGCATTAAATTGAAAAAATTGGTATAATCAAAGGGGGAAAGGGAGCATTAAGTTTTTTGTAATGAGAAATGTTAATTAGGAAAACCCTCCTTCACTAGACTTACGGCATCAAATTGCATAACAATATAAACTAGTGGACCTTTGATTCAATTATCAAGTTGGAAACCTAAATTGTAAAATCTGAGGTTCTTGCTATATCTTACCTTCAACAATGGCGGCCAGAAGTTGTTTTCTTTGATTCAAGCCGAATTTCTCGACCCACTTTTGTTATATATTCATAGCACTTGCTAACCATTAAGGAGCCAAGTAGCCAAATTCTAGCGGGATTCACTACATGGGCCGACAAAATGGCTCTCCTCACGGATTCCGCGGTCTCCCACTATCCTCTTCTTTCCCATATTGTCGGTTAAAGTATAAATTTGTTATGCATTATTATGTTTTTTTTTTCTCTGACCAAAAATTCATAATTTTATAAGAATTGCTTGTTATATTATTAATTGAATTAATTTAATTTTTATATTATTAAAAATAATTAAATGAGTCTAAATTGTAATAGAGTTAATATTTATTATAAAAAAATATTTTTAATTTTTTTTCAATAGCATTTCTATTTCAAATAATAAAAATCATTTATAGAATAATAAAAAATTAAAAATATTAACTCTATTAAACAGTAAATGCTAAATTTATCAATTTGACCTTATTTAATTCTTTTTAATAATACAAAAATTAAATTGATTCATTTAATGATAGAGGGACCGATTTGATTAAATCCCAATTGATAATAAATATTAATATTTTAATTTTAATTTCATAGATACGACAACCAAGTGATTAGTTGTGATACATTAATACTCTGGATATGTATATTAATTTAAAAAGTTATGTTTCAATTATTTTTATTTTAATAACTTAATTTGGATACAAGTAATTACATAATTGTGACATGTTTAGGTAATCATTATAAATTATAAAGGACCTAAATGAAATTTTTTTATTTTAGAGGGGGTCGCGGCCTTGCAAGCCCCTCTTGGTTCCGCCACTATTATCCATACTATATATTATAAAAAATATATACTTATTCATAAAAAAATGTTATAACTTTTTTTTATCATAACTTATTTATAAAAAAAATAATTTTTTAAAACTATGAAAAAAATTATATCACTTATAAGAAGTGTAATAAAAATTTTGGATAATCTATAAAACCTTTTTAATAAAGGTTATATATTATAAATTTATATTTTTATTTTGATTTAAATTACATATTATAAAAAGGATATAACCTAATATAATATAACCTAATATAAGTTTTTTCCCGAATTAAGTTTATATAATTAAAACTACAAATTATTTGTATTGTGAACTCAAATATTATTAGGTCGATACTACTTATGCAAATAGAAAAGTTTTTCTTGCACCATATCGTGAGGTATTATATTATTTGAAAAAAAATGTGCTAGACACAAGCACCATAGGCAACTTGTGAGCTCTTTAATTTGAAACAATCAAGGCTTCAAAACGTGATTGAAAAATATTTGTTATTCTAAAAAAAATTCTCGTATTAACATCACCTTAGCATGCATATTTCATAACTTCAATTGTAACCTTACAACTCGACCTAAACATTAGACTCGAATTTGAGAGATTACATCAATTTTTTATTTAATAATTTGTTATGAAAAAAGAATGTATTACATTTAGAAACCATTGTAGAACCCTACAAATCGGTCATCGGTGTAATTTTTGTCTCTTTTATATTTAACTTTAGTTCCCAAAGCTGTCAAAGTAAATAGACGAGAAAGTGATAAAGAAGCTTGAATGGATCTGTTTTTTTGTTCATTGACCATTGCTTTTTTGCTTCTGTCTAAATGCTTATCTGCCCCATTTATGTTGCAATAAACACATAACTAAATCATATTTTTCTTTTGAATAATATCATTTTTTAGTATATTTAAACTAGGAATAATGATAAATTTAATCTTTAATATTTATATCTTTTATCAATTTAGTTCTTATTCTTTTTTATAGTTAAATTTAACCATTAAAAAAATATCAAACTAAAATATTAATTTTTACCGATATTGACGTGATAACCAATGTGAGTCCACATATACTTAATGTAGACATATTAGAACTTATCTTGTATGGGCATCAATAAATATTTTAAAAAACCTCAAATTCAAAAAATTAAAAATAAAAAGTTGATAAAAAACCGGTAAAAACTTATACTATACCTTTAAACTAAGAACAAGATCCGGTAAAAAAGAACAAGGTCCAGTTTGTTTTCGGGTCTGTTGATCTCTAGGATTCTCGGGCTACATGGGTCCCAAAAGACCGAAGAGTTGGCTTAGCCGCACCATTTTATCTTAGGAGCTGCTAGTGATGTGATGACTGATGAGGCTTGGTTTATTTATTTCCATGTTATCATGCCAAATACAGAGTAATAAATCCTCTTCTTTTATTTTTCATATCATTGAGATAATTGTAGGAATAAAATAAATTATATTTGATTTTAGAAAACCTTGCTTTCCATGTATGAATTGTTGGGCCACTAACTAATAAACCTAATGATGATAGTGGTGGCATATCTTCCTTTTTTTTCTTTTTTTTTCTTTTCTTTATGCTTTTTTTTTTGGATTTGTGTTATCAATGGTTGGATTGAGGAAGGTCTAAAGAAGAATCCCACCGACGATATATTTTTTCTTTCGCTCCATAACTTTCCCTCCCTTTAATACTCCTCCATTTACAATTTCAACATATAAAAAACCAAGAAAAGATCATACGGTCTTTGAGATTGTTTGTTGTATGACAACAAGATGGGGAACTGCTTGTTTGGAGGCTTGGGGGAAGGTGATGGAGTGATCAAAGTCATAACATCAAATGGTGGAGTCATGGAGTTTTCAGGTCTCGTTACGGCAGGAACCATCACAGATGAGTTCCCAGGGCACGCCATTTTTCGAAGCCAAGATCTCTTTTGGAAACCACTGTTTCACCATGAAGAACTCCTCCCTGGGAAATCCTACTATCTACTTCCACTAAACAGCAAAGAGGGTTCAGGTAATAGCGGCCAGATTGTGCGAGAAGGCCATCTAAGGTCGAACAGCATCCCGGCATCTCTTGTTGCGCCTTACAGGATGTCATGTGATTATCAGGGTCAGGGGACACTGAAGAGGTCTCATACGGATGTTTTGTCGAGGCATGACGACAATGGGTTTTGGAAAGTGAAGTTAGTGATCACCCCAGAACAGCTGTTGGAAATTTTGTCACAGGAAGCTCGGACTCAAGAATTGATTGAGAGTGTTAGGACTGTAGCTAAGTGTGGAAATAGAGTTGAAACTTCTGTTGGATTTTCGGATCAATGGAGTTTGTCAAGCAGTAGGAATGCTTCTTCTAACAAAGATGGCTTGTTGTTAGACTTCTAGAATTACAGTATTACATTTTTCCTTCGACACTAGACGATGTAAACAATTGAAATAATAGTATGACTACCTGTGGTTGGATTATGAATGGGAATGGAGCGGGGGCAAGCTTCATGTTTGCATTAATGTTGGTTATATTCATAATTGTTAAATGCACAAATTTAATCGTTTATCAAAACAAATGAACTACATTTTGAAAATCTTTAACATGATTTTAAGGGCCAGTAATTTAATGGCACTATTAAAACCAAATTAAAATGTCACATCGTTTTTGTCTTGATATGTTCTCTGTCCTTTCCTGCTATCAACTACTCTCTGAAATCTTCTCTGTTGATTCAAAATGAATCCTTAAACCTCTTTTTTTCTTTGCTTACAACCCCTAATTTTTTTGTCAAAATAATTAAATATCAGCCTCCATTCCTCATAATTCTCATATTTTTCTCTTGAATCCCTAATTTTTCCCACTCTAATCTGCTGATCTATCGTCTTCGTCTCCGTCTCCATCTCCATTATCTATTTGGCAAGGTACCATAAGCTATGCTAGAGGTAGATTTTTCTTAGAAAGTTTGATATAAAGGATAACATTATTTGATCATTTTCCTTTTCTAATTAAATGCTTTTAAGTTGAATCTATATCTTGACTTTTTATTATTATCTCAAGCTAAGTTTGAGTCTTTCTTCACATTATACAGGGGAAAATCAAACCATCTAGCGGACAATGGGATTAAGAGTAGGTTTCTGCATTGCTAAGGCTTTAGATTATTATCATAGCGAGGACCACCCCTTATACCATGATCTAAATGCCTCCTACTGATAGAATGTAGAAGTTGCCTTCTGAATTTCGTGCACATCAATTTGGACTGCCATCATTGATTTTGTATGCAATAAGTTGCACTTTTATTGTCAATTTTTGTAAGAAATGCTTTCTAGATCGTTTTGTGGTGGCAATATCTGCTTCATTCAACATGTTCTCCTCATTGAATCTAAATCCCCTCTTTTCATTATTTTCTCATTTGTAGCTTCTACCCGTACTGTTCTTTCATAGAAGAAAGAGGTGCTTATGTAGTCACTCTTAGAGTATTCCCAAAGATCAATCATGAGATGGTTGTAATAACATACTTGATTTATCATGTTTATTAATATAAGGCGTTGCCATTATTATTTCAGTTTCTTTTCGGTGTGTATAAATAAATTGTTTTATAACAATGTCCTAAGAATAATATGATTATTCTTAAAAGGTCATTAGTCAAGTATTATTGTTGGATAGGACAACAATAATGCATTAAGACTAACATGTAGTTGATTGATGATAAAGAGTTGTCATTGATATGAAATGTCAAAATCGATGCATGAATATGTGTGTTAGAGAAAAGCATATTGGACTGACCCGTTATGAGTAGGTTTCTTGGATTATTATGTAATTGTCACAACATTACTCATAGTGATTAATATGTATATGATCCTCAGACTTGAGATCATCATAATCCCAACATCGTGAGTTGTATATTTTGATACAGTCAAACGTACACCGTAACTGGTTGTCTATAAAGGCTGATGTTGGATATACCATGATCTCTGTAGAGAGATATGGTTGATCGATATAGGATAAATCCCTCCTACATAATAGGAGTAATATCTTAGGCCACTTGATTGAGTGAGACTAGAAATGCATGGCCATGCTCAAATAAGCTGATATGATATGTTATACTTATTTGTATATCATAGTCTACTTAAGATATCAAGGAACATGGAATGCACTATACAAGTGTGACTATTCCATGACTTGTGTCCAATCCAGAGATAAATGACTTAATGATTATTGCATGAAAGGTTAATCATGAAAAAAGTTATGTCAAATCATGATTTCTTGTGACTTAGGTAGCAATGATGCATTGCTAGGTGCCACTCATTGTTTGTAACATTGAAATCATTCTAGTATTACTGCTAACGTTACAAGAAACTACAGGGTCACACCCTATAGTTGAAATGAACGGAATAAAAATAGTTGATATTGTGTTTGGTTGTCGCTTGAATTATATTAATTATAGAATTAATTTAATTGGGTAATCAAACATCGAACACATTATGTACAAGGTTGTTGTACGCATAATGAGAACATAAATTTGGTTAGTATATAAATTCAAATAAATATATAGTTTACTGAAATCATTATTATAATTAATGTAATTATAATTTTCGGTTTAAAACATTGTTATATTTATTTAATTTCTAGAAACCCTAAAAATAGATATAAAAATCCTATTTTTTCTTTGCTTAGGGTCTAGCAGCCATCAAAGAAAAGTCTTTTCCAAAACAATTTTGGGGATTCCTTCCGTTCATTGTCAAGTGGGTGGATTACGTAGAGGCCGGAGTCACGATAGATTGCGGATTGGTTCGATAGTAGATCAGATTACTCGTTGCTGAGGCGTTGTTGTCTACTCAGGATAAAGATTCGGTAATTTCGAAACCTTTATTTCACCCCTGTCGAAACCATTCTTTTTATTTTGGAAAAAAACAAAAATTAGTTGTCGACTTTTAAAAAAACAAAAATTGGGAGTCACCACCAATCTTTTATTGAGGTGTGATTGTATCACCTAAAAAATAGCTTTGGTCTACGAGTTTTAGAAAAACTATTTCGGGAGTCAGTTACGTACGAGGAAGGATTAGCACCCTCATAACGCCCAAAAATTGGTATGAAATTGATTAATTAATGCCTTAAAGTCGAGAGTTAAAAAAAATGCGATCCTTAATTACATTATTTATTAAAACTTTCTCATTTTGAAAAAAAAGAGAAAAATATCACACCCAATACGTTAGGGCACAACATTTTATTCTCTTCAAGATGAGTTAGTCCAGAAAACTCGTGTAATAAAATTTAAGAAAATATCTAATTGTTTAAAATTTATGAAGAAATCGCAGCCCAATACGTTAGGGCACAATTTCCTAAAATCCCAAACATTCAATATTTCCTTTATTTTTCTTAAAATATCCTTGTCTCGAGAAATCAACGTGTCACATCCAATACGTTAGGACACAACATATTGAATTCCCGATGACAAGTTTTATTTTGTTTGATTAAAGAGCAATTCTCGATTGTTAGATTTAACGAAGAAAACCGGAACCCAATACGTTAGGGCTCAATCTTCTCGAAAATCTTAAATACGAGTATTATCTCTATTTTGAAAAATTCTATTTTTAAATTCGAGTAAAAAGATGACGTAATGTTATGCTGAATGTATGAATAGATGCCTCTTAAACAAATATCAATAATAAATACAACAATTGCATAGAAATAATATGAATAAATAAATAAATAAATAAATAAAAATAATGACATGTAAAATATCAAATAAATGAGCAAAATAATAACAACAACAATAATAATAATAATAATAATAATAATAATAATAATAATAATAATAATAATATGAAAACATAAATTGATAAACAAATGATTAAAATAAACAAAAAAAAACATAAAGAATGAAAGACACATAACATATATATTGAAATTATGGAGGAAAAAAAAAACAAACAGATGATTTACTTATAAATTTTTGAATTATAAAATTTATATAAATATATAACGCATTTATGAAAATAAAGAAAAGTATATAAATATACATATATACATAAATTATAAAACATGTGTTAAAAATATAAATAGATAGTTAAACATTTTTTTTGAAAATAAATAAAAAAACATAGATGTATACGCATATATATATATAAATATAAAAGAATATTCATAAAAAAATGTATACATGTACATATAAAAAATATATAGGTTTAAAATAATTAAATAATATCTACATTATCAAAACTAATTAAATAAAAAAATAAGTGTATATATATAAATATGCGAAAAATATTAGTTTGAAAAAAAGTATAAATACGTACATAAAAATAAAAATACATATATATAGATAAAATAATAATTACATATGAAAATTATAAAAATAAAAATAATAATTACATTATTAAAATTAACTAATTTTAAGAAAAATATAAAAAAAGACTAAATTGAACTGCAAGTAAACAAAAATCTGGGGTAAATCCGCAAATAAGTAAAGCCCAAAGGACAGTATTGAACGCGCGTATAATCATGGAGGGACTGGAAGGGCAAATTTCCCTTTTCCTCTAAACGGCGTTGTTCGATAGGGACCAAATTGAATTTTAAAATAAATTAAAAGCGAATTTTAAAAAAGAAAATAAACTTGATTGCAAAAATATTAAAAGGCGGAGGGGCTAAAAGCGCAATTTACCCCTCCGCTCAAAAACACACGGATCCTAGGCCGGGTCGAGTCGGATTCGGGTCGGCCTTCCCAAAATGACATCGTTTTTGTGCCTGGGGAGGCCTAGTGAAACGACGTCGTTTCGATAGGCTATTTAAGCCAAAAATACTTCAAAAAATTTTCATTTTTCATTCTTTTTAAAAAAAACAAAAAAACTTTCAAAAAAACTCTCCCTTCCCAGCTCGTTCAGCCAGAGGTCCGGTCATCGGCCACCGCACCGGCCGCCGATCTCCGGCGCCGGCATCGCCCTTTGCAGTGGCCGGAAAAGGAGAAAATCTCCTATTCGGTCCCTTTGAAGCCCCTAAACCCAGATTTGGACCCGAAACCCATAAAACACTGTTGCAAGAGCCTCAAATCTCAGAGAAACCTTTCGGTTTCTGACCGTTCATGGTGGTTCTAGGCACCACTCAGGTCGTTTCTTTCCCCTTTTTATTTCATTTGTATGTATATAAAAAAATGTAAAACTAACAGTAGATAAAAAAATTGTTGATATCAACCTTTTACTCTTCGATTGAATCTGTGATTTTATTCTCTTGCTCTTGCGTTTGTAAAGAATGCTTGTCTTTTTATTGATTTCAAATCGGATCCTTATTACAGTATCTTCATGGCTTTTTTATAGCCAAATCAAACGATATAAAGAAGCAACAAAATGTCTTTTATTTGATTTGCGAATCTTTGATTTCATTTCCTTTTTTACTGTTTCTTGCTGCGTAGGTGAAGATCGCGTGGAGATTTGGAGGGCGAGGCCTGGCTGCGCACTGTTGAAACCCTAGGGTTTCTGACTGTCATCCGGGGTTAATTTGGGCCCTTGTTTGGCTTGAGATTTTGGGCCTAGTTAATCTTGGGCCTCTGTTTAGTTTGGGCCTCATAGGTCCGTTTGTAATTTGGGCCCTTTTGACCCGGGCCAAAATTGGGTATTACAGATGCCCCTCTTTGCTCATTATCTTGTAACAAGAACGGAGCAAAGACTTTAAAAAATGCCCAATTTTGCCCGGTCATGCTGGACCTGGGTACTCCTTTTCTTCAAGTAGCTTCATTCCAGCCTACTACATCTTCAGGGGTATAGGAACTAGTGCCTCAATGCACTTCACTGCAATTTCAAGGAGATAAGACTAGATGCGATCTGCTCTCTGCAACTTCAGAGAGATAAGATTTGTCATCTTCAGTCTGCCTCACTACCAATATAAAAAGACAGGATCTGCTATTTTCGATCTACTTCACGCCAATACATGAAGATAAGATCTGCTTTCTTTGATCTACTTCGCCACCAATATGGGAAGACAAGATCTGCATCTTTGATCCACTTCCTACCAATATAGGAAGGCAGGATCTGTTATCTTCGATCTACTTCACACCAATACATGAAGACAAGATCTGCTTTCTTCGATCCACTTCCTACCAATATAGGAAGACAGGATCTGCTATCTTCTATCCACTTCCTACCAATATAGGAAGACAGGATTTGCTATCTTCGATCTACTTCACGCCAATACATGAAGACAAGATCTGCTATCTTCGATCTACTTCACACCAATACATGAAGACAAGATCTGCTTTCTTCGATCTACTTCGCCACCAATATGGGAAGACAAGATCTTCATCTTTGATTCACTTACTACCAATATAGGAAAACAGGATCTGCTATCTTCGATCTACTTCATGCCAATACATGAAGACAAGATCTGCTTTCTTCGATCTACTTCGCCACGCATCTTCGATCCACTTCCTACCAATATAGGAAGACAAGATCTACTATCTTCGATCTATTTCACGCCAATACATGAAGGCAGGATCTACTTTCTTCGATCTACTTTGCCACCAATATGGGAAGGCAAGATCTACATCTTCGATCCACTTCCTACCAATATAGGAAGACATGATCTGCTATCTTCACGCCAATACACGAAGACAAGATCTGCTGCTTTTTAGCCTGCTCCACTGTTGCTCAGGGAGATAAGGCTTTATGATTTTACTGATCTATTTTTTGTGAAACATGACCTGTATGATGAACCCAATTATGCCTAAGATGAGGATGACATGATAAAAAATGCATCAAATGATCTTAGCCAGACATGTATGAATGGTGTTTGCATGAGTGTAGAATGTTTTTTTTTTGTGAGAATATTCCTTCTTTATCACTTAGGTTATCATTGCCCGAATTTTATTAAGGCTTTATCACTGATGTGCTACAATGCCTTCCTGCTTAGCTAGTGTTTTCAAAGAAACACTTAGTCAGATTGCCCCTACTATAAACCTCGAGGTTCGATCCACTGGGATACAAAATTTGTACCATCTTTCTTTCGTTGTAACCCAAGGGTAAAAAGATCTGGTATTTTCTCAATCCTCTGCTATCACAATTCAAGGATACAAAATATGAAACTTCTTTTGGTCTTTTACACCATTCCCAGGGTGCCATACCCCATTCTCTTGCATAAACGAAAAATTTTCTTTTTTAAAGGGAACTTCTTCTTATCCCTTGGTGATTAAAACTTTGTCACCAACAAGATATCTCAACAAAATTTTAAACTTGGCATGTTCTAAACAATAATCCTGTTTCAGGTTATTGTATTATTTAGAATCTTCCAGAGTAATATGCAGAACTTCCTTTGTGAAAGTTTATTAGTCCATCAATCATTATTCTAATGCGACATGTTTTCAATAATGACTAGGGCATAACTCGAAAAATAGAAAAGGAATTTATTGATAGTAAGTGTCTTGAAAAGAAAAAGATATTCAAGAACAATGAAGAATAAAGTATTACAAGAACAAACAAATTCTGTATAAGTAATATGAAGGCTAGGTGCCTTAGATATCACAGCTTAAACTTCTCTGTGCAAACTAAGAATCGTTTTGAATTTAACATGTGTTTTGGAGATCCACAGTACTTTGTCGATCGCATATCCTTTTCCTGTCGATTTGGGTATAGCAAGATCACCACATGCCCCAATCTGATCAATTTTTGGGCTGCCCTTTTCGGGTTTTCAACTCAAATCCCCTTTGGTCTCAAGGCGCCCTTTGTGGGTTTTCACCTTGGCCTCTCCATTTTTTTAAAACGCCCTTTGCAGGTTTTCACTTTGATCCCACCCCACTCTTCAAGTGAAATAATTCTTGACGGAATCTGAGTTTACAGGATTCGGTAAATTTTTACCATCCATCTTACTCAAAACCAAAGCTCCTCCGGAAAAAACCTTTTTTACAACATAATGTCCTTCCCAATTTGGCATCCATTTACCTCTGAAATCTTTCTGCAAAGGGAGAATCTTTTTCAGCACCAAGTCTCCCTTATGAAATTCTCTGGGATGAACCTTCTTATTATAAGCTCGCATCATTCGCTTCTGGTACATTTGACCGTGACGAATAGCTTTTAGTCTTTTCTCTTCTATCAGATTCAACTGATCATACAAAGATTGGATCCATTCGGCCACATCTAGTTTTAGTTCAGCCAATACCTGGAGAGAAGGAATTTCAATCTCAATAGGTAAAACTGCCTCCATCCCATAAACTAAAGAAAAAGGCGTTGCTCCAGTAGAAGTTCTGATAGATGTTCGATAAGCAATAAGAGTGAATGGAAACTTCTCATGCCAGTCCTTATAAGCTTCAGCCATTTTCCCCACAATCTTCTTGATGTTTTTGTTGGCCGCCTCCACTGCACCGTTCATTTTTGGGCGATATGGTGATGAATTATGGTATCTAATATTGAACTGATTACAGACTTCCGCTATAGTGCTGTTGTTAAAATTTAGCGCATTGTTAGATATAATCCTTTCAGGCATTCCATATCGACAAATAATCTCTTTCTTCAAAAACTTACTGACTGCTGACTTCGTGACATTCGCGTACGAGGCCGCTTCTACCCACTTAGTGAAATATTCAATAACTACAAAAATGAAACGATGCCCATTAGAAGCCTTCGATGATATTGGCCTAATGACATCCATACCCCATATGGAGAAAGACCATGGAGAAGTCATAACGTGAAGAGGTGCAGGAGGTGCATGTATTTTATCCCCATAAATTTGGCATTTATGACACTTCTTGGCATAATTGATGCAATCTCTTTCCATAGTGGACCAATAATATCCGAATCTCATGATCTGTCTAGCCATGGTAAATCTATTGGCGTGTGTTCCACAAACACCCTCATGGACTTCTTCTAAGATTTCCTTAGCCTCTACAGAATCCACGCATCTCAACAGTACTCGATCCTTTCCCCTATTGTATAGAATCTCTCCACCTAAGACATAGTCAATAGCTAGTCTCCTCAATGTCCTCTTATCATTCTCCGTTGCCTGATTAGGATATTTGCGATCCTTCACGTATTGCAATATAGCTTGGTACCAAGGGCAATTATCATTCTCCACCTCTTCAATGCTGTAGCAATGGACTGGGATCTCATAAATACTGATTTGAATGAGCTTCATGTCTTCTAATTTATTCACTTTAATCATAGAGACTAGTGTAGCCAGAGCATCAGCCATCTGATTTTCTTCACATGGGAGATACCAGAAAGTGATATTGTCAAACTCTTCAATCAAATCCAGAACCAATCTCCGATAACGGATTAACTTTGGGTCTCTCATTTCCCATTCTCCTTTTAGCTGGTATATTGCCAATGCCGAGTCCCCATATACTTTTAGTGTCTTGATTTTTCGCTCTATGGCTGCCCGGATACCCATGATGCAAGCTTCATATTCAGCCATGTTATTGGTGCAATCAAAGTCTAACTTACTGGTGAAAGGTTGATGATCCCCGTTTGGAGATACCAAGATTGCCCCAATCCCATTGCCCAACGCATTTGAAGCTCCGTCAAAGTTCATCCTCTAAGAATGATTTTCTTGAGAATCCTCCTCAGAATTTGCTATATACATCAAGTCTTCATTCGGGAAGTCAAAGTCTAGGGGCTCATAGTCTTCTAAAGCTCTGCTAGCCAAGAAATCTGCTATTGCACTCCCTTTGATGACCTTCTGACTTACATATACCATATCAAATTCGGAGAGTAAGATTTGCCATCTAGCCATTCTCCCATTCAGCGCTGTGGACTCCATCATATACTTTAAAGGGTCTAATTTTGAAATTAACCAAGTCGTATGATAGAGTAAGTATTGCCTTAACCTCTTTGTCGCCCAAATCAAGGCACAACATAATTTTTCGATAGACGAATATCTCATCTCGCAGTTAGTGAATTTCTTACTGAGATAGTATATCGCCTTTTCCTTCTTTTCAGTCGCATCATGTTGACCCAACACACATCCCATGGAATTGTCGAACACCGTTAAATACAAAATCAATGGTCTATCTGGGCTAGGTGGTGACAGAACTGGAGTATTGGATAGGTACTGTTTTATCTTTTCAAAAGCTTCTTGGCATTCTTTATTCCAAACCCCTGGATTATATTTCTTCAGAAGACGAAATATAGGGTCACATTTCTCGGTCAACTGTGAAATGAACCGAGCAATATAATTTAGTCTTCTTAAGAAACATCAAACTTTTTTCTGAGTACGTGGTGGCGTTAAATCTCGTATTGCCTTGACTTTATCTGGGTCAATCTCAATTCCTTTTTCACTAACCACGAAGGCCAACAACTTTCCTGACCTAGCTCAAAAAGTGAATTTCGTCGGATTTAGTTTGAGCTGAAACTTCCTTAGTCTTAAGAATAATTTCCTTAGGACTTGTACGTTCCTCCTCTGTTCTGGATTTGGCTATCATATCATCGACATAAACCTCAATCTCCTTGAGCATCATGTCATGGAAAAATGCTACCATGGCTCTCTGATATGTTGCACCCGCATTCTTTAATCCGAATGGCATCACTTTATAGCAAAATGTTCCCCACAAAGTAATGAATGTAGTCTTTCTCATATCTTCAGGATGCATCTTTATCTGATTATATCCTGAGAAACCATCCATGAAAGAAAATAGTGAATATTCGGCTGTATTATCCACAAAAGTATTAATATGTGGCAATGGGAAATTATCCTTTGGGCCTGCTTTGTTCAAATCTCTGTAATCTATGCACATTCGTACTTTTCTATCTTTTTTAGGGACTGGAACGATGTTGGCTACCCATTCAGAATATATGACCTCCTGCAAAAACCGAGCATCAAACTGGTTTTTGACCTCCTCTTTTATCTTAAGCACAATATCAGGTCTCATTCTTCTGATCTTCTGCTGAACTGGCTTACAATCTTCCCTTATAGGTAAACAATGCACTACAATGTCCGTGCTCAATCCAGGTATATCTTAGTATGACCATGCGAAGACATCTTTGAATTCCTGGAGTAATTCAACAAGGTCTCGTCTTGTCTTTGCAAAAATCTCTGTTCCAATTTTCACCTCTTTTCCTTCTTCTAAGCTCACAGTTTCTATTGTTTCTTTGTGAGGCAGGATCTGTTTCTCTTCCTGTTCTACCATCCTCAACAAGTCCAAGGATAAACCACAATCTACATCACCTTCAAAGTCATGCAATCCCTCTAAACACATGTTTCGTTCAAAAGGAAACTCTGAGTTTGTAGCGACGCCATTCACGTCATTGATATACAAGGACCTAATATGGTTACAAAAGAATGTATGAATTTATGTGCCATTATTTGTGCAATATGATTATGAAACAATAATTAATCTATTTACTTATATGGAAAGAATAAAAGAATATTTGCTTGAAACAATTGCAAAGATGTTTTTTATTAAAATAATGATATCTGAACATAAGCCTTTTTCACAAAGGAGTTCTTATTATTTCTATGCTAAGATAACAAGTTTGTTCTGGACATTACTTTGAGAGAAATCTAAAGACTTCAGGTATTTCTTCCGCAGTCCAATTATATAGAACACTCCCAGGTTCAAAAGGGCAGATATCTAACATGCTCCCTTCATCATTGGCCTTCTCATATATGACATTGATGTGCACATTTTCCAACGTCTCTTCAATGCTTTCTTCAATCAGTACCCTTCTCTTAAAATGAATGATCCCTCCGGATACGAAGGTTTTAGATATGTGAGGAATGATCATTGGCTCCCATTTGATTTCCTTCTCATTCAGACGCGCCTTTCTTCTTTCTTGCCTCCTTTCCAGCTCCTTCCTTCTCTGCCCTCTATCTGGGTTTTACCCTAAACCAAAGTTGTCTTGTTTCTCTTTTAGTGCTGGGACCCCAATTCCCCCTTGCAGGTATTTTCCTAATCCTCTTCTGGGTAAAGCTCATTTTTCTACCAACAATTGCAAACCCATCTCTGTAGTTCTGGATATTTTAGGTACCAAAATTTTGCTACCTTCAGGAACAAATGTTGTATTTACAAACTCCAGAGATCGAAAAGAGCATTCTACCGATTCATCATTGGTCTCCACATACGGCGCCTCATTGGATACAGCCGCTATAATATCCTCTTCGGCGTTTATTGTCACCAGTCGACCTTCTGTCACCAACTTCAACTTCTAATGTAATGAAGAAGGTACAGCCTCCGCCAAATGTATCCATGGTCTCCCTAATAAGCAATTGTAGGAGGGTTTAATGTCCATCACAAGGAAATCCACCTCGTAAACTGTTGGACCAACCAATAGGGGTATCTCAATTCTTCCCATGACCTTCCTTTATGTACCGTCAAATGCCCTCACTATATTTAGGCATGTCTTCATGTGCGACCTATCTATAGGAAGCCTATTAAGCGTAGATAATGGTAACACGTTCAACGCTGATCCATTGTCAATCAAGACTCCTGGCAGAGTATACCCCTTGCATCGTGTAGTAATATGCAAAGCCTTAGTAGACCCCATACCCCCAGGTGGTATCTCATCATCGTTGAAAAATATAAAGTTATCAGCACTAATATTATTGACCAGTCGATCCAATTTGTTGACAGAAATATCTTTGGCCACATAGGTTTCGTTCAATACTTTCATCAACGCACTACGGTGTACTTTTGAATTCAAAAGCAAGGCTAGTACAGATATACGAGCCGGTTGTTTATACAACTGTTCGACAACATTATACTCACTATGCTTCAAAAATTTGAGGAATTCCACAGCTTCTTCCTCTTTTACTGGCTCGTTAATAGATGACACAGGCTCAGCTATTTTCCCCTTTTGTTCCACTGTTACGACCCTTTCTTTCACCAGCTTTGGATAGGCATCTCTACCCCGATCATCTGTAATCTCCTTTCCAGGGACAGTTGTATTGCACTCGTAATTCCATGGTACTTTCTTACAATCCTGGTAAGAAAAGGCTGCAAGTTTCTTTATTATGATCCTTGGCATTACTAGCGTTCTCATTTCATCGTTCTTTGGTCGCGAGATAATGACCACAGGCTGAGTTACTCTTGGAATCTTTGTGGATTCGGATGTGCAGATACTCCCCTCTTCCTTAACCTTTTCGTAAAACTCTATTTCCTTGTCATCCATCAGGCCTTGAACCAAGGCTCTGAATTCTGTACATTCTTGAATCTCATGTCCCTCATCGTGATGGAACTCACAGTAGTTTTCCAACTTTTCAAAGCTTCTCTCTAAATCCAAAACAAGCAATCCCCTTTCTACCATCTCTTTCCAGACCCATCTCAACGGAATTTTTATTTCTGTGATATCTTCTTTGATTCTTCTACCCATGTTCCCACCTATCATGTTTACTCTATTATCATTATGATTAGGTAACAGATTCTCTGTATTGGGCGAATCATCCAGTTTAACAACACTCATGCCTATGAGTCTTTCAACCAGCTTTTTAAACTCCGCACAGTGTTCTATGGAATGTCCCGTAATTCCCGCATGATAGTCACATTGTGCATTCGCATCATACCATTTGGGGTAGGGAGGTTGTAGTGGTTCTAAGTAAAAAGGAGAAACTACATGTGCATTGAATAACTTTTGATATAACTCCCTATACGACATTAGAATGGGCGTAAATTGAGGCTTTTCCTTGTTTTGCCTTGTGTCGGCTCCTTGTTTGTTAACAACCCCCTTTCTCGGCTGATTCACCGTAATCGTCTTTAAATAACTGGTGTTATTGACCTCGTTTTCTTTTTTCTTTGAGGCTGACCTTCTGCTACTTTCTCCAGCATCTATCTTCCCGCTTCTGATAGCATTTTCTATCATTTCACCATTCATAATTATGTCAGAAAAGCTTTTAGTAGCTCTTCCTAACATATGCATAATAAATGGGGCCTTCAATGTGTTAACAAAAAGCATTGTCATTTCTCTTTCTAGAAGAGATGGCTGAACCTGGACAACAACCTCCCTCCACCTCTGTGCATATTGCCTAAAACTTTCACCGGGTTTCTTCTCCATGTTTTGTAGAGTAATTCTATCAGGTACCATGTCGGTTACATGACTGTACTGTCTTATGAATGCCTGTACCAAATCTCTCCACAAATTAATCTTGGTACGGCTCAATTGATTGTACCACTTGGATGCTACCCCTGTGAGGCTATCCTGGAAGCAATGTATCAGGAGTTGGTCGTTATTGACATAACCAGTCATTCATTTGCAAAACATGGTAATATGAGCTTCGGGGCTACTAGTTCCATTGTACTTCTCAAACTCTAGCATTTTGAACTTGTAAGAGAGTACTAAATCCGGAACCAGGCTCAATTCTTTAGCATCCATCCCATAGTAGCTCTCCGCACATTCCATCGCTCTAAATTTCTCTTCCAGCCATTTGTACTTTTCCTCTAGATATTTTGGCAATTCATCATTCATTTTCTCTTTCCCAGCTGTCTCATCGAAGTTAGGGATAGCAGGATTAACAAGGTTGTCTCTAAGGTTAGGGCCTGATCCAGCCTGAAAATTCGTTGGTGTTACAGCACTGTCCTGAGACTGTTGAGGCTTGATGGTGACGGAGGATTTGCGTGGATATACCTCCACTTGCTGAGGGGTAAGGCTTGTGGGATAAATAGGTCCCTCGCTATCTCCTTCTTCAATATTGAGCACAGATCCCTTCCCTTTATCAACTCCTCCAGTCAACAACTAAGTCAACTTAGCCATCATACTCCCCTAAGATTCCATCATTTTATCGATCATTTTTTGTTGAATCTTCTCAAGCTGCTCATTCATTTGTTGTTGAAGCTGATCTTGCATTTCCTTCTAGAACTGTTCTAGCCTTTGATCCATGTCTTTAGTTTTCGAACGAGTACCGTAGCAGTGTTTGGTAGGTTGATTGGTTTCCAGATTAACTGGAGAGTGATTTAAATTAATTAGAATCTTTTGATGTATTTTTTAATGCATATGAAACAATGTAATGCATGAAATGAACGCAAAAAGGCGTCAATTTTAATTCAATTCCATTTAAGAAAACTTTACTAGAAATTAGATTCCTTTACATAAATTGAATTACAAATAAGACTTTGCCCTAGTACCCAGAACTCTAATCTTTCTAAGTAACAAAGCTAATTCTTGCCCCCGATCCGATTCTAATTCATACTTCACACTCAGCACGTCAGCCTGTGCTGCCAAAGTCTGTATATGATTAGCTACTTCTCGAATCTGGACCACAGCTTCCTCCATAAGATGATCTCTACTTCTAACTTAACTCTGAAAGTAGTGGAGCTATTCATTATTACGACTTTCATTTGCTTTCAAGTACTTGATCTGGATCTCACAATTTTCCAGCGCCGTTTCTAGCTTTTCAATTCTTTTCTTCATTTCTTCAATCTTGCTCAAGCTTGCTTTCAACTCTATCGCGAGATTTCAATTTTGATACTGACGACGACATCCTTCCAACACGATCACCCTATCCTTCAACTCACCCTTTTCCTTTTGGCTTTTTGACAAACTTTTTTCTAAAGCCTCGTTTCGCCTCTGCATCTCTTGGAATTTCTATTCCCATCTATCAGCTTTATCCTTTTCTTCTCAAATTTCTGCTCGCCACTGTTCTGAAGGTTGTCCCAGCCCGGCAGTTCTCATTGATAGACACAACTTTTTAATCCGTCTTCAGACTACCCAGCTCCACCTCAACCTTGTTTTTCTCCTTCTTTAATTTCTCAGTTTCAAGCTTCTGAACGTCTATGTCCAATATCAAGTTAGTCTTTTCTTCTTCCATTTGTTCTATCTTCTTTTCTAAATCTGCATTTCTTCTTTCAAAATCCTGTCTTATAATTTCCAACTCAGAAGGGACGACTCGCAAAGATTCCTCTATTGACTGGCTATTTTCCTGATTTAACTTAGGTGTATTATCGTTAATCCTCCTAACCCACCATTCATGATACTCAGGAGTTGTCATCAGATCCACAGCTAACCTCTTCATTTGGCGAGTTTGTTTCCACGCACTAGACATCTCTTGAATCTTCTTTCTATAACCATCATCCCTGTATGCAAATTCACAATCAGCAATCCCTTGGGTCGCAGGTATAAATTGCCTTGACCTATATTGCCTTAGCACCAATAATAGGACATATCCAATAACTCCCCAGATACCAAGCAAAGGAACCCAATCAAAATTACTACACCTATACAGGATCTCATATGAAAACAACCAAGGAGCTCTCCACTCAACGTCCTCCTCCTGAATATTTTGAAGAATTGCCATCCACTTCTCCTCCGAAATGTCGTCTCTCCTCGGCGTAGCTACTATCTCCTTTAGTAGTGAATAATTTTCAGAGAAAACCCGATACGAAACCTTATCCATCTTCCAAAAGTGACTGTGAAACCATGAGAGTAGAAGCTGTGCACATCCAATAAATCTACCTTCACCCGTCTTTCGGCATGCACTCAGTGACCTGAAAGTTTCTGCCAAAATTGCTGGAATCGGTGTAACCTTCTTATCAAGTAGGTCGAATAAATCAGTGACTGCTTCATTCACATACCCCAAAGCTTTAGGGAAGACAACCAAGCCGTATATACTTAAAGCAAAGACATCTAACCTCTTTCTTACGTCTGGGTGTGCTAGAATTGCATCTTTCAAACTTCTCCAAGGAACGCACTTACTATCCCCCTTTTTCTTAATCCGTGCAGCAACCCACTGCTCACTCATCCCTGTTATACTCATCAGCTTCTTTGAAAAGGTTGGCATATTTATCGCTCTCGAGTAGACCCTGTCTACTTGAAACTTTGAACATCGGAGTAAAGCCACATATTCTTCTATCGTAGACACCAAATCGACCTTCCCAAATATAAATCAGCTGTAAGCAGGATTCCAAAACTGGGCGAGGGCTCGAAACAAATGCTTGTCTACCTTCACGTCAAGTAAATAAGGCAGATCCCTATAATTATTATAAAATAGCTGTCTAACCTCGTCATTCCACTGATCCCAGATTTCCTTCAATTCTTGCAAATTTTTTTGAGTTACACTAATGCGCGTAAAGTCCCATAATTTCGATACATACCCGTCAGCCAAACTATCACCCTTTTTTTGCTGCATTGTTTCAGACCAAGTTCGGACAGTCGCATTATCCTCCACTTTATCAAGAAAGCCTTTTTCCATGATAAGCTTTCTATCTAGCAACTGAATATGAACCGACGCCCTTTTATGAGGAAATGAAATGTCATGTCATGCAATCAAAATAAAACACAAAAAGTCAGCGTCATATAACAACATAAAATATAATCAAGAAATAGTAAAACACCTAATCGGATATCTACTAGGGTTGAGTATAGTTCTACCTAAGGTGGATTCCTAAGGTTCACTATATGAAGTTCAGCTTTTAGGGCAAAGGTACGCGAACCAGCAGATTCCTTGATCTTCACCCATTATAGGCTCATATAGATAAAGTTCGGTTTAGGGGAATACATTTTCCCTATGACTATACGGAGATGAAAATCTCACGAAGGCATAGGTACCGATGTACTCCAAAAGCGATCCACTATCCTATACGAAGGTGAAAACCTCACGAAGGAATAGTTTCTCACTCCCACTTAGAAGGGTAAAATCATTCGACTCATGTAATGTGTAATGCAAACAATATTTAAATCAAGCAAAAAAATAATGAATGCAAAAGGATCTCATGAATTTTAAAAAAAAATATTTTCTCGACCATCAAACAAAAATAAATCAACTTTGTGGTTCGACTCTCTTATTTTTCATCCAAACAGTCCCCAGTGGAGTCGCCAAGTTGTCGAAACCATTCTTTTTATTTTGGAAAAAAACAAAAATTAGTTGTCGACTTTTAAAAAAACCAAAATTAGGAGTCGCCACCAATCTTTTATTGAGGTGTGATTGGATCACCTAAAAAATAGTTTTGGTCTACGAGTTTTAGAAAAACGGATTCAAGAGTCAGTTACATACGATGAAGGATTAGCACCCTCATAACGCCTAAAATTTGGTACCAAATTGATTAATTAATGCCTTAAAGTCGAGAGTTAAAAAATGAGATCCTCAATTAAATTATTTATTAAGACTTTCTCATTTTGAAAAAAAAAAGAAAAATATCACACCCAATGCGTTAGGGCACAACATTTTATTCTCTTCAAGATGAGTTAGGGCACAATTTCCTAAAATCTCAAACATTGAATATTTCCTTTATTTTTCTTAAAATATCCTTGTCTCGAGAAATCAACGTGTCACATCCAATACGTTAGGACACAACATATTGAATTCCCGATGACAAGTTTTATTTTGTTTGATTAAAGAGCAATTCTCGATTGTTAGATTTAACGAAGAAAATCGGAACCCAATACGTTAGGGCTCAATCTTCTCGAAAATCCTAAATACGAGTATTATCTCTATTTTAAAAAATTCCATTTTTAAATTCGAGTAAAAAGATGACGTAATGTTATGTTGAATGAATGAATAGATGCCTCTTAAACAAATATCAATAATAAATACAACAATTGCATAGAAATAATATGAATAAATAAATAAATAAAAATAATGACATGCAAAATATCAAATAAATGAGCAAAATAATAATAATAATAAAATATGAAAACATAAATTGATAAACAAATGATTGAAATAAACACAAAAAACATAAAGAATAAGAGACACATAACATATACATTGAAATTATGGAGGAAAAAACAAACAAACACATGATTTACATATAAAATTTTGAATTATAAAATTTATATAAATATATAATGCATTTATGAAAATAAAGAAAAGTATATAAATATACATATATACATAAATTATAAAATATGTGTTAAAAATATAAATAGGTAGTTAAACATTTTTTTTGAAAATAAATAAAAAACATAGATGTATACGCATATATATATAAAAGAATATTCATAAAAAATGTATACATGTACATATAAAAAATATATATAGGTTTAAAATAATTAAATAATATCTACATTATCAAAAATAATTAAATAAAAAAAACATGTGTATATATATAAATATGCGAAAAATATTAGTTTGAAAAAAAGTATAAATACGTACATAAAAATAAAAATACATATATATAGATAAAATAATAATTACATATGAAAATTATAAAAATAAAAATAATAATTACATTATTAAAATTAACTAATTTTAAGAAAAATATAAAAAAAGACTAAATTGAACTGCAAGTAAACAAAAATCTGGGGTAAATCCGCAAATAAATAAAGCCCAAAGGACTGTATTGAACGCGCGTATAATCATGGAGGGACTGGAAGGGCAAATTTCCCTTTTCCTCTAAACGGCGTTGTTCGATAGGGACCAAATTGAATTTTAAAATAAATTAAAAGCGAATTTTAAAAAAGAAAATAAACTTGATTGCAAAAATATTAAAAGGCGGAGGGGCTAAAAGCGCAATTTACCCCTCCGCTCAAAAACACGCGGATCCTAGGCCGGGTCGAGTCGGATTCGGGTCGGCCTCCCCAAAACGACATTGTTTTTGTGCCTGGGGAGGCCTAGTGAAACGACGCCGTTTCGATAGGCTATTTAAGCCAAAAATACTTCAAAAAATTTTCATTTTTCATTCTTTAAAAAAAAAAAAACAAAAAACTTTCAAAAAAACTCTCCCTTCCCAGCTCTTCCTGCCAGAGGTCCGGTCATCGACCACCGCACCGACCGCCGATCTCCGGCGCCGGTACCGCCGTCTGCGGTGGCCGAAAAAGGAGAAAATCTCCTATTCGCTCCCTTTGAAGCCCATAAACCCAGATCTGGACCCGAAAGCCACAAAACACTGCTGCAAGAGCCTCAAATCTCCGAGAAACCTTTCGGTTTCCGACCGTTCACGGTGGTTCTGGGCACCACTCAGGTCGTTTCTTTCCCATTTTTATTTCATTCCTATGTATATAAAAAAATGTAAAACTAACAATAGATAAAAAAAATTGTTGATATCAACCTTTTCCACTTCGATTGAATCTGTGATTTTATTCTCTTGCTCTTGCGTTTGTCAAGAATGCTTGTCTTTTTATTGATTTTGAATCGGATCCTTATTACAGTATGTTCATGGCTTTTTTATAGCCAAATCAAAGATATAAAGAAGCAGCAAAATCTCTTTTATTTGACTTGCGAATCTTTGATTTCATTTCCTTTTTTACTGTTTCTTGCTGCGCAGGTGAAGATCGCGTGGAGATTTGGAGGGCGAGGCCTGGCTGCGGCGCTGTTGAAACCCTAGGGTTTTTGACTGTCATCCGGGGTTAATTTGGGCCCCTGTTTGGCTTGAGATTTTGGGCCTAGTTAATCTTGGGCCTCTGTTTAGTTTGGGCCCTATAGGTCTGTTTGTAATTTGGGCCCTTTTGACCCGGGACAAAATAGGGTATTACAACCCCAATTCGTTCCTCACACATGAATCCATGGTTAGGATCGCCGAATGTTTTATTTCTCCACTGCGCCGTAGGGATGCCGGCGGTCCAACAGTCACATGTTAACTTGATGGCTTCATTCCGATGATGGTCATCACTACTTCAAAATTTCATTTTCTAAATATCTATATATAGATCTTAATTCAGGAGGACCAAAAGACAGCTGCTGAGTTGGCTAATACAATGTTTAACTCAAATAAGGGGGGAGGCCCAGGTATCATATATTTACCTTCGACTGACTATGGTTATCCTAACGCTTGTGTTTCTAATAGATGCTCTTACAGGGTCATGTATATTAAGGTAAAGAGCCGCCTCAATCCATTGCACTTTTTCAACCTACGGTGGTCCTTAAGGTATTCAATTTGACCTCAAACTTTTAGAATCTCATTAGCTAGTTACGTTTGCTTGGGGAGTATTTGGTTTGAAATCCTATGTCATTTTTGCCCTGGATTCACTCCAGTTTTGTCAAAAAAGTTGATGAAGAACCCTCATTTTATCAACAAAGTAATGTATCACTTCTAATCTGTGTATTTGTTTTGTTTAAATATATCTTTTATTGAATGAATCCTACTAAGAAACTTGAATCTCAGGGTCATCGTAACAAGATGGTTGATAATGGAGCTTTTGAGGTTGAGGTATTCATAATTATATCATATTGTGTGTAACATGAATCTCTTTTGTTGATCGTTTCCTTTTCATTTGGTGGCAAAACTCCTGTAATTGGGAATTGATTAGACTGCATTAGGCTAAATCGGTTCCCTCTTGAACTGTTTATAGGCCAACAGCCAATTTTAGTTGTCGTAGCATATTTCATGCATTTTAATTAGGGTTGGTATTTGATATACTATGTAGTTTGGCACTTTAATGCAGACCCCACAAATGAAGAACTTGTTGATTAGTACTCGAGTAAAAGGATTGCCTCGAGAAAGATTGATCTGGATGTCATCAAAGATGCTGATCTTTATAACATTGAACCATGGGATCTTCAAAGGTAGCAACAAACCCCGTTTTGTCTTTAATGATTTACTTTCTGTTGTCAAGAGAAGTTACATGTACAATGATAATTTCATTGTTTTCTTTTCTTGTATTTGATCTTCCTTGTAACTTCAATACGAATACATACATTATAAATGTGAGCATTATAAGATCCATAGCTAAAGGTGTTATGCTATTTTTTTTATAAAGATTTTAGTGTTTTCTTCTCTTTCCCCCCCCTTTTTTTGGCATTTACAAATGTCTTAAAAAAAATACTGAGGGTTAAAAGTGCCGTGAAAACTTCTGCCAACAAATGTTTTTATTTTACCAGTATTCATGATCAGCTTGCCGGATACTTTTTATGAGCATCGACCTAGCAGCTGGTCAAAGCCGGCGCCTTTCTTTACTTTTACCAACGCTTAAAAATGTCGACAAAAGTGAGTTTTTTTGTAGTGTTAATATATTTTTCACTTGATATTTTATATATTTAATTTTTAGATAATGTTATATTAAGTTTGTATTTTAAATTTTTTTTACTTTATAATATTTTAAATAAATTTGTTAAAGAATAACTAAAATCTTAATTTTTTTTAATTTTTTTACTATTTTAAACAATATTTTAAATAATATATTACGGTTATTTTAAACTTTATATTTTAGAAATTGTTTTTTAAATTAATATTCCTTAATAATTTAGTTCTCTTATACTATTTAAATTTTGTTTAACATTATCTAAAAAATTGTAAACTTGTTTTTAAATATTTATTTAGAAGTGTTTATTTATATATTATTCCAAAAAATAAAATTACTTTTAGATATATATATTTAAAAAAAAGTATAACATAAATTAATTAAAAATATTTTAAAATTTTAAATTTCAATATTTAAATTAAAAATGAACTAATTTACAAAGAGTGCATCAAAGTAAAAAAAATAAGAGCATTAGTAAATAAAATTAAAAATATAAAAAATTGAAAATAATAAATTTAATATAGGATGTGCTATATATTATTAACATTTTCAATCATAATTTAAAAATATTTAAATTATGAAAATATTTTTATTTTAAAATTATTATAGAACTTATATTCCAAAAGATATTATAAAATCCGTTTTGAATGAGTAAAATAAGAAAAGTATTTTTTGATGAAAAACATTTTGTTATTGCGTATTTCTAAAGTATTATAAAAATGCCGATTATTAAAAAAATCCTTAAAAAATAATAAAAATAATTTATTTGCATATAAATAAATTCTAGTTTATTAAAAATTATAATTAACATGCTTTAAAATAAAACTAAAATGAAAACATTGTCTTATATTTTAAACTTATTATTAAAAATATTTAACAAAAAGACATTCTTGTTATAAATATATTATTAAGTGGATGTCCAGATCAAGATAAAGTTTTGATGTACTTTAAATTCTAATAGTTATTAGAATTAGATATCTACTTCTTTTATACTTCTTATGCTTATAAATTAGAGACTCTGGTGAAGCATTGTAATCAATAAATTACATTCTGTAGTGCTTTCATATTTTCTTTGTTCTTTGTTCTCTCCATTTCTCTTTATTTTACAATACGTTATCAGCATGATCTTGCTCAAAGTGATAGTTCCTTTTATTGACGATCAAATTTATTCTCCATGATTTCCAAGATCTTTGAAGGCAAAATGCAAAGTTTTTACAGGAAATTTCTTTTATTTAATGTTTCATATTTGATTATTTTTAGCTAATTCATGATCCATTGTAATTATTTTGATTAACTTATTTTATTTTTATGTTATTAAGGATGGTGAAGGATTTGATATTGCTATCTATTGAAATTGTGAAATAAGATCATCAAGACTTCGTTGAACAAGAAAGGTACATAAACTTAATTAGATCTCTATCTTTACACTTTTTCCCAATAATAGCATCTTTAGATATTAAATCAATTTGATATATGGTTTAAATATTTGAGATGATTTTATTTTAAGTTTAGGTCCCATGGGTTACTTATGGTTTCAAACGTCTTATTTGTTCATGAAAAGAATATTGATTGATTTCTTTACATTGCTATAGTAAGTTTTATAATTAAATAATGTATTTGGCTAAAAAACATATTAGTATGTAAAGTTGTGTTGATAAAGTTATGAAATTTATGATTGTTCATATTTGATTTAATTCAAATATAGATTTAAAGACAATTTTTTGAGGAATGTCTAAATTGATTTTTGGTTTGGTTCTAATATTGAATTTCAAGTTTAATTGTCGTCATTTTTAATTCTTGAATTATTTTGGTTGAAAACATTTTCATAAATTTATATGAGAATTACTATATTAATTTGACCGTTTGCATTTCTAGGAATCTCGTTTGTATTAACCAATTGTTGTTTGATAAGAAACATTAAAACAATTTGTGTGGTTTGATTTTATAAATGCCTTTTATTTTCTTACTATACAACCTTGGAAAACTTGTTATTTTCGTAAAGTTGTTAAAGGTAGTTCATATACTTTCTATTTGTTAATTATTTAGAGAAATTATATGAGCAGTTATAAATGGAAAAGTTTTAGTGAACATGAGATGTATGATTTTGAAGTAAATTTCATACATGTATGCAATAGTTTATGAATTGTTTTTGTTGGCACTAGCATTATATCAGGTTTGATATTTTAAATGTCAGTGTTATTCGTACATTTGATTTGTAATAAACTCCATGCATGATTTGGTTGTTTCTTTCTAGGTAATTGATGATGAAAAACTCTTGTGAAAAGGGCTTTAAAGGTATTTTGGATTGATCTAATGCCTTTTTAAGGTCAAACATAATAATAAATTATTTGTTCCACTGATTTTACACATTCCTTAAAGTGAATGATTGCAAAAAATATAACAAATTGTATAATCACTTTGTATTATTAATGTCAATTTGAACATATGATGATTTTGACATATTCCCTGAAGTGAACATTGCAAATTGTATTTCTTTTATTGAGTCAATAACATTATGGACTTTGTCGAAACCACTTTTTTTTATGTATTTGAAAAACGGGGATCGACTTTGAGAATAAAAATGGGAGTCGCCACCGATCTTTTATTAAGGTGTGACCAGTTCACCATTAAAAATGATTTTTGGTCTACGAATTTCGAGAAAATAGGTTTGGAAGTCGGTTACGCACGAGGAAGGGTTAGCACCCTCGTAACGCCCAAAATTGGTACCGCATTGATTGTTTAATGTCTTAGCATCGAAATTTTGAAAAGATTTTAAAATACGATCCTTTTATTTTGAACAAAATGAATTGGATGATAGTGCTCATGAATTGTCACACTCAGTAAGTTAGAGCGCAATATTTCAAATCCTCAAAATTAAGTTCATCTTTCGACCTTTAAAACCTATGCATTTTGAGAAGGATATCTGATTATTTGGGTCAAATGAAAAATCAAAACCCAGTAAGCTAGGGTTCAATTTCACAAAATTCCTAAATATCGAATATTGCCTTTTTCTTATTATGTTAGAAGAATCCTTGTCTCGAGAAAATAATATGTCATATCCAATGAGCTAGGACACAACATATCAAATTCCCGAGAATGAGTTTTTATATTTGAAATTTGTATGTTTGAGTTTAAAATTTTGGTTACTTAGGTTCAATAAGGAGAATTGAAGCCCAGTAAGTTAGGGCACAATCCTCTCGAGAATCTTGAATACCGAGTATTTGAAAACTTATGGGTAAAACGATTTCAAAATTTAAACCAAATTTAACTTTTTAAATGAAATAAAAGGCGAGTGAATGATAACGTACAACATAAAGGATGATTTGTAAATAACATACACTAATGAATAACAAATAATCAATAGGTAAATACAAACAAGCATAGTAACAATACTTTCAATCATACATTATACCAATGCTAATACTATCGACATTCAAAGATTAAATGAATTATCAATACAAAAAAATAAGTTACATGCGTAACATTTTAAAATGAACAATATACAAATATGAGTTTAAAATAAGTCAAAAATGAAGATAAAAAAAACTATATATAAAAAAAATAATATCCAAATGAAGTTTAAGGTGAATATTGTACATGAGGAAAACCAAAATACATGAAATAATATATGCATATTAATTTAAATAATATTACATATGGATTGGAATTTTTTTATGATAATATATGTATAGTAGTATGTATAAAAGGTTTATATAAATCAAGTATATAATGAAATAAAATTTTAAATGAAACAAGTTATATATGTAATAAGTAAAAATGTAAATATGAAGTCGACGATACATTAGGTATATATATACGTATAATAATAAAAAAACTTAATACAAATTATATATATGAAATAGTATTACATAAAAATGTTATTGATTTTTAAAGCATAAAAGTATATATGAATAAACATTTTAAGAAGATAGTATCATAAAAATAAACTCATTAAAATGTATAAATAATATAATTAATATAAAATATATACTAATGTATTAGAATAGAAAAAGAATTAAAATAACATTATGTACTAAAGTAAAACAGTGTATATATATATATGAAAATAAGTAAATATATATAAACTAAAATGATAATAATACCAATAATAACAATAGTAAAGATAATAAACTAAACAATTTTAGCAATAATAACAAAACAGAGGACAAAATTGGCATCAAGGCAGTAATTCAGGGGAGAAATTTAAAATTAATAAAAGGAAGGCTCCAAATTACAAAGCGCAAATGACATGGGGGACTGAAAGGGGAATATTCCCCACCCTCCAAAACGCAACGCTTTTAACATGGACCAAAGCATGATCAAGTTAAACGTACAGGACCAATTTAGAAAATAAAGAAAGATCGAATTGAAACCACGAAACAAATCAGGAGGGCTGATGGTGCAAATTTCCCCTCTGAGACAAAAACGCGTGGGTCGGGTCATTGGGTATGGCCATTAAACGGTGCTGTTTTGGAGTCACTGTGACAGACTCCAAACGGTACTGTTTTAGAACTATTATAAAGCTTAAAAAAAACCTAAATGCTACTCTGCCGCCCTCATTTTCAAATCAAACTAAAAACAAAAAAAACCTAAACCATCTCCTCCTGCATGCGCCGCTCAGATATTCGGGAGTTCTCCGATCTTTTGAACCATCGCTCGACTCTGATCACAACGGAGCAAACAACGAGTCCAATATCAGGTAAAATCACTCTCCTTCTATTTTCTCTCTTAAATAGTAAATCAAAAGAAGAATGAATCAAAGAATCGAGAGCCCAAAAAAATTCAAAATAAAATCTAAAATCACCTTTTTCTTTTCAATTTTTTCGTTTGTATTGATATTCTGTGTGTGTGTAAAAAAGGGAAAAAGAGATCCCTTTACAAATTCGCAAATGGCTTTATATAGCCGAAAATAAAATAGAAATTTACAGGTAATTCTTTTCTAAATTTCTGCTATTTTTCCTCGCTCTTCTCGTGTATTCTGCTGCTGTTGCTGCCTTTTTTGCTTTTGTTGCGTTGCAGGTACGAGTACAGAAGTCGTACGGAGGCCAGTTGGAGGCTCGTGGTGGTGCTACGTGCGTGAGGAGGTAGGCACTCGTGGGAGGAGCGAACGTCACGTGTGGAGGCTTGGCTGTGGCGTTTGTGTTAGGGCTGAATGCCTAGGGTTTCCTGATTTTGGTCTTTGGGGCTTAGGTGATTTGGGCCATTGTAATTGAGTTTATTTTTTGTTGTAATTGGCCCGTGTAAATGGACACTATGGTTTTTATTTTATTTTATTTGGTTTAACAAAACGGGCCAAGAAAATATTGAGCCTTACAGTTGCCCCTCTTTGCTCATTTTCGTGTAACGGCAATGGAGCAAAGACTTAAAAAAGCCAATTTTGCCCGGTCGTGCTGGATCTTGGTGCTCTTTGTAACACCCCGTACCCGAGACCGTTGCCGGAGTCGGACACGAGGGGTTCACAGACTAAATTCGCTTACTATCGCAGTCCATTTTAAAATTTTCCAGGCAGTTGGCTAACTGCGACACTGTCACCTTAAAAATCATATCTTGAGTTTCACAACTCGAAAATCAGTTTCGTAATTTTTCCCTGAAACTAGACTCATATGCCCATCTACATATTTTTTCTAGAATTTTTGGTCGGGCCAATTAGTACAGTTTATTAGTCAAAGTCTCCCATGTTACAGGGATCGACTACACTGACCTTTTCGCATTACGACTTGGATATCTCCCTGCACAGAGCTTCAATACTGATGCCGTTTGTTTCTATAGAAACTATACTCAGAGAGGAATCTATACATATATGGCATAACTCCTAATTATCTCTGGTTAATTTATAATGAATTTCCAAATTCGGAACAGGGAATCCAGAAACCGTTCTGGCCCTGTCTCACGAGAACCTGAATATCTCTTAACATACTGTCCATATGATCATTTCGTTACTTTCCTATGAAAATAGATTCATCAAGGTTCGTTTACATAATTTATTAATTATTTAATTCCAATCCTACTATTTTTAGTGATTTTCCAAATCTACATCACTGCTGCTGCCAGCATCTGCCTTTAAGGTAGACTTTACCTATTTCATAGTTTCCATGATTCAACTAGCCCTTTTAGCATGAATAGCACAAATTATGATAGTGATTAACCATTCCATACCAAATGATTATAACATTATGCTCAAACATATATAAGCCATTTTCGCATGGCTATATACATTAACCAAAATATTCTTCCGCCACTAGTCTATTTTATACATGCCATAAGATAATCCAAAACATAGCAGTACCAAATAGTGGATAGTGATAGTGTGACTAGTTGCTGACGATCCCCGAGCCTGTAGCTTCGCAATGAGATCTATAAAACAGAGGAAACAGAGTAAACGGTGTAAGCATTACAATGCTTAGTAAGTTTTAAGCAGTGTCAACAGATAACAATCAAATTATAACATAGTTGTTCGTATTTTTATTTCACTCTTCCTTCGGGCATACCATCCCTTTACCGAATATGCACATCTCATCATATACAATAGGCAGATAAACTTTCACATAAAAGTGAGCTCATGTGACATAGATATATCGTATGATTTCACATAACCTCTCACTCTGATCCGATGTCACATAATCATAGGAATAGTCTCATAGATTGCTCTCGTATGCGTCACATAACTACCTTATGATTTAGTGCAAATCAAGCTCACATATAAACTTGGAGTACATACCTGTTTAACCTTTCGCATTGAATATATTTATAAGCAATTCTTATTACGAAGTCTTACCCGGACATAATCTCCACACGAAGTTATCGGGTCTTACCCGGACAAAATCCCCACACGTAGTCATCGGGTCTTTAGAGCTCGGATATAGTACGAGCACGAAGCTTACGGACATTAATCAGTGATAATATTCTCGCATAAAGCCTGCGGGGTTTTAACCCGGATATAGTACTGACACAAATGCCCTTCGGGACTTATCACATTCATCACATCGGCCATTAGGCCCTATCACATATATACACACTTTCACATTCATCACATCGGCCATTAGGCCCTATCACATATATATATACTTTCACATTCATCACATCGGCCATTAGGCCTTATCACATATATACACTTTCACATTCTCAAAGTAAGCTATTTTAGCTTAGTTATAAGCAATTTAAACAATTTAAAAGACATTAAAAACTCAATTTGAGTAACCAAGTCCTGCTACTAAAATCACATATTCAACCAAACTTGACTACCAATATATATCAATCAGTCAAGTTTAATACCTAACATGTTCGAATATACATAAACTCTAAAAATAATAATAATAATTACTTAACACTTCCCATCTTACCATTTAATACCTAGTCGAATGTTCACTCATATACAAAATAAATAATCAAACATTATTATATATATATATATCATATTATTATTATTATCATTATTTATTTTATTTTATACTTTTCAACTCATCCATCTCTCATTTTTCCAAATCTATCATACATATTATATTTATAACTACCCACCATATAATTTCAAGTTCAATAATATCAACCACAAAGGTTTGATTACGTACCTTCATTATTACGAACATAAATATTACACTACTACTCTTGCATTTGATAATTAGATCGTCTGATCATTTTCCTTCACCCGTTGTATTCGCACACTTAGTGCTATTGTTTAACTAGAAAGGCCATGAAATCGCACACTTAGTGCTTAATATTTTCCTTCGCACACTTAGTGCTCGATAATCAAACTCGCATGCTTAGTGAAATTTTCATATTTATTATTTCTATTTGCATTCGACAACACCAAGATTTTATATATTTCAACGCGGCTCACACAAATATATAAATTATATTTATTTAAACCAACAATAAATATTTGCTTAACGACTTACCTCGGATTTCGACGGACAGTCGAATTCGACTACTCAACGATTTTTTTTATTTTCCCCGATCCACGTCCGATCTTTTTGGTTCTTGATCTAAAAATTTCGAAATTAATCTCATTCAAATAGAATTTCCTTCATTTAGGTACAAATACACATAATTGAGCAATTTACCAATTTACCCCTAATATTATGCACTTTTACAATTTAATCCAATTTTCTCAAAACACAAAATATGAAGAATTTGTATATACAATGCTAGGGCCGAATGTTCACTAAGCTTATATAAATCCTCCCATTTCACTAATTTCACAATCTAGTCCTTCAATTTAGTACTTTTTTTCAATTTAACCCTAAATGCTAAAATTACCAAAAATCCCAATACCAAAATGTTAATCTAACACATTTATTTTATTTTCTCACATCAAACGTAAATTTTATCAAACTATTAAAAATGACACTTCATGACTATATCATCAATTTCAAAATTTCAAGCATGGGCTTTATAGTATTCAAAGCAACTATCTCAAAAGTGTAAAAATTAACAAAAACCAAACTCAAATCACTTACCTAATTGAACATGCAAGGACCGAAAATATCAAAGCTGAAACTTTCCTTTCTTTCTCTTAGTTTCGGCCGAGTAAAAATAAAAGAAAGATGAACACTTTCATCTTTTATTAAATATATTATATTAACATATATTAAAGTATACCATAATGCCATAAAATATAACAAACAATTCAAGTCATTAATCCATGCATATTGGTCGGCCACCAATTCCTATTTATGGCCAAATTGCAACCTTAATATTCCATAATATAAAAACAATCATAATTTGGCCCTTATACATTAACCCTTAAATTTTCCATTTTACGCGATTAAATCATTTTTTCATCAATCGACTTCCAAACACTAAAATTTTTAAACGAAACTTTCACAAAAGCAACTTCACACATTTTAAACATAGAAAATGATATTTAAATATTATTCTAACTCAGATTCGTGGTCCCGAAACCACCGTTCCAATTAAGGTCCAAATTGGGCTGTTACTTTATTTATTTTTATTTAATACATTTTAATATTCCATTTACCTTTTTGTCCTTTATAATAATACATAATTTCATATATGCCAAACCACCAATCTCCACTATCATAAAGTAATGGTTTAATTGATAAATAGGGACTTCTACTTTAGTAAAACATGGAAAATAAACACTTAAACAATTAGAATGTAACTTTTTGCATTTTATGCGATTTAGTCCTTTTTGCTTAATTAACTATCGAAACGATAAAATTTTTCAACGAAACATTAATACCATCTTTTTGCCACTTTGTAAATATTTATAAAAATATTTACGACTCGATTTATAGAAATGAGGTCCTGATACCTCATTTCCTAAACCCACTTGACCTTAGGGTAATACCACTTGAACTTAATAAATCACTTATAAAACAAATATCACAATATCAAAAATATTTTTAAAAATCATAATTAACTCGTAAATATTAAATATAATATTTACAAACCTACTCGTCGGATTTGGTGACCCCGAAACCACTGTTCCAGTTAATCCTAAAAACGGGCTGTTACAACTCTTCCCCCATAGGGATTTTCGTCCCCGAAAATCTTAGTAGCGACTAAGTTAGGATAACGTCCTCTTATTGAATTATGTCCATATAAACATTAGCTCATCAATAACAATTGTAATTCATTACTGCTTTCACATCGATCTATAAAATCACTTTCTTATCTTAAAACAAATACATAAACATTTCTATAAGTATCCACATACATCTCATTTTCTTGATTTCATAAGCAATAATCACTTAATTGAATTTATACTTGCATTTCAAACACATATAAATCACATATTAACATGTATAATACATAACATCAACTCACATATTCATAACCCACATTTTCATTCATGTATAAGCTGTAACCTGGCTGAAAGTATACATATTCTCAAACATCCCAATGAATATCCTTTATAACTTTATCACATCTCAATATTCAACTTAACTTATTTCCAAAAGAAAAGTCAATTCCACGTACCTGAACATTTAGTTCATTTAGTACATTCAATCATAGTTAACATTACCCGTATACAGTCGAATAGGCATAAAGCCTAATATAATACACTGGCATGAGATTTATTCTAGCGCATAACTCGTATATCCAAAATTATCAACATTCATAAAAATTCTATCAAACTTTCGAATGTCGAAACTTAATCAAAATAATTTCTTGAACAAGATTAACAAAATAGTGTCCATTCAGCAATAGCACATATAGCTCTTACAATGCCATATCCTAGATATGTCTTACATATTCTCACATATCGAGCCGATGCCATGTCCCAGACATGGTCTTACACACTATCTCAAATCAATGCCTTCGTCCCAAACGAGGTCTTACATGAACTCCACTTCACACACTTAGTGCCCACTGACCGATCTCGCACTCATAGTGCTCGGTTAAAGGAATTCGCACACACACAGTGCCTCTAATCATTCACATACATAGTGCTCTTATTCATTCGTTAATACACATTGATATGACTTAACCAAGTCTATAAATATCATGTATGTACACTTTTAAACATATCATCTCATTTAAATTTGAATTCGTATAGTAATGAGCACTTAAACTTTGCTCAAATTACCGGCACGAAGCCTACTAGGCACGAAGGCCCGAATACACGTCACCAGCATGATTACTCTTCGGGACCTAGCCCGGATATAACACCAGCACAATGCTCTTTGGGGTTTAGCACGGATATATCACTAGCACGAATGCTCTTCGGAACTTAGCCCGGATACATCACTAGCACGAATGCTCTTCGGAACTTAGCCCGGATACATCACTAGCACGAATGCTTTCGGAACTTAGCCCGATACATTACTAGCATGAATGCTCTTCGGGACTTAGCCCGGATACATCGCTAGCATGAATGCTCTTCGGAACTTAGCCCGGATACATCACTAGCATGAATGCTCTTCGGACTTAGCCCGGATACATCGCTAGCATGAATGCTCTTCGGGACTTAGCCCGGATTTAGTAACTCGCACCAATGCCTTCGGATCTTAGTCCGGATATGGTCACTTAGCACAAAGCCTTCGGGACTTAGCCCGGACATCGTTCGAATAACCATGCACATTTAACAATAAATCATGACACATTCGTATTTCATTTTCATTAGCAAAACTCAAACACAAGACACTTATCATTCTTGCAATTTCGGCTCAATAGCCACACACAAAGAGCATGATTTTGATTTGCTTAAAGCATGATCTAATCAAATCATAATTTCAGCTCTATTACTCAAGAACTTACCCCTTTCCGCCGTCCGAAATCGACTTGGTAAGGTCGCACCCTTAATATAAATAATTGATAGAAAATATATATATAGTGGGTTCGCACACATAGTGCTTAATAATCAACCACGCACACTTAGTGCCATGTACTTTAAACTCGCACACTTAGTGCCATGCATTTCAAGCCCGCACACTTAGTGCCAATCTCACAACCGTGAACACTTATTGCCCGCACACTTAGTGCCAATCTCACAACCGTGAACACTTATTGCCCGCACACTTAGTGCCAATCTCACAACCGTGAACACTTATTGCCCACACACTTAGTGCTGAAAACCAACCACTCTATACGCTTCACTGCCTTTTTACATTCGACAATTTCGTCTCTACATACATATACACATATAGCAATACACATTAGTATATCATTTACATTACTTGAATACAAACACAACATACTTATCGACCATTCAACTTCCAGTTCCATAGCCACATACAAAAATCACATTTATAGTCATAACACTCCTTCAAAATTGCATCACTTATACCCTTATAATTCAATCCAAATCGAAATTCAAATACGAGTACATGATACGTACCTGATCAACTTAATAATTTAGGCATATCTAAATGAAGTTATATCGCAAATTCTCATAGTCAGAAGCTTGCTACAGCTCGATCGGGATCAAGATTCATTACAATACAGCAAACACATTTTAATAGCCAAAAATCATCACACTATCATTTTATCACTTTATGGCATGTATAAATAGACTCACGCGTGCTACGTTAGTCCTAGAATCGACTAAACTGAGCTCTGATACCAATAAAATTGTAACACCCCGTACCCGAGACCGTTGCCGGAGTCGGACACGAGGGGTTCACAGACTAAATTCGCTTACTATCGCAGTCCATTTTAAAATTTTCCAGGCAGCTGGCTAACTGCGACACTGTCACCTTAAAAATCATATCTTGAGTTTCACAACTGAAAATCAGTTTCGTAATTTTTCCCTGAAACTAGACTCATATGCCCTCTACATATTTTTTTCTAGAATTTTTGGTCCGGCCAATTAGTACAGTTTATTAGTCAAAGTCTCCCATGTTACAGGGATCGACTACACTGACCTTTTCGCATTACGACTTGGATATCTCCCTGTACAGAGCTTCAATACTGATGCCGTTTGTTTCTATAGAAACTAGACTCAGAGAGGAATCTATACATATATGGCATGACTCCTAATTATCTCTGGTTAATTTATAATGAATTTCCAAAGTCGGAACAGGGAATCCAGAAACCGTTCTGGCCCTGTCTCACGAGAACCTGAATATCTCTTAACATACTGTCCATATGATCATTTCGTTACTTTCCTATGAAAATAGATTCATCAAGGTTCGTTTACATATTTATTCATTATTTAATTCCAATCCTACTATTTTTAGTGATTTTCCAAATCTACATCACTGCTGCTGCCAGCATCTGCCTTTAAGGTAGACTTTACCTATTTCATAGTTTCCATGATTCAACTAGCCCTTTTAGCATGAATAGCACAAATTATGATAGTGATTAACCATTCCATACCAAATGATTATAACATTATGCTCAAACATATATAAGCCATTTTGCATGGCTATATACATTAACCAAATATTCTTCCGCCACTAGTCTATTTTATCATGCCATAAGATAATCCAAACATAGCAGTACCAAATAGTGGATAGTGATAGTGTGACTAGTTGCTGACGATCCCCGAGCCTGTAGCTTCGCAATGAGATCTATAAAACAGAGGAAACAGAGTAAACGGAGTAAGCATTACAATGCTTAGTAAGTTTTAAGCAGTGTCAACAGATAACAATCAAATTATAACATAGTTGTTCGTATTTTTATTTCACTCTTCCTTCGGGCATACCATCCCTTTACCGAATATGCACATCTCATCATATACAATAGGCAGATAAACTTTCACATAAAAGTGAGCTCATGTGACATAGATATATCGTATGATTTCACATAACCTCTCACTCTGATCCGATGTCACATAATCATAGGAATAGTCTCATAGATTGCTCTCGTATGCGTCACATAACTACCTTATGATTTAGTGCAAATCAAGCTCACATATAAACTTGGAGTACATACCTGTTTAACCTTTCGCATTGAATATATTTATAAGCAATTCTTATTACGAAGTCTTACCCGGACATAATCTCCACACGAAGTTATCGGGTCTTACCCGGACAAAATCCCCACACGTAGTCATCGGGTCTTTAGAGCTCGGATATAGTACGAGCACGAAGCTTACGGACATTAATCAGTGATAATATTCTCGCATAAAGCCTGCGGGGTTTAACCCGGATATAGTACTGACACAAATGCCCTTCGGGACTTATCACATTCATCACATCGGCCATTAGGCCCTATCACATATATACACACTTTCACATTCATCACATCGGCCATTAGGCCCTATCACATATATATACACTTTCACATTCATCACATGGCCATTAGGCCTTATCACATATATACACTTTCACATTCTCAAAGTAAGCTATTTTAGCTTAGTTATAAGCAATTTAAACAATTTAAAAGACATTAAAAACCAATTTGAGTAACCAAGTCCTGCTACTAAAATCACATATTCAACCAACTTGACTACCAATATATATCAATCAGTCAAGTTTAATACCTAACATGTTCGAATATACATAAACTCTAAAAAAATAATAATAATTACTTAACACTTCCCATCTTACCATTTAATACCTAGTCGAATGTTCACTCATATAAAAATAAATAATCAAACATTATTATATATATCATATCATTTTATTATTATTATCATTATTTATTTTATTTATACTTTCAACTCATCCATCTCTCATTTTTCCAATCTATCATACATATTATATTTATACTACCCACCATATAATTTCAAGTTCAATAATATCAACCACAAAGGTTTGATTACGTACTTCATTATTACGAACATAAATATTACACTACTACTCTTGCATTTGATAATTAGATCGTCTGATCATTTTCCTTCACCCGTTGTATTCGCACATTAGTGCTATTGTTTAACTAGAAAGGCCATGAAATCGCACACTTAGTGCTTATATTTTCCTTCGCACACTTAGTGCTCGATAATCAAACTCGCAGCTTAGTGAAATTTCATATTTATTATTTCTATTTGCATTCGACAACACCAAGATTTTATATATTTCAACGCGGCTCACACAAATATATAAATTATATTTATTTAAACCAACAATAAATATTTGCTTAACGACTTACCTCGGATTTCGACGGACAGTCGAATTCGACTACTCAACGATTTTTTTTTTATTTTCCCCGATCCACGTCCGATCTTTTTGGTTCTTGATCTAAAAATTTCGAAATTAATCTCATTCAAATAGAATTTCCTTCATTTAGGTACAAATACACATAATTGAGCAATTTACCAATTTACCCCTAATATTATGCACTTTACAATTTAATCCAATTTTCTCAAAACACAAAATATGAAGAATTTGTATATACAATGCTAGGGCCGAATGTTCACTAAGCTTATATAATCCTCCCATTTCACTAATTTCACAATCTAGTCCTTCAATTTAGTACTTTTTTCAATTTAACCCTAAATGCTCAAAATTACCAAAAATCTCAATACCAAAATGTTAATCTAACACATTTATTTTATTTTCTCACATCAAACGTAAATTTTATCAAACTATTAACAATGACACTTCATGACTATATCATCAATTTCAAATTTCAAGCATGGGCTTTATAGTATTCAAAGCAACTATCTCAAAAGTGTAAAAATTAACAAAAACCAAACTCAAATCACTTACCTAATTGAACATGCAAGGACCGAAAATATCAAAGCTGAAACTTTCCTTTCTTTCTCTTAGTTTCGGCCGAGTAAAAATAAAAGAAAGATGAACACTTTCATCTTTTATTAAATATAATATATTAACATATATTAAAGTATACCATAATGCCATAAAATATAACAAACAATTCAAGTCATTAATCCATGCATATTGGTCGGCCACAATTCCTATTTATGGCCAAATTGCAACCTTAATATTCCATAATATAAAAACAATCATAATTTGGCCTTATACATTAACCCTTAAATTTCCATTTTACGCGATTAAACCATTTTTTCATCATCGACTTCCAAACACTAAAATTTTTAAACGAAACTTTCACAAAGCAACTTCACACATTTTAAACATAGAAAATGATATTTAAATATTATTCTAACTCGGATTCGTGGTCCCGAAACCACCGTTCCAATTAAGGTCCAAATTGGGCTGTTACTTTATTTATTTTATTAATACATTTTAATATTCCATTTACCTTTTGTCCTTATAATAATACATAATTCATATATGCCAAACCACCAATCTCCACTATCATAAGTAATGGTTTAATTGATAAATAGGGACTTCTACTTTAGTAAAACATGGAAATAAACACTTAAACAATTAGAATGTAACTTTTTGCATTTTACGCGATTTAGTCCTTTTTGCTTAATTAACTATCGAAACGATAAAATTTTTCAACGAAACTTTAATACCATCTTTTTGCCACTTTGTAATATTTATAAAAATTTTACGACTCGATTTATGAATGATCTAT